>NC_053167.1:74575113-74914113 GCF_016835505.1 Polypterus senegalus
TCAATATCTTTCTGACAGTGGAGAGTACAGCACCCTCTAGTGGCACCCAAGGACAGGACTGTGTGTCCAAACGGGAGCCATACCAAGGGATGCTGCCACCCAGCATATTGAGGAAACACATGGCTCCTGGAGGTAATCTCCTTCTGTCTCTCTGTCCTCGTGCTCTTCTACTCTGTTCTCCTGTCCAGGATGTCTGTCCACATTCTATTTTACTCTATATACAGTATATATTATAGATAGATAGATAGATAGATAGATACTTTATTAATCCCAAGGGGAAATTCACATACTCCAGCAGCAGCATACTGATAAAAAAACAATATTAAATTAAAGAGTGATAAAAATGCAGGTATATATATTATAATTAATTATATTATATAATAATTATATTAATTAATGATATAATGATATAATTATAATTATATAGTTATATATTATGTATGTATATGTATAAAAATATTTATATACATATGTCTATATACTGTACATTTTCAGGAAACACCATTTTGCATTGGTTACTACAAAGTGCCTCATGCTGTCTAGGGACTCAGGGTACAGTTCCTGGTTGGGTCATTGTCGAAGTAGTGTTTGCATGTTTTCTTTTCATTCATATTGGCCAATTTAGATTTGCCAGCTAACCAGTTAACCTTACACACACACACATCTATGGCATGTGAGAGAAGAAATGGAGCCCCAGACAAAGAGAGTATGCAAACTCAGCCTAGGTTGGGAACAGGTTAGGATTATTCTGAAGCTTTTAGGCACTATTGACTGGACCTTTGCACCTCAAAATGAATGCTAGTTTTATTAAATCTAGAAGCACTTTTGCCATTTTATAAAGCTTTGGCGGTTCCTTCACTGACATATTTGACTGTAAACCTCATTGCTGTTGACCCCCCCCCCACTTCCAGTCCCAGCTGACATATTGTGTGACCCGACTTTAATCATTTAATCAGCCTCTTATAAAAATATTAAAGTACACAAATGCCCCAAACGTGTATGCCTGCAAAGAAAGTAGGGCAGAGCTAGTAATTATCAATTCTGACTAAAAAATAAAAAAATGACTAGTGTCAGCATGTTACACTGAGTCAGTTGCATATAATTAAGGGCTGAAATTAACATAATATTAACCACATGCAGCATACATTACTGTAACTTTTCTCTTAATGTTAATATTTTTAAAGTGAAAACATTCTTACCACAACTTTGAGAGCACACAGAACAGAGGTAAAGGGTATGATGTACATTCATTTTCTCAACCAATTTTTTTCCATTATAGAGTAACAGGAGTTTATTCCTGAAGTGTCAGGAATTTGTGGGACACAGTCATTCATATACCCAAATCAAGCCATTTTAGAGAGGCAGTAGTGCTAACTGTTGTGACACTCTAAAACACAATATGCTGTTTTTGACAATGACTGCATCAGATTTGCAGCTTTGGACTAAACTGAGTATTTCCTTATTGCATGTTCTACATGTTAATTAATGACAATAATATTATACTATTAAGAGGAACAACAAAAAATGTGATGTCCTGTATAAGCAGTAATAAAATTTATTCGATATCCATCTCCCAATCTCAAAAGGATGAAAAACAAATATGGATCATACTGACAATCTGGTACAACAGACAGCTCACAAACAGAGTAGTTTGACATAAATCAGGATGGATGGAATTCCTAGAGGATGTAAGTGATAAAAGACAGACAATGAAAATTCAGCAGGACTGAAGTCTGAGGCCTTCAGGGTCTGAATAACTTGTCTTCACTAGAAAATACGTTTTGATTATAGTCACAAAAATACATTCAACTCTGTAGCATCTATCTATCTATCTATCTATCTATCTATCTATCTATCTATCTATCTATCTATCTATCTATCTATCTATCTATCTATCTATCTATCTATCTATCTATCTATCTATCTATCTATCCAGCTGTGTAACCTAATCCAGCAATGTAAAAAGTGAAAAATAACAAACAAATCTATTGAAGAAATCAGCTTAATAAATATCCACCAGTCAGGCCTCTGAAGCTTCTACTCTAAAATCACTGTTCTGGACAAACAGATGCACTGGCTGCATTGATATGTTATTTTAAGTTAAAGGAATCTGAATAATAAAAAGAATATGTGCTACATATTTGTTTATACTTGTCTTTATGAAGATTTTTCACCAGAACAACTAATTAATAAGTAAAATTAGAAAATAAATTGCTTATCAGATTGAAGTAACTAAGCTATGGTAAACTTCTGTAAATATTCCCTACAGATTCATTTGTTTGACTAAGCTTTAATTAAAATTGCAAATCAATATCACTACTGTTTAACAGGCTGGTTTGTTTTTCAAAAAGGCAGCTATAATGCTGCTACGGTAAAGCAGTACTCACAGACAACATATTCATATATCAATAAGAGGCAATTCAAGGTAATTTATATCAGGAATTCTTATAATCCATTACCAGAAAATGGCAGTTTAGAAACTGGATAAATGCAGTGGCATAGTCAGTAGCAACTGAACTCCAATGACAACAACTTCATAGACATTTTTGAGTCCTGGCTTTATGATATTGTGTGTGTATTTGTTGTCCCCATATCTATATCTATGTTTCTGTGTGTGTGTTTTTTTTGCAGAGGCACTGGTTTCTTTCCTAAAACCCAAAGACATGAAAAATTAGTTTAAATTGCAGCTCTAAATTTGCCCAGGGAAGTTCTGTGTGTATATTCTGTGAAAGAATGTCATCCTACCCAAGACTGGTTTCTGTCTTCTAAACTTAAATGGAATTTGCATGTACAGAAAATGAATGGGTGGATGGATGGATGGATGAAATGGTAAGAATGGTTTTCCTTAAAGAGTAAAACTGTTTTGTCTTTTGTGTAGATTTTGGTACAGTGTATTGAATGAAACAGATGAGAGTGTTTGAACAGGAACCACTGATTTTGTTATATCATCAAATGTAAACTCAGCAAAGAATAAAATAACAGAATTCTCAAAACTGCTTAATCCAGTTCAGTGATATGGCGACCACTGGCTATTCCAGAAGCATTGGGAACAAGACAGGAACTAACCTTGCACAGAATGTCAATCTGTAACAGGACCAAAACATCCACTAATACAAAAATACAATAATTTGTTTATTAAATCCACATTTTCCAAAACTAGTTTACCAGGAGGGAGCTAGAACCTTTCCATTGGGTGGATCCAGCACTGGACAGTGTGCCAGCTTATGGCAGGGCTTACCAATACCCATTTAGTCAAATTACAGTTGCCAACAAATGTAAAATGTAAAACCTATTTCTGAGTATATGGAGAAATGCTGCTTAGGAGAAAATATATTATCTGACCAGGACAGGGTTTGAATGCAGGACTCTGGAGCTGCATATGTGTATGTATCTTTGAACAATTAAGCCTTACATATAATCTTCCAGTAACACACTATTTGTACTGAGTGAAATGTAGAAACTTTGTTAAAAGATACCTACCTGACTACCTTGATCTCCCATTGATATCTATTGTTTAAATTATGCTATCTAGTGATGATAATGAATGCGCCCCATAATGATTTAAGGCAACGCTGGGAGAAGGACCTTTTAACTAGAATGTTAGATGAGGATTGGATTTCAACTGTCAAGATGCAATACATCTTTATCAACTACTGCAAAGAGTGATGCCGCGTAATTCCACATAGAATTTAAATGGGAGCCGGAGGAGGACCTAGCGCTCTCATTGGATGCACATGTTACTAAAATAAATCTTCAATAAATGTTTTCCGCAAAAGTTTTTTTTTCCTTCTCCAAATCCTCAGCTATTGTCCATCCATTCATCCATCCTCTTCCGCTTATCCGAGGTCAGGCCACGGGGGCAGCAGCTTGAGCAGAGAGGCCCAGACTTCCCTCTCCTCGGCCACTTCTTTTAGCTCTACCGGAAGAATCCCAAGGCGTTCCCAGGCCAGCTGGGAGACATAGTCTGTCCAGCGTGTCCTGAGTCTTCTCTGGGGCCTCCTCCCAGTTGGACGTGCCCGGAACACCTCGCCAGGGAGGCGTCCAGGAGGCATTCTGATCAGATGCCCGAGCCACCTCATCTGACTCCTCTCGATGTGGAGGAGCAGCGGCTCTACTCTGAGCCCCTCCCGGATGACTGAGCTTCTCACCCTATCTTTAAGGGAAACCCCAGACACCCTGCAGAGGAAACTCATTTCAGCCGCTTGTATTCGTGATCTCGTTCTTTCAGTCACTACCCATAGCTCATGACCATAGGTGAGGGTAGGAACGTAGATCGACTGGTAAATTGAGAGCTTTGCCTTATGGCTCAGCTCCTTTTTCACCACGACAGACTGATGCAGAGCCCGCATCACTGCGGACGCCGCACCGATCCACCTGTCGATCTCACGCTCCATTCTTCCCTCACTCGTTAACAAGACCCCAAGATACTTGAACTCCTCCACGGGGCAGGATCTCTACCCCAACCCTGAGAGGGCACTCCACCCTTTTCCGGCTGAGGACCATGGTCTCGGACTTGGAGGTGCTGATTCCCATCCCAGCTGCTTCACACTCAACTGCGAACCGATCCAGGGAGAGCTGAAGATCATGGCCTGATGAAGCAAACAGGACAACATCATCTGCAAAAAGCAGTGACCCAATCCTGAGTCCACCAAACCGGACCCCTTCAACACCCTGGCTGCGCCTAGAAATTCTGTCCATAAGTTATGAACAGAATCAGTGACAAAGGGCAGCCCTGGTGAAGTCCAACTCTCACTGGAAACGGGCTTGACTTACTGCCGGCAATGCGGACCAAGCTCTGACACTGGTTGTACAGGGACCGAACAGCTCTTATCAGGGGGTCCGGTACCCCATACTCCCGGAGCACCCCCACAGGATTCCCTGAGGGACACGGTTGAACGCCTTTTCCAAGTCCACAAAACACATGTAGACTGGTTGGGCAAACTCCCATGCACCCTCCAGGATTCTGCTAAGGGTGTAAAGCTGGTCCACTGTTCCGCGACCAGGACGAAAACCACACTGTTCCTCCTAAATCCAAGGTTCGACTATCCGACGGACCCTCCTCTCCAGAACCCCCGAATAGACTTTTCCAGGGAGGCTGAGGAGTGTGATCCCTCTGTAGTTGGAACACACCCTCCGGTCCCCCTTTTTAAAAAGGGGGACCACCACCCCGGTCTGCCAATCCAGATGCACTGTCCCCGATGTCCATGAGATGTTGCAGAGACATGTCAACCAAGACAGTCCTACAACATCCAGAGCTTTGAGGAACTCCAAGCGTATCTCATCTACCCTTGGGGCCCTGCCACCATGGAGTTTTTTGACCACCTCAGTGACCTCAGCCCCAGAGATGGGGAGCCCACCTCCAAGTCCCCAGGCTCTGCTTCCTCATTGGAAGGCATGTTAGTGGGATTGAGGAGGTCTTCGAAGTACACCCCCATCAACCCACAACGTCCCGAGTCGAGGTCAGCAGCACACCATCCCCACCATATACAGTGTTGACACTGCACTGCTTCTCCCTCCTGAGACGCCGGACGGTGGACCAGAATCTCCTCGAAGCCGTCCGAAAGTCATTCTCTATAGCCTCCCCCAAACTCCTTTCATGCCTGAGTTTTTGCCTCAGCAACCACCGAAGCCGCATTCTGCTTGGCCTGTCGGTACCTATTAGCTGCCTCCAGAGTCCCACAAGATAAAAGAGTCCGGCTGGACTCCTTCTTCAGCTTGACGGCATCCCTCACCGCCGGTGTCCACCAACGGGTTCGGGGATTGCCGCCACGACAGGCACCGACCACCTTATGGCCACAGCTCTGGTCAGCTGCCTCAACAATAGAGGCACGGAACATGGCCCATTTGGACTCAATGTCCTCCACCTCCCTCGGGACGTGGTCGAAGTTCTGCTGGAATGGGAGTTGAAGCTACTTCTGACAGGGGACTCTGCCAGACGTTCCCAGCATGTTCTCACAACATGTTTGGGTCTAGAAGCCCTCAGCTAATGTAAATATGTTAATAATGAAAGGGTACGGTAGCTTAATTTATACTACCCGAGCAACACTTTTTTGCACATCACCTACCTCAATATGGGCAGTGTGCTGGCCAGGAGGCTAGGGATTTGTACTGGCATGGTTCAAATCCCGTAAACACCAAAAGTGACTCTACTATGTTGGACCCTTGATCAAGGCTCTTAAACTGCAATTACTCCATCCTGGGTATGACGCTAATCTGCATCCATCCCTGCATGTAGGCCCTCCAACCTGCAGGGAAAAACTTGAGGGTTGGTGACAGAATTGGCACTCCAGCCACCATAAAAAAACCCACACTGTACCACTCCATCTGAACTAGTGTGATGCTGAGGTATCACCCATTGCATGGCTGCACTCGGGTCCTAATCTGGATCCTGAGTTGGTTTGTGGTGGGTGCGGCAATCCACTGTATCAGTGCGTGCTCCTAACCTCCTCCTCTCTACCTCAACCATGCGTAATGCACAGCTCTGTGCTAAAATATTTAATAAATAAAAGTGTCTCTTTGATGAAGTAAATAAAACATTTAAAATGCTCCAACCTTCCATTTTCTAAATTCACTTATCCAGAACAGGAACATCATGGAGCCTAAATAAGTAAGTATTGGGGTCAAGGCAGGAGCAGCCCCTGGACAGGGCACTAGCCCGTAGGTGACTTTGGTGACATTTGAGATTAATTCAGTTTCTTTTTTTCTAAATGGAGCACAGGCAGGAGAAGTGACTTTCTCAGGGTCACATAGTGTTAGGAGCGGAATCTGAACCCACAACTTCAGGGTCTCACGGGGCTGCCTCACTAGGTCATAAGACTTAGGAATGTCCTAAACTCAGATTATAGCAGGGTACAAGATGTGTTTATTTGTCAGAAAGCTTTGGTTTTACAGTGACTCCGAACTCTCTAATTGAATTATTTGGATAAGAGAAGATGGGACAATAATATCTCAGGAAAGGTCAGTCATGATATCTTACACTACATTGCTAGCAGAAAGGTCTTATTATACCCAAAATTAGAAAAAATATAACTTTCAGTATGAAGTATGCTATAACGCGTTTCCAGAACCTGATGAGAATGTATTAACATTGTTTTACAATAAGCAGACTGGGCCCTTGTTAACCTCTTTGATGTACCAATAGTTACGATGAACTCCTTCACCATGGGTATTTTGAATTAGGTAAGGGACGAGCCTTGAGTTTGATTTAATGTGAAACAGAAATGTTTATATGTTCGATTGAACTGTGTTTCACATACTGCAATCTTTTTCCACCTTAGCTATTCCCATTTTTATTTGGGGTGGCTGTTGTTTTGACTGGAACCTACAGAGGTTTCAGTGTGATTTTTTTAGCCAGATAATCCTGATGCCAATGTTTCAGATACTTTAATATGATAGTATTAAAAAAGGGGTAAGGGTAAGTGGAGAGAAGAAAAATAAATGCTCTATGATGCCCAGAATCCTGGTGGAAAAAAAGGTTTGAGTGTGGGACAGACAAACTGCACAAGGTGAGCAACATAAGAGACCTTTGTCAATCTGACTTCCTGACTTCCTTTCTCTTATGTCTGCTAGCATTTTAGCTTGGAATGTTTAATTATGGCATATGTGGAATATAATTGTAACACTTACTTCCTTTAGGATTTCATTCAAGTTTTACACTGTAACAGCTGGTAGTATTATTACCAAGTGCTAGAAATTGATGTGAAAAGGTAAAGAGACCTTGATTCTCATTACGTAAAGTGTTCAATTTTTCCTCATCATGTTTAGGTTATGATCCTGAACAGGGTGCAAACACTCTGTGCTTTTGTTATGATTCCACTGACTGACTCCTGCCATTCAATTTATTCATATTTTCCTGGTGCAGAGGTACTGAGCTGCTTTGCTGAGAAGAAGTGACAAGGAATTAACACTATGCTAATCTACATATTAACAGATCACCCACAGGGTGAGCATTTTAAATCTGTACAATAACCTAAAATGGAATTATGGCAGACTGCCAAAGTGAAAGTGACTGCGATATTAAAATCATGTCTTTCAGATACCATCAGAACAGAGAATGGCTGTGATCCCAAATCAGTCTTACTGATCCCTGTATTTTAACTTTGCCACAGCTGATTTTTTACCTGTCATCTTTACATGTCCAGTGTCACGACATTTGTTCTTAGAACACAAAAAGGGAGAAAGGATGAAGAGGTTTATCTCAAACTAACTTTGTTTACATCTCTTGCAACAAATTTGTCAGTTGTCTAGCTGCCACAATATTGTCTTATATTCCTCCACTCAAAGGTGCTCCCAGCCAAATGCTGATAAACGGAGCAGCAGCAGTGATTTCCATAAAGCTGCACACACAGAACTCCCTTGTCTCCACCAGCGTGACCATGTGCGAGTGTGTGACTGCTTGAGTGTATCGCACTATAGACCCATGGAAGATCTCCCACCAAGTGCTCCCTGAATAAGTCATGTGTGAATCATTAGGACCAAAGTAACACCCTCTGGAAATACTCTCCAGAGGATTTAACCCTGGGAAAAAGAAGAGGTTCATCAGGCAGGATTTAAAAAATATCTGCCTGGCCTAAATGGATAAAACAGCGCTAAATTGGCATCTGCATCAGAAAAATGACACTGAATTTCCCCTAAGCTTTAGTAAGGACTCCCTCCCATGAAAATAATCACTAAATGAAAATACAGAGAGACTTCAGATTACAGCGATACTGTTTAAATAAATGGGCAGTGTGTTGGTGCAGTACTTATCACTGCTGCTGCATATCTCCAGGGATGTGGGTTGGATTTCTGGCCCTACCAGTTTCTGTGTGGATATTTATCTGGGTTGTCTCTGGATGCACTTGTTAGGTTACCTGGTGACACTCATTTATCCCCTATATGAGTACATTAAAGACTCCCAATTGTCCATATATGAGTACACTACAGTAGCGTGTCCCCTTAAGGACTGATATCCTGTTAAGGTCTGATTCCTGTCTACTACGCAATGTTGCTAGGGCAGGACCTTGGTCCATGTAACCCTGTACTGGAAACAGCATCTTCACAAGGGTAGAAATATGAAAAATCTTTAGGATAAAACCATTATAGTGGTTTTAATGACTGTAGGGGCAGCACAATTGAATAGTGGATTACTACCTCACAGATCCATCTTCCTAGGTTAAAATCCTGCACTTGGTCACTGCCTTTGAGTAGTTTGCACATTTTCCCCATATCTGTGTTTCTCTGGATACTTTGGTTTTTCTCTCTCATCCCAAAGACAGAGGTGTTAGGCTATTAGGCAATATCAAACTGACCCTGTGAAGGTGAAAGTGGGGGAGTGGGCTCTGCTGTCCCGTATAGGGCTTGTTCCTAGCTTGTGTTCTATGATTTGGGGTTAGGCTCCGGTCCTCTGCAACATTAAATTGGATTAAGTGGGTTATTATATTTACTGTGTTATGTTTAAGATAATATTGTCCCTTTCAAACGTGCAGTATGTTTAATCATTTTATCAAAGTTTTAAGAGATTTTTCCTAACACTTCATCTCCCTTAGATTTCTCAAACACCACTCAGTGATGCTTTGATTCCAAACTGAAGCACCTAAATTACTGCTATCCAGGATTTGCGGGTTAATTTCTCTTCTAGTTTTCATCAAATGTCCTATTTCTTATTTATTTATGTTATTCTAAAATTCATTTCACATTCGTCCATGTTCAGTAACATGTATATCTAGAGGTGTACAACAGGACTGATGCATTACTTTACCGGTAACATCTGTAAAAGATTTTTAATAAAACTGATTAATTTGTTCAAGGCAAAGCTCTCAATTTACCAGTCGATCTACGTTCCTACCCTCACCTATGGTCATGAGCTATGGGTAGTGATCGAAAGAACGAGATCGCGAATACAAGCAGCTGAAGAGTAGAGCCGCTGCTCCTCCGCATCGAGAGGAGCCAGATGAGGTGGCTCGGGCATCTGATCAGAATGCCTCCTGGACACCTTCCTGGTGAGGTGTTCCGGGCATGTCTAACCTTGAGGAAGCCCCGGGGAAGACCCAGGACACGCTGGAGGGACTATGTCTCCCAGCTGGCCTGGGAATGCCTTGGGATTCCCCCGGAAGAGCTAGAAGAAGTGGCTGGGGAGAGGAAAGTCTGGGCATCTCTGCTCAAGCTGCTGCCCCTGCGACCCAACCTCGTATAAGCGGAAGAGGATGGATGGATGGATGGATGGATGGATGGAAGAACATGCTTTAACCCCAGTTGACAAGTGAAATGAGGACTAAACATGAGGTGGCAATTCTGCCTGTTTTGGCACCTTATCACCCTATAGCTTCTAATCAAATAAGTTTATTCAGTCACATTGTGGCATTTCTTTCATCCATTCTATACTATATAAAATAAATCTAGATTTTTAAATTCATATTCAGGGATGTTCTTAAAGCAGTTTTTCTAAACTTTCTAGGTTCATTGAACTCAGTTGAGTTTGATGTATGGAGATTAAGCTGAGGATTGTGCTTTGTAAATTCTGATCTTAATTCTTTCATATTCTTCAGCCCGTTATTTTACTGCTGCAAACAAAAGACATTTGCATCTCTTTATCTAAAAAGCTCCCTTATAGTTTCTGTTATCCCTACTAGAAACCTCACTCTTTAGGTACTAAAGCTCTATTTCTGCACTACTAAAATAGAAAAAGTATTTTTTCTTCTCTCAGAACGCAGACAGGTAGGTTTACTTGAAGCTTCTAACTTCTTGCCGGATGTCTCATTATCATTTCGTCGAATTCACATTTTTGCATCTTTTTGTTGGATATTTAATCAATAAATATTGAAGTAAAAGGATCTGTTTGCAATAATTATTTTAAGTTTATGAATTAAGACACCCTTTCAGCATGGTGCCTTTGTAAATGTAATTTATCTGTTGCTTTTATTGAAAGACAGATGACAATACACGTAATTTCTTTACATTTTCTTACATTTCTGCATTGTCAAGTGAAATCCCTTGCTCAAGAGCACAGAGAGTGAGTGGTGATGGTTTAGTAGAAGGCCTTATGGTTCACGTTCAGACTGTTTATCAGCAGAAAGGCAAGCAAAGTTAGTGCACTTTGAAGACATTAATAATGTAGATGGACTTATGTATTTTTAGTTTTCAATCATTGGTGAGTAGCAGTACCATAATATGTGCAGAGTACAGATAAATTCTTACTGTCCGGTGTCAAGAGAAACAAATATGTATTAAAAATGTTGGTTTTTGTCTTGTTCAACCTGTCATGTTAGGTTCTAGACTGCACTGGCTCAATGATGGATGAATTGTTACCAGTTACCTCTCATATTGTGTAATTACTCTGTATATCAACTGCCAAATCCTACAAAATAAGAGGAGTTTGAAAGCAGAATGTTTTTTGACAGAAAGGGAATTGGACCAGAGAAAGATAGACCGTAAAGTGCACACTTTGTTCTTAAGGAAACAAAGTGGTTGGGTGATGATGATATTAAATAAGCAGATGGCTTGAAAAGCAGAGAACCTGTAGACAGAGGTGGACATTTATAAGCTAGTTTAGAGGTCAAGGGCAATCAGAGCAGGACCAACTGAGACCCTGTGTGTGTGTGATAGGATTTGTTATAATCATTCCAAGCGAGTTTCACTTTAGCGAGCTGGGAAGAAAGCATTTGTGAAAAATGGTTCTGAGCAAGGAATCGCCCTTCTCAGACAGGACAAAAAAGCAGCCTCCTAGTGTCACTAATGCCAATGAAACTGAAAAAGAAGCAGATCTTATGCACACAGTATGAGATGCTGACCTTGGATTTGGAATTGTAAACCTGTACAGGGCGAAGTGGCAACTTGTGTGCACTTGATGTTTGATTAATGTCACTGTCTCCATATGGGACAAACATACAAAGAGCTTGTGACAAATAAGAGTGTGGTTAAGGGTGCCATGGGTTTAGTGACAATGTACTGCATGCCTTCATGTGTATCCAGAACTTGATGTAATCCAGTTCAGTTCAGTTTATTTTTTGAATAGAACCCTTAAATGAGTGCAGGCTCAGAGCTTTAATAATGCCTTTAATAATGCATTTTTTCACAGTCTTTTTTGTTCATGTAATAAATGGAACCATTTAAGTAGAGATGTGTTACCTTATTTAGGTGAATCAAACTGTACAATTAGAAGAAGAGCATCCTCCAAGACTTAGCCTGGCCAACACATATAGCAGCAGCGATAATAATTTATATTTCTAGGACCATCCTAAATAGCAGATGGGATATTCAGCTTCTCAATGCCTTGACCACTACACACCTTGCTCTTTGGCTTCACGTCACAAGCTAACAATCCATTCATCCTTTTATGTTCAATTCAAGGTGCCTGGGAGCCAGTGTCAATCCAGGGAACACTGGGTGCATTGTGGGAACTGATCCTAGATAAGCTGTCAGTTCTTTGCAGGGCACACACATTCATTCACCCACACCAGTACTAAGTAATGCATTACTGCAATTTAATTTCACTTCCTAGTAACAGAGCAGTGTAACGTGTTACAGTTTAAATTCTTGTAATCACATTATAGTTACTGATTTAACATGTGTTACACATACAGTATGTTTCTAAATAGATAACATGCACCATAAAATTCTTAAAGGGCAGGGAATCGATTTCACATATTTGTGGTTACTTATTTTTTATTTACTCTTATTTGTCCTGTGTATGCACACTATGTTCACATTTTCCTTGGGTATTGGATGATGGTAGACAATTTCTTTATTAAGAAATAAAGATACTAAGTTTTACTTTGAGAGATAACAACTATTCAGTTGTACAACACATTGAAAACACGTGATAAACAACAAGCACGTGATAAACCAAGATAATTCAATTCTTGTTTAAGGGGGCAGAGCCAAGGGAACTATAGTATGTATATGGGAATGTTTAAAATTAAACAGTAGATGCATTAAAATTTTTGTTCATTGTGATATCCAGCCTCGTGATCAAAGAGCTCATAATACAATACAATACAATACAATACAAACAGTTTATTTTTGTATAGCCCAAAATCACACAGGAAGTGCCACAATGGGCTTTAACAGGCCCTGCCTCTTGACAGCCCCCCAGCCTTGACTCTCTGAGAAGACAAGGAAAAACTCCCAATAAAAACCTTGTAGGGAAAAATGGAAGAAACCTCGGAAAGGCAGTTCAAATAGAGACCCCTTTCCAGGTAGGTTGGGCGTGCAGTGGGTGTCAAAAGTAGGGGGTCAATACAATACAATACACAGAACAGAACAATTCCTTAATACAGCATAATAATAAAAATTTTAGAAGTACGTTTTAACAGTAGATGATATGACATAATTAGGTTTGGATATTTTTAGAGTCCTGGAGACCTCGTCCATCTAGCTGCCTCCCCATTTGGCCATGCCACGGCTGAAACGTTGCTTCGATGAAAGGACCCCTCTTTCCCATGATTCCTGTGATCCTCCATCAGGGATGACTTTACCATAGGCAGGCAAACAACTTGGCAGGTGGGCCGTGGCACCAATTGCCACATTTGGGTACCGAGAAAAGAAACAGAATAGGTGAGGGTTAGTATTCAAATATAATTATCATGTTACTTATGTTATAGTGCTAATGACTAACAACAGAGATGCAGTCTGTACAGTTAATCAGCAGCTCTAGTCAGGAAATAGATTCACAGAGCCAAACAAGTCTTGTGTCACAAATTGTGGTGCTTTATCAAGAACATGGACTTGATGTTTTTTTTACATCTCTTTAACGTTTTTGCTAATGTAAAATAGGTTAAATGAACCTTAACCTTAATTTTTAGTGACTATAAGATAGTTAATTACAAAACATAAATGCTTTTTTTCAATTACCGCATGCTCTTTTGAAAGTGTAAAGAGAACAGAACCATTGGTATATGAGTGTATTTATTGTTTTACACAGGAAATACTGCAGGTAGCTGGTCCTAACCGATCAATAAGCGCTCTTGTCTGCTGGCCGCTACAACAGCAGTAATCTTACCATTTACTGACTCCATGTTTGCAAGTAGGGCGGCATGGTGCATTGGTAGCACTGCTGCCTCGCAGTAAGGAGACCAGGGTTCGCTTCCTGGGTCCTCCCTGCGTGGAGTCTGCAGTGTTCTCCCTGTGTCTGCATGGGTTTCCTCCCACAGTCCAAAGACATGCAAGTTAGGTGCATTGGTGATTCTAAATTGTCTCTAATGTGTGCTTGGTGTGTGTATGTATGTGTGCCCTGTGGTGGGCTGGCGCCCTGCCCAGGGTTTGTTTCCTGCCTTACACCCTTTGTTGGCTGGGATTGGCTCCAGCAGACCCCCATGACCCTGTAGTTAGGATATTCAAGGGTTTTAACCCATTATGTATAGGTTATAATGATTTAATTTTGGAATACCATTTTTAAAAAGATGAACTAAAGGCCTTTACTTGCTGGTTCATATATTTGAAATAGCACCGTGCTAATGTAAATCATGTATTGTACTTATTTAACTGCTCAATTCGGGTTTACTGCTATTTATTACTTCTTCCTTATTAAAATAGTGAAATGACATTTAAGTTGTTCTGGTTGTACTTTTAAAATGGTACATATTTGATTTGATTTACAGAGTAATGTAAAAGTAAAGTATTTACTAATGTGATTACTTTTTTTAGGAAGAAATGACTAAAGTAATCCTGTTATGGCTTGAGAGTAATAAGTAATGGATTGCTTTACTTGAGTGACTAACCCATCTCTGAACCACACTCACTCACTTTGGATCATCTTAGAGTCCTCAACTAACATGACAGCCATATCTTCAGGATGTGGGAGACAAAAAAAAAAATACCAGTGACTCCACAAAGACAGCGGCTAGGCAAGGGTTTGAGAGCTTTGAGACAGAAGTGTTAGCCACTGCCCCATCATGTCACCCCTGAAGCCTACCTAAACAGATTTTATGACTAGATAAAGCAAATGAATGCACTTCAAATGCAATGTGATCATTTTGCCTATATTTAAGTTAAAAATGCTATAGCTTCAAAATAGTAATTTCTGCAGATAGATAACTCCTGTAGCCACAATAAATGCCTTTATTGAATAGACAAACCAGGGGTGAACAAGTTCCTTTCTACTGCAGCTACAGCCGCGACACACATAAAAAATATCAATAATAACTCATAAACTTACAATATTATTTAGGAAAATCGCAACATTTTACTCACCAAAAATTTGGATTATTTGTAAACAAAATCTACAAAGTATTCTCCTCTCTTTCCTCAAAAACAGTTCAATTACTCTGTCATACAGATTATCTGTGTGCTTCAGTTCCATCAAAAAGTCCCTTTCTATCGCCATCGAAGCTAATGCTGAAAGTCGAACCTGCCCTGTCGTATTTCTGGCATAAGTTTTAATTCGCTTTAGGGCTGCAAATGTCTGCTCAACAGAAGCAGTGTACACGGGAATGGTCACCACCAAATATACCAATGTATACAGCTACCCCATGCTCTCATTCAGATTTTTCTGATGAAGAAAGTCAAGGAGATCAGTGGGAGATTTTCCTGCAAAATCATATATGCCATACATTACAGTCAGTTCTGTTTTTAGCCGAGACAGATCAAAAACTGCTCCGTGGCTCTTGAGTTAAACTGGAGGCTGCATGCTGGAAATTTTTCTTGTATTCCTGAATTTCTGGGGGTCGAGGAGCGTGACAAACATCAGGTTTTCGTGGTCTTGAAATCTGGTCTGTGTCTGGCAAATAATATTGTCCAGAATCCTGCCATGGAGTTGGCGGTAGTGTGCGCGAGGATCTTGCTCTCGGAGTGTCTGCGGTGTGTTCAGTGGCCTCATAGAGTTCCTCATATCGGCTTCTATCCAATCAATGGGTCTGAATACGGTGACGTTGCCGTATACCTGCTAGAGGGCTGTACTGACACCAACTCAAAATCTGATTGGTTGAAGCAACAGTTTAATCGACATTTATTCTGTGTTAGAGGGCTTGCACAATGGATTGTGAAGGCCTCTCTGCCTGGCAACAAATGATGGCTGAAATGTGATTGGTTAAATGCTTTAATACGAAAATACATGTCTGGAAGCAGCACAACCATTGGAAAAGCTATGAAAGGAAGCAGACAGACTATTTGGAATTATTTAATAAGTATTCATGGACAAAATATAATTAACATCAGTTTGTGATTCAGATATTTTTTTAGGCCAGCAGAGAAGTCATGACTTCACCAGGTTTTTAGCATCGAGGCTTTATACCCTGCGTCTTCTCATTAAACTTGTATCTCGCGAATATCTTGTGCGATCTTGCGATGTCCACTGCTTTATTTAATTTTAGCTCACACCCGGCACTTAAAAGTTTCTCTCGCACTTTCGCTGAGGGAGGGTTTCCGCAGTAGCTACACTTATGAATATCCTAAGCACAGTCCTTCACCCGCGAATATTTACCTTATATGGGCAGGCAGGCAATTATGTGGGAGGCGTGATGATGCGAGACGCAACTTCGCCTCACACGGCAACCGAGCTGCAGGCTATTACAGTAACTAACCTAACTTTTGTAAGTAAGCCGTAAGGAATGAGCCTGCCAAATTTCAGCCTTCTACCTACACAGGAAGTTGGAGAATTAGTGATGAGTGAGTGAGTGAGTGAGTGAGTGAGGGCTTTGCCTTTTATTAGAATAGATATAGATTATTTAAATGAAGTTAAAGTTTTATCTGTATAATATAATAAACATATTTTGCTGCATTTCATCTTTAAAATGATATCATCATTATATGTAAATACGTGCTTTATAAGTGGCTCTGGTTGTGCAATTTTATAACTGTATCACAAGTTTACAGTGAGGTGATTGTACTAAAAAGTACAAACAGTTCTACAAGGAGCAGTTCATGGACTGATTGAGTGCGTTTAGAGCTCTTGGGATGAAACTGTTTCTGAACTGCGAGGTCTGTACAGGAAAGGTTTTGAAGCATTTGCCGTGTGAGAAGCAGTTCAAATAGGAAGCATGGCTGAGGCAGCGTGTGCTTGATGCTGTATACTGATAATTCTCTTTACGATCAGCTGCTCCGAGTGGTGCAGTGAGAGTAATATGGAAAAAGATGATCCACTGTGTCAAGCCCTAACGGGAGCAGCTGAAAGAAGAAGAAGAAGGTGCAGTGAGAGTAACAACGCTAAAGCAGCTATGGTATTTGGAATAGTTTGACCATTCTGTGGACCATTATATTGTTACAGGTTAATTACAATCAGATGCATTAAACTAATACACAATATGCGGTTAATTTCAGTGTATTTATAAAGCCGCGTCAGTAATGTGGATCTGAAAAAGAAAGATAAACCACACAGGAACAGTAGCACTGCTTTGACACTGGGTGCTGCCAGTCTGCAAAACCGAGTAGAGAACTTGCGTACGACAGGGTATGAGGTACCGTGGAAATATACGTGTTACTCCAAGTTTAGGTTTTATACATCGTGATTTGAACGTGGAAACGTTCTTACGCAACATTTTTGTGTGTACGCACTGTTTATACATGAGGCCCCTGGACTGGTATAAATCTCACTTGCTTCTCATGCAACTGCTTTTCTATGGCTGTTTGCATGTGAATGAGCATGACTACAGTGTACCCCTTTGCTAGTGTAGACTGTAGTGTGGTTACCATCATTCCCCACATTCATCCAGATGGAATTTCTTTGGAATCTGATACCTTCTTTCCAAGCAGATGTGCACAGCATAATGAATAAATTCTGAAATCTGGCTGTTCAGTTATGGCAACACACGATTTGAAATGATATGCTGTGTAGGAAAAGCCAGAGGTATTTTCATTAGGCTACAAAACATTTGAGAGCAGGGAAGGATCAGTCTTCAACCAAAATTGAGTCTGTTTAACAGACATATTAACGTATAATGTGAGCTAAACAGGCACTCAATCAAGGTAATTTTGATGTAAAAAAAGTTTGCAAAAACGTTGCATTAGGATCAAATGTATGAGTCTCTTATTCTAATTCAAGAATGCATTCTTGTATAATTTTGAGATATGAAATTCAGTTTATTAACAAAGTTCATATACTGGTAAATGGGCACATTAACACCTTCAGTGTATCTGTTTTCTGGTTTAACATGATGATAGAAAATTCACAAACAGCACAAAACATCTGCTTTACTTTTTCTCTTAACTATAAAGTGTTGTGAATGCACAGCTCATTATACTCAAAACAGACTCAATTTCAAAAAACAGACCTGAAACTCTAGGTAGGTCTCAAAATGTGAAGCAAGTCTGACCAGAAACATCCCTCCAGCCTCAAGAAGGTCAGAGCTATGGTGCTCATAAAAGAGTGAGGGGAACTGTGGAAACCCTTAACTCAAAGAGAAACACAGAGTTTAATAATAATGAGAAAGTTTATTTACCAAAGTTTACAAATAAGCAACATACAGAAAGTTCCCTAAAATAAATAACTGAAAAATAACAAAATCCAATCATAAGAGAATACAAAATCAGAAATATTAAACAATCTATAATCTGAAAACTCAAAATTCAAGAATAAAAATCGAGCAACATGTGCAGCAGCTAATACCTCATCAATAATTTTGGGGCATCTAAGATATTTTATAGGGCTCAGGGCTACAGATGGTCCCACAGATACATCATTGGAAGCACCCTTTCCTTATTCTTGATGTACAAAATTGAAGGAATTAACATAAATTATAATATAATTTGAGTATCAAAACATGTTATACAAAAAATAATAATAGGATTTAACATAAGCATTAACATAGAAGAACAACTGATAATATTGAACAAAAATAACAAAATAAATAGATGTCAGAGATGGAGACCTGATAAAACCACAACTCAAAGAAGGCACAAACTAACATTTTTCCATTAGAATTGTTGTCTTTTAAATGCTATTGTAAAATTTCTGGTCTGTTAAACAGCTAAATGGGTAACATAGATATTGTTGGCATTTCTTCTTACAGCTTGTTTGCTGATGAATTTATGTGTACTTGTATGCGTTGTGTACGTTGAAATTGTTGCATAGCTGGGTGATAGCAACAGCAAGTTTAACAGAAGTAGTTTTACTCTTAACTTTTTATTAAATTTGGAAGAAGTTCATAAAACCTAAAGATTTCCGCGAAAAATGGGTTATTATTTTCTTCTTAAGTAATCCCAAAACCTAGAAATATACAGTACTAGCAGACCACGTGCGCTTCGCTGCAGTCACTGTCGTTGGAATAATTATGTATCTACATGCGACTTATAGAGCTTCTTTATATACAACATTTTTGGTTTGTCCTCCTGGAGCCAAAATATATAAATTTTCTCTATGACTAATTCGTGAACATGCTACATAAAAAATAGAAACAGGAAAAATTGCAACAGCGCCGGGAACAACAGTAAATGAGATAAAGTAAAAGTCTACCAAACACTAAATGAGATAAAGTAAAAAAGGGCAACAGCGCCGGGAACAACAGTAAAAAACAACAGTACATGAGATAAAGTAAAAGTCTACTAAACACTAAAGTACAAAAATGAAGTAGAAAGTAACAGTAAACCGCAACACCACCGGGGACACCGGCACACCACGTCTACTAAACACTAAGACACACTAAGTAGAAACACTAAAGGAAAAAATACTATTCAGTAAGTACTGCGTCTAGTAAGTAGTAAATCAGTAAAGGAGAGAGGACTAAACACTAAGGAAAAAGAACGGCAAGACCGTGTCAGCTGTGGAGCTCAGCTCGGAGCGAAATGAAGTGAATGAAATGAGGTGAATGGGAGTGGAGATGATCACGTGACTCCCCCACCCGCCTTAACTCTCCATCCCTCCACAAACACACAAACACAGTCTCTCCGATCTCAACTCTCCTTTATATAAATCAGTAAAGGAGAGAGGACTAAACACTAAGGAAAAAGAACGCAAAGACCGCGTCAGATGCAGAGCTCAGTGGAGCTCAGCTCGGAGCGAAATGAAGTGAATGAAATGACGTGAATGGGAGGGGAGATGATCACGTGACTCCCCCACCCGCCTTAACTCTCCATCCCTCCACAAACACACAAACACAGTCTCTCGGATCCCAACTCTCCTTTATATGTATAGATAGGTTAATATGTTTGCTTGCTTTTTTCTAGTTAGTGGGTTATAAGCAGTATTAACCCCAGACCCAAAAATACAAAGCAGTATAAGCTCTTATTCGTCAGGATTCTGTTGTCTCAGGGGATAGCAGTGATGTTTTCTCTTTAAATCTTCAGGGTTTGCAAAGTGATTACCTTGGTAGAATGTGTGGTAGAAGAATATACTTCATGCTCCTTTGTCCAGATGGTTCTCATTTTGGTAACACCTTGTGCTGTGTACTGTAGTTTTAGTCTTTGCGGTTTCTTTTGGTAGTGTAAAATACTTCTGCTGAGAGTTAGCGATCAGGTAATTCTTTTTTATGTATGATGTTTCCTGTTTTTTGCACCTTGATGTCCTTTGGCAAGGCTGGGTTCTATGTAGCACAACACACACAGACACACACCTCTCTTACAGGCTGTATTCCACTACTGAGGTCAAGGACTATTTTTCCCCAATTGAGTAAATGGGTCACTCAAGCCTTTTGTTTTGGCTCACGTTGTAGGTAATAGAGGTCTGTTATAGGGCGGAGAAGCAGTGCTCAGACTAAGCTGACATAGAGAGAGATAAGAGCTGCTGCTCGCCCTGTATTGAAAAAGAAAGAGAGACATTTGGTTAATTGGTACAATTAGGTCCAATGGTCTTGTTGCTAAATTGTGCTCAGGTTTGGCCATCAAGGTTGACAAAGATCTCCTCAATAACCAATGATACCTGCATGTGTGATACATGTTTCACAAGAGTGTCCTTAAGAATGTATAATTGTGTATGATTGATAATGCTTTATCAGATGGAGAAATGGGCCTACAAAAAGAAACCCACTTAGTTCCACAGAACAACATACCCCTTTTACCTAAATATATGATCTCACATTGGCTGAGATGGGGGGGTAGGGGGGTGTGTGTTGTGGGTAATGTTAGACTTCAATAAAAGGTTGCGGCTCAGATCTGGTGCTGTACCAGAAGATGTTTCATAGAAAAGAGGGCAATGCCCCTTTGACCTACTTCGCCTTGACCTTTGTCCAAAAGTCAAGAGAAAGTCTGCAGTGTCAGGTTGCAAAGCTCAACAATTATCTTCAGACATTATCAAATAGCTAAGATTTTTTTGGAAACCTGAACAGAATGACACCAAGATGTCCAGCAATACAGGCAATGAAATGCTGGCCAACATTTGGGTGACATGGAATTTGATGGAGGCGGCATGGTCGCGAAGTGGGTAGCACTGGTGCCTTGCAGTCAGGAGACCTGGGTTCTGGATGGATGGATGGAATTTGATGGAAAGACATAATTAAAAAAGAAAGATCTGGAAGAAATTAACATAAGATGATAAGATGCAGAATATGCACCTAAAGATCTCTTGCTGTGGAGTAGTGTAGTAGTTTGGCAGTTGTAGCGTGCCTCCAGGGAGGACCAGGGGATCAAGTGTGGCCAGAGCCAGGGACACTAGATGGCAACACCCCTGAACTGCAGCAGTGCCTTGGACTCCCGCAGGGCTTCTTGGGAGTTGGAGTTTGGTACAGCCCTGTTGGGATCCGCAGCAGGAGCTGCTTAGCCCTTATGGGTAGTTAGGGCTGCCACACCCGGAAGTGCTGCCAGAAACAAGTAATCAAGCACCTGGAGCCAGAGTCGGGAGGAGGAAGACGAGGCTTGACCAGAGGAGTGGAGGAGAAGGAAGACTTATTGTATTGTGATGTGTTGGTGCTTTGGACTGTCCTGGGCTTGTGGGAACAGGGAAGCATTGCCTACAAGGTAAAAAGAAAAAATAAAGCGTATGTGCCTTGAACTTGCGTCCCTCGCTTGTCTGTGTTGGGTTCAGGTGGCAGTGCCAGCCTGGGTGGACTACACAGTTCTCTTTCTGAAAAAAGAGTCCCACCTGGCTTAGTGATTGATCACCAAAGGTCCTCTGATAAAACTAAAACAGAGACATGAGAGAAACTCCCCATCCAGCTACTGACAATAAATCTGCTTGTCTGAATTCTGACATACTGTATGACTGCCTTAACTGTGGCGGTCATTATTAGAGCACTATTGAGAAAAAAACCCTTTTATTTCTTTTTAAATAAACAAAAGCAGTTGATTCATTCTCTCATGAATTACCAGATTCACAGCAACCTTGTTCGATCATATGTGTGTTCTAGAGAATAAATAACAAATTGCACTTTGTGATTAACAGCACCGTGATTCACAACATGCATTGAAAACACAGCCATCTGTTTATTTTTTAAGTAAGAATCAATAATTGGCTCTTTCCTCTAATTAATTATAAGAAAGTTAACCTACTTGTATATGGGCAAAATAACAGAGATCCTTCATTGTCTTACAGTGTTAAAGTATATGTTTCTTTTGCTTACACCATTTTCTGCATTATGTAACAGTGTAGCTATCTGAGTTAACTCTATTACTTTGTTATTCTAATTCATTTGCCAAAACACTTTATTAAGAAAAAGTTTTGGTTTCTATTCCATCTATTCAATACCTTAGCTTACTAGTGCAGAGTCTCAGGGATGCTAATTATACAAATGACACAACATTCTTTCTAATATCATAATATCTGTGCATGACTAGTTGTTCAGGTATATCAATATATCTTGTGCTTGCACAGCTGGCATTAAGTAAAATCCTTTAAAAGCCGTCATGGTATTCCACCAAATATACAATATTCTTCCTCTCCCGCTCTGTTCATGCACTTCATGGGCTGGATACAAGAGCACATGATGTTACAAGCTAACCTTTGACTCTGTGGTAAAGCGGGTCCGCGGCTTCCGAAAAAAAGGTCGGGTTTTTAATCCGTATGCCCGTGTCGTACTCCGTGGGCGCAGTTGCACGACCGAGGGGAGTTAATGGGGTGACTGGAGCGAGTCGCACCGGCAAGTGTGGGTGCGGTCGTTCTATTTTGCCTTATTGGCTTCCTGCGCTGTGTGATTAAGGCGCTGAGCTCACGGAGGCACGCGGGGGGATGTCTGCGTGTATTTATATACGGGTCGACGAGAGAGAGTGGGGGAAAAAAAATAAAATAATAATAATAATATGGAAGGATCGAGGAACAGAGAAAGCGTGAGATTAAAGGACGGCAAACAGCAGGCGTGAAATTATGATCTGGCCACCTGGAAAGTGGAGACACCACGAGCTAGGGCCCCGCGAAACAGCGTTAGGCTGATGCCCTCTGGGGGCTAGTTCGCCCCACTGATTTTTCGAGTGAGTGGGGTGAGCAGGGTAGGTGACCTCCCGAGGGATCCGAGGAGCGACGACGGGTGCGCAAAGGATGAAGGCAGGATCGCCGACCTCGACGGTGTGGCAGTGACGTCCGCAAGGAGGCCAAGACGGAGGTTAACTGAAGGTGCTAGTGGCTGTTGGGGTCTCCACCGGCTGATGGAGCAATGGGTGAGCCGGGGAGAATGAGAAGGAGGTGGGCCGGAGAGTGATGAGAGAGGGAGACTGCATTTTTAACTTCTGCACGTTTTTTGAACCCGGATTTTAAAGGATTTATTTATTGATGATATTTTCTAACTCCACAGGACACTTGTTTTACGGATTTATTTATTGGAACTTGAAGCACTGTTTTGTTTTTGATTTTTTAAATAATAAAAGCACTCTTTCACTTTTGGAAATATCCCCTGGCCTCATGAGAGATTTGTCCCCATTTTTCAGCCCATCTCGGTGACATTAGCGACGGTGTAGGGTTCAAGGGCTCCCGAACGTACGAAGGGAGAAGGGAAGAGAACCCGCATCGTCACAGACTGCCTGGAAGTAAATGACTGTCCTAAAACAATAACTTTTAATAGAGCCCCAAGAACATCAGACACCCTAAATGGAAACCAGAGAGTCTGTTTAAAGTTTCATGAAATCTTCTAAACAGCTGGAATCCTTTAAAAGAATGTTTTTAAATTTCTTATAAATAAAAGAACTCAAGTAAGATGAAATAAGTGCTGCAAACTGAACAAAATTCCTTCATTACTCCACAGAAAGTTGAGGAAGGGTAGCGACAGCTGAGAAGTACTCTATTCTTACTGATCTGTAGGACACAAAAGGTAAATAATACGTTGGTTTACTTATAATAAGCCTGCAATTGTGCAATAAGTCCTTTTGAGTCTTCAATTGTAAGCCAGCCTCTTTGCCTTATTATTCCTCCTGCTCTGTCTAACCAGGCTTTCACGCGCAGAACTGCATTTACCATTGAATTGTAGCTGGCGACAAAGCAAATACTATGAAAATAACCATTAGAATTTAAAAATAACATTTATATACCTCAAAAAATGTGTTCAAACTGTTTTATGCAGCTTAACATACAAATTTAAATTGATGTAGCGTCACACAAAACATTCCTAACCTCTTCACAAAGTGTGTTTTGCTCATTTTTATAGTTTCATGAAAGCATTTGATAAGGTGCCACATAAAAGGTTGGGCAACAAACTAAAAGTGGGAGTTCTGGGTGATGTTTATAGAGGAGTGCAGAATTGGCTCAGATCCAGAAAGCAGAAGTTGTTGTTGCAAAGGACCTTATCAGAATTGGCCGATGTTAAGAGTGGTCTTTCACAGGTGTCAGTGTTGGGGCTGCTCCTATTTTTAATATATGTGCATGGTTTAGATAGGAATGTAAGTAACATGCTGATTAAGTCTGCAGATGATGCCAAAATAGTTGAATTAGCGGATAATTTGGAATCGGTTAAATCATTGTAGAAGGACTTGGACAGCATACAGGCTTGGACAGATTTGTGGCAGATGAAGTTTAATGTTAATAAATGTAAAGTATTATATGTAGGAAGGTTAGGTTGGAATACACAAAGGTCTGAAAATTGAGAGTACACTTTATGAGAAGGATTTAGATAGATGGATAGATAGATACTTTATTAATCCCAAGGGGAAATTCACATAATCCAGCAGCAGTATACTGATACACACACACACACAAAAAAAAAAAAATCATAGTGGGCTCAACACTATCAACTTCCAGACAATGTTCTAGAGCTATTGAAAAGGCAAACAGAATGTTAGGTTACATACTCTACTATGATGTGTGGAGTCTAAGTTCAAGGAGGTTATGTTGAAGCTTTACAACGCACTGGTGAGGCCTTGGCTGGAGTACTGTGTGCTGTTTTGGTCTCCTGGCTACAGAAATGACATAGCCACGCTAGAAAAGGTCCAGAGAAGAGCAACTAGGCTGATTCCAGGGCTACAGTGGATGAATTATGTATTTCTTTTATATATATAATATACATATCAGTATTTGAGCAATAAATAGCATTCAATTAGTTGTGTTCCTAAGAATTTCTTGTGAACGTTTTGAAATCACTTCAGTTTTTTTTTCTGGCACCTTCTGATTTATCAGTACAAGAAAACATTTGATATACCGTAACTTGTCTTCATGTCTAGTTATGCAAGACTTCAAGCGGTTCGGGTTTCCCTTTATATTTGGCCAAGTAGCCCCGAAAAAAAAGACTCAATTTTAGGCCAGTTTTAGACCACATTTTGTGAAGGAAACTACATGCTTATATAAAAAAAAAAAGAGTAAACCAATAGGTGTCTTCAGCAAAAATGATCAAAAGGACTTGAAGTTGTGCAGGCAACGTCAACTGACCATCTGGGGTTCACCCCCTAATGGGATATGAGGAGTCAAAGTTACTCCTTTTCTCAAAACTTTAAAATGGGGTAACACAATTAATGCAATCAAGAATATTTTGACATTTAAATTGACACACGTTTTAATATTTCCAATATCAGTTGCAACTATTCTTGTTTATTGTGTAGTTCTACCTCATGCAGTATAATGAATCATTAAATTTCTTATGAACATGCCAAAATTAAGGCAGCTTATGCTAATGCAGACTTTATCTATACTAATAAAAGGCAAAGCCCTCACTGACTCACTCACTCATCACTAATTCTGCAACTTCCCGTGTGGGTGGAAGGCTGAAATGTGGCAGGCTCATTCGTTATAGCATACTTACAAAAGTTAAGCAGGTTTCATTTCGAAATTCTACGTGTAACGGTCATAACTGGAACCTACTTACGTGCATATATATGGCCATAGCCTGCAGCTCGGTCACCGTGTGAGGCGGAGTTGCGTCCTTCATCGTCACGCCTCCCACGTAATTGAGTTCCTGCCCATATAAGGCCGTCCGTCAACAGATATCCAATAGACGCGCTGCCGTGAAATATTCGCGGGTGAAGGACTGTGCTTATGCAAACGAAGATGAGATGGTCAAGGATAGATTAGTGTTTGGCACAAACTCAGCGAAAGTGCAAGAGAAACTTTTAAGTGCCGGGTCTGAGCTAACATTAAATAAAGCCGTGGACATCGCACGAGATAGCACAAGCACAGCTGAGAACCTTCGATGCATGTACTCCGAGCGGCTCATGTGAACTGACTTTGCAGGACTGGGAAAGGTAACCCGTGCATGCAGTGTGTGATGTCTCAGATAAAGAGGAAGACGAGCTGTTTATTGATGCAGTAAGAAAGGAACAACCCTCAGAATCTGAACAAACCTTTGTAGACATATCAATACGAAAGCAAGGAGTAAAGCTTAAGTTTAAATTAAGTTCGTAGACACACTGCCGCTAAATATTCACAGGCAAATCCACAACTTAATACCAGGAATGCCTGTTAACCATCTTAGATTCACGAGTACCGATTTGGGTAGTGAACACTTCGATGAATGAACGGTTGACAAACATGGAATATAACTTGAACACAATACATTCTCCAAATACGAACCTGATTGAAAGAAATAATGATAATCAAATCCTTGATGACAGCACCACTCATGACAGTGACAAAACAATTACATTGACATGTTACGTTATTTTTAAAATGTTTTCTTTTTCATAACTTCTTTAACACACTACTTCTCTGCTGCGAAGCGCGGGTATTTTGCTAGTTGTATATAAAAGTTTTATAATTTATTCTAAAAAATATTATGTTAATGGCTTAAAAAACAATGTACATATACATAGCCTCAAGAGTTTTGAATGCAGCTTTCGCATCTTTTCGAACAATATTTTAAAATATTCAGCATTCTAATGTGAATTAATGGTTGTTTGTGATTAATTTTCTGGGTTTTTTTTTTCTTCAAATTTCAAGTTTCTGAGTTTTTCTGGGTTTTCTTACCCACAGAATCTTTTTTTAATGACAATTTTTTTTTTGCTGCTTTAATTTAATCGTTGTTAATTTACTAATGTTATTTTGAAGCCATCTTGATAATGGGCACTTCCATTTGGAGAGCTTTTCACTGTTTGTTTGCCTCTGTAATGTTCCCATCATGCTTTGGGAGTATGTCCAAACTCTCTTATATATTTTTTATATACTTTTTATATATCCCTGCTTGATATAGGACTTTGAATTTTGGTTTTGTGTTACGGGTTTTGATGATTGATTCTTCATTTCCAGTTTTAATCTCAGCTTTGTTTTTTGACCACGTTATTCTCGTGTTATTTTTCACTCACATTTCTTAGTTTCTCCTTCGAGATAGTATAGTGGTTGATAGCCATTCTACAAGCATAAGTACTTGTTACAAAAGAATATTTAGACAGGGTATCAATGTGTACTACTACTAGCCTTACTGGGGAAATTGCTGAGATGTTTGAACTCCACTTTACAATTTAGTGCTTAATCTATGATAACATAAAAAATGTAATTTTATTATGACACAAGTGTAGAGATAATATTGTATCATGGATACCTGGCATTTCCCACCAATTATAAGCAAATAACTATCTTTTTATAATGATCCCAGGATTTCAGCTTTAAATACAAACTTTGTAGTTCGTTCTACAGTAGATACCTCGCACCCTTTCATGGTGGCTCTCATAAATAAACATTCCCTTACTTTGTAGTAGTATCATTAAGTATGTGATTCTCTGGAAGAATTTTGCTCGATCAACCTTAATAATACCTCAGAGGACTTTGACGAGCTGGATTAGGATCCAACACGGCCATCAACTTTTAAGCCTGTCAGAGTAAGAAACACTCTTTACTCTAGAGATACCAGTTGCTTTCTTGGTTGCTCTTCTCTTTTATTTTCGATTTGTCTTTGTTGTAGACCGTTGACCAATCTTGGTTTTCCTTGTCCTTGATTTATATTTAAAAGCATATTAATTGCTTCTGCACATGATTGGAAAATGTGTCAACATGAATCTTAAACTCTTTTGCTTCCTTTAGGCCAGACATACTCATTATGTATTTATTAATGATCTTCTGTAAGCAGTCTCATAATGCAAAGAAAAGAGTAAAAACAGGAAAATTGTAAAATATACTGTATATGTTATCTATCAAAATAAAAAAAAATGGTCAGAATGGACTTACTGCACATATTTTGGCACAACATTCCCAGCTTACCTTTACAAATACACAGGCACCAATTTAATGCCTAGCATTTATATGTTCCTGTCTGGGTTATTCATACAAGCATGAATGCAATACTTAATACAATATAATGACTCAGAAAATAATGCAGTGTTTGCCTAACTATAAATCAATATTAAAAATTAGCACCTGCTATGACAGAGTGGATGGCTTTCTCAGATTGCTGGCTTCAGTCTTCAGCTCCCAGGGTGTTGCACTAAAATCAATGAACCTCACAGAGTGCTCTCTCACATCCTTCTTTTTTCTTGGGTTTGTTAATTCCTTTTTTCCCATCATCAGGCTCCTTATTGCTGGTATAGCTAAACCTTTTTCCACACAACATTGTCTGTTTTGTCCGGGGCTTAATTTTCATTGAGGTGAGACCAGAGGCCAATGGACACATCTGTGGCAGTTGCTACCACCCTATGAGTAGGAGGACATTTCAAACTTTTCTTCACGCATGGTTTTGAAGTGAAGATATCTCCAGGTGTCTGAAAGCCCCTTTTCTTATGTTCTGCAACAGTAAACTAAAACGTACATCTATATAAATTTATAATTTGTTTTTATATTTTGTACCCTGTACTATTAAATATCTATTCTGTTCTTCTACTAAAATCACAGGAATAAATGTGTGGCCAATAGGTTGAAGTGAAAACTATTATACATGCCATTTGACCATTGTTGTTAAATACTTTTGCGGTTTATCATTTTCCCTAATTTTGCCTTTCATGCTTCAGTTTTAGCCATATTATATGGAAACAAAAAAGAAAAGTTATAGCAACCCTTTTTAGTTTTAAATTGCCTCTTACATTATTTGAATCAAGGCTAGCATGCCTTTGTCAAAGAAACTCCTACCTGGTCTTTGTTTCATAGTATGCAGCTGGTTTGGACCCATTCCATTTCTGCTGCTCCAGTTACTGAGAGCTGTTATTGTCTCTGACTGTTTATTAGCTGTCTCCTAGCAGCTCCACACCAATTCTTCATTCCCCTTGTGTTTCTGACACAGTCTGGCACAGGCCACTGTCAAAAACTAATAAAATTAACAATTAAAGAGTTTAACCAGTGCTCATTATAGTGCA
Source organism: Polypterus senegalus (assembly GCF_016835505.1). Lineage (NCBI taxonomy): Eukaryota > Metazoa > Chordata > Cladistia > Polypteriformes > Polypteridae > Polypterus > Polypterus senegalus. The sequence goes on from NC_053167.1 coordinate 74,604,580, forward strand.
ATTTCACTTTGCCCTGCAATGACTTTGTGGCTCTTTTTAATGCTGACCTTAGAAATAGAGTGACAACCTTTCATGGTGGAAAAGTGAGTTTGATTGAGTAAAATTTGTTGCCATGGTGATTTTTTTTATTCTTTACACTTTTATCAATAACCTTGTTAATAATTCTTGAATTCTTGACAGCCTAGAAGCAGAAAATACAGTCCACTTAAGGCAGAGACTACAATTGTCATTGCTCAGGGAAGAAGTAAGCACCCTCCTTCCATTCCTTTACATGTTATTTCAAAACTCAGGTAGACATTCAAAATGTTTTTTAAGCTTTTTCAAACATATGTATGTAGCATGGCTTGATAAACCACTTACAATTAACAAATAAAATTGTGTGATGTGTCATAACGGCAAGGTTTTAGCTTTTAAATAAAAATGGTGTTACTATTGGCCTTTAAAGGAGCTGCCCTGCCTAAACAAAAAATGTTTAAAAAAACTATTTTATACTTGGTATATGATAAGTGTGTCTGTACCCTGTGTGTCCATCCAGCTGCTATGTCTCTGTCAATCCAACAGATGGAGCATCACAAACATTTGTAGTAATAAAATGCATTGCATTTGTCATTTCAGCAGAGAGTGCATCACAAACCATAAAACTACTTTTACAACTTCCATGCATATAACAATAACAAATATAATAATTGTACTTGTTATTTCAACAGATGGGGCAGTACAAACATTTGCAGTAATGAATTTGATTAGTGCAATTTTTTTTCCAACTGTTGTAATGACAAATCCAATGCTCTTTAGTACTATATGCATTACAAAACACACAGCAATTTATGGTGTACATACAAATGTTAACTCTGAGGTCTATGTTGATTACTTAGATTTCAATAGGTTTTAGACAGGTAGCACAGCTAACCTCTGGATATAAAATGAAATAAACACAGCATCACAGATCTCTTTTTGTTATATTTTTATAAAAATAATCCATTAGGAAAAGAAATAAGTATTTGTATGTAGGATATTATAAACACAAACAGTACACATCATTTTACCCTTCAACCCAAGTTGTGTGCAAAACTACCAGGAACAGCAGTACTTACCACACCATCACACCCTCAAATCACTAGGAAGTCCGCACATCACAATTTTCGGCTAATAAAGAATTTAACTAAGGATAGAGCATAATCCAAGTTTTAGATCGGCTGGTTGGTTATTTCAACATGAAGACAGCAACAGATTAATCAATTTATAGAATGAGGATAGCCATTTCTTCATTGCAATTTGTTCAGGGGTCTTACTGTTCTGCATATGGATGTAAGGAGCAATTTAGAAGCTGTCCTGCAGGAGCAGATTAACATTCATTGATTCACAGAGATTGAGACACTATGAATTTGGGGTAAAGGGGATAATGTAACTGACAACATCAAATAAAGAAAGCCAGTACATGTCAGAATACATCAAGGGGGCAAATTTGGTCGAGAGGACCCAGGAAGTTGTCCTTTAAATGCAGTTTTGAAGTTGAAAAACGAATCACTAATAGACTTGAATGCCTTGGAGTTAATGGGTATGCAGCTTTAACTAGTGTGACAGATAGGGGGCGCTGTCGTAGATCAGACGCCAGACACCAGATAAAAGTCCAATTATTACATTTATTATTATAATAATGTGCACAAATCACCCTCCACTCCACTATATTCATAAACAATAATACTCAATAATAAATCAATGATCAAATCCTCCACTTCCAGACGCGTTGTTCCCTTCCTCCCAACTTGGCTCACCCATCTGGGATCTCCCACAGTCTTTTATAGTCCTTGACCCGGAAGTGCTTCTGATCCCTCAGTCCATGTGATTATCCAGCATTTCTGGGTCAGGTGAAAACTCGTTTTCTTCAACCCGGAAGTATGTTGTTTCTTCTGTCCCCGTGACTGTGACGTACTTCCGGGCTTTATTGAAAATATAAGTCTCTGGGCCTTCCTGCAGCATACCCTCATGTCCCCAACGTTATCCAGCAGGGCTGTGCATTAAAACTCTACATACCATGATGCCCTGCTGGAATTCGGGACATCTCCACGTCTCAGGGAGGGCTCCATCCGGCGGCTTGGAGGTATTGGCCGGGATGAGCTGCCGGCCATATATCACACTAGATAATACAGTTTTAGAGTAGAACAATAGAATAGTTAAAGAATGTATGCTCTCTCTTGCCCTGTGTGTACCTTCGGTCCCTATTCTCTGTATTTGTATATGCGAATATCACTTAACTGGAGCTCCTTTCTCTCGAGCATTTTTCCATAAGCCTGCTTCTCAGACACTGAACCTGTCTGGTTTTGTAATTGCTGTCTTGGTAAGCGACTATCTCAGCATGCCTCATAGCCTTTATTCCTCCTCATACTTTCTTTTTTGCCACATCACCAAAGCCAAACTGACCAATCAGATTGCTCAGAGGGACTGGACACACAAAACTTAGTGTTGTATTTTATATATATTGTATATAGGTAGGTTTACTGTTGTAAGTAAATGAAACACAGCGTTTATTCTTATATTATTATTTATTTATTCGTTTGTATTATTATTTATTTATTTGTTGCACATGACCTGTATCCTAACATTGTGACATTCTTTTGAGTTAGTAAAGCTATTGTAATAATCATAACCTGCATATCTTTATCCATACGGACAACTGTAAACCTACTTTTGCCCACCCCTGTGAGTGTATATATATCTCTATATATATAAAAGCCAAATTCCACTGACTCACTCATCATGAAATCTCCCAAACCATGAGGACTTGGGACTTGAAATTTGGAATGTAGGTCACCCTTGGCCCATAGGTGCTCGTTAAGAAATGGTTTTAAAAATTTTGTGGTCCATGCACAAAATTTCTTATAGTTTTTTAGACTCATTTGTATGTCTGTCCGCTTAACTACCTTAACGGATTTAGATCAGGTTTTTTTTCCATAATTTGTTTGAACATTCCATTGATTTTGCAACTTTCTCATTGCGCTAAGTTTTGTAGTTCGTTTGCAGTACAGATTTATTAGCGCAAATCCGAGAGAGACTCAATGGGCTGCGGGGAGGGAGACAGGGCCCTCCTCACTCATGCCTCTGCTTCGGGGCGTAACCTTAACTCCACTTAGTTAGCAAACGAGAGAACTACTTAACAGATTTAGATCTTTTTTTTTTCTATAATTTGCTTAAACATTCCGGTTGTTTTTGCAACTTCTCTCATTGCGCTAAGAATCATAGTTTGTAGGAGCGATATATTTGCGCTAATCCGAGACAGAGGCTGCGGGCCGAGGGGAGGGGGAAGAGTGACATTAGGAGTACAGAGCTGGGCCGGGCGCTCATCACTGTCCTGTTTCAGTAATACGCAGGTGAAGCCGCAGGGGAAGGCTGGTACAGTATCTTTATGCATAATACTCTACCGTGGCTGTCTGTTTGTCTGTCCAGGATTTTAAATCATCTGTAGCTCACAGACCGTTTGTACTATTGACCTGAAATTTGGTACACATATACTACATGATGCCTACTGTCCACATTCGGGGTGATGATTTTTATTCCTCTTTTTATTTTTATTTTATTTTATTGTAGAATCAACTCTCGGCAGAGGCCAGCAGGGCAGCCATGTGGCGCATGCATACAGGCACCGTTCTTATCCCTACCACCTTCAGCGTCACTTCCCCTACCTCTTCATATCTTAAATCATTCTTGAGGCAGATTAAAGACTTAACTGCCAGCTTAAGTGAAAAATGAAAGAAAATGTACTAAATAATTGCAACACAAACACTGACAATCAGTTTTAATGCGAAAAGATGCCGACGAAAGAACAGAAGAAGTGAGCAGCTGGAGTGGAGAAAAGAAGAGCTGCTCAGGAAGCAGCAAGCGCATCAACCACTGAGCAAATGAATGATAAACGTACAGAGAAAGAATATGAAAACTAAGAATACTCAAGTCAAGTGTATTCACTGCACATTATCGTGCAGTGTGCCATTACTGGTATATGTATATGCCTTTTCATTTGTTGTATACATTGAAATGTGATTTTTTTTTTTATCCTTCTGTCTTTATTTACCTTTCCCTCTTTTTCCCTGTTTTCTAAGACTTATTTTCTGGCTGGTCACCTAGATTGCCACTTACAATCAGGCATGCACTGCCAGCCAGGGGCTTTATTTGCTCTAGGTTTGTGGCACAGTCACTTTATTACAAAGGGCTGCTGTATGGAGGTCGTGCTAAGCTATTGACCATCTCTGAAGTATAGTTATATAGTATACTATCATGTCAGGATTTTAAGTACTGGAAGTAAATGTCAGCTTTCTGCACCATTCTAAATTTGACATGCCAAGAGTGTATATCTGGAAAAAATGTCCATTTTGTAGACTTCATCGGGAACCCCTTATTGTTTTCAGGACATTGGGACTTCACGAGGCATAACCCTGCAACTTATTGACGTGGTTGGGACTTAATGGCTACATTAGGGAGGCTGGAGTAAGACAGGGGGTTTTGGAGTTATCCATTATTTGCTTTGAGATCGTTTTGGTACTGGTACTGAGGTCCAAAAGCTGGTATCAATACCAAACTCATAATTTTAGTACCAATCCAACTCTATTCTAAAGGTAACAACTGTTATGAACTTGAGAGATCCCAAAGTATAAAAGTCACAAAAATACTGAAAATGCCCACTAGTGGGGAAATACCATCAAAAACCCCTTTCTAGTAACACAGAGAACAGAATAGAATCTTTATAAGTGAAAAGATTTATTAACACAAAAATGTTTTGTAACACAAAAGTCAGCTCCAGAGAGCACAGAGGCAAAAGTAGATGCCTAAAAATAAAGGCAATCTGATAGCAAATAAAGTTCCAATATAGTAATCCAATGGCGAAGTCAAGAAAACAGAGCAGAAAAGTCCAAATTCCTGAAATCACAAAGACACAGAAAAATCTCAAAGAAACACTCCCCAACCTACAGGCATATCTGAATGAACCGCAAGGGACTGTGGGTTGCCCACATCTTTATAAGGCAATGGACAGTTCTTTGCAGTGATGGTCAATAGGCCTTGCCTTTTGGAGAGCAACCCACAAAACACACGCTACACAGGAGAAAATCCTTACACATAAGGAAAGTACATAATCAACAATGTGAAACACAAATAAGCAAGAAAGAAATCAAAATGAATTTGAACCCCAGACTGAAAAACAACAAAGGGTAGTGAACAATTGGCCAAAGTTCAAAAGAGTATGGCTTCAAAAATACCCCAAAGTAATTTGAATTGGTTGATTTGAAAGAAAACTTTGCAAAGCAGCATTGATTATGTGATGCAAGTAAGAGTTATCCCAAGTGTTACACGAGCCAAATAAATGGCCATAAGAAGAAGTTTTACTCTGTGTTTTTTCCTTTTACATATTGACAGTCCTTAATTGTTATGTGAAAACTTCCAAAGCACATATCCATAACTCAAGAGCTCTGTAATATGTTTGAATACTATGAATATGTCTAAACCTGGCCACATCTTATTATGTGGTAGTTATTACTGGCTAACATTTTAGACATTTCCCTGTAAGGAATTAATATATAACCATTTTTTAGTTATTAGTGAGGCTGTTATTGAATTTTTGTCCAGTTAGCTTACAGTATTTTTTTGTTTTTACTTTTTAATAAATGAATATACAATAAAGTCTTCTCTTTAGCTTACCGGATAGAATAGTGCTGTAGTGGGTAGTGTCACTATTTAACGTGTTACATGGACTTGGATTGTGTTTTACCCTTAATTGTGATTTGTAATTTTTACTTTTTCTTAATGTTATTGTTGGCTTTCACCAGGGACTCTAATTTCGTTGATATCAATCTGTGTGGTTGGGATGGACAGGTGTCACCCCCATAGAGGATTCTTCTGCTTTGTTGGTGCATTGCTGTGGAGCTGAATGAAAGAAGGTATGTTAAAAAAGATGACCAAATTAAATCTAAAATATGAGCTGCATACTCATTGTTAGTTGTATCAGATCTTACAATAACATTTTTGAAAATGTGCCTTCATCTTGGTAGCACTTTATCTTTTAATACTGCCTGAAGTGGATTGCACTTTTATAACATTAAATAATATATTTAGCTAGATAAATGTCAAATATAAAGTTATTTCAGTGAAAACAAATTGTTTTTAAAGTTAATTTCTGATCATGCCTGGATTCTGATCATTTTTCTGGAACGAGCTTCTGACACAGTGACTTTAAATTGAATTAAGAGGCTTTCACATGTTATGTTATGTTTATGGGTAATGTAGGCATAATTTGTAATAAAGTGAATTAAAATGCAACCAAAAATGTAAAACAAGGAAATAAATTAGTTCTTTCACAGACTGTAGTTTTTTCCGAACTATGTGTTCATTACAAACTTGTGAAAAGTTGTAGCCATTATTATGAATGTTTCTTTCAACTCATTGATAAATTTACTCCTCCTTATACTATATAACAAGTCATACAATTGAGAGATTTTAATTTAAAGTCATTTAAGACTTTAGTCTGGTTTAACATTATTGAGACCTATACAAAAATCTGACATTATTGGATTAGATTATATGTCCATTTAGATGAAAGATGACAGGAGTTATGCTCATGAATGACATCTAGTTTTCAGTGGTTCACTGTTATGCTAAAATAAGCTGCTTTAAAATTGAGATAAAATAAGTGGCTTAAAATGCAAAGAAAACATCTTAAACGTTCTATGGAAAAATGAAATATAAACAAACTATAAATCTATTCTTACATGATGTCTCTTTATGATTTGTTTCAGTTTTGATTACATCTTGCCTGAAGAACGGGTCTGAGTTGTCTCGAAAGCTTGCATATTGTAATATTTCTAGTTAGCCAACAAAAGATATCATTTTGCTTAACTTCTCACCATATCCATAATGGCTAACACAGTACAACACCCTAGTTTTGACAAATAAAAACTACAGCTTGTGTTTACACAGCCAAAGAGTCTTTGATAAAATTGCACACAGTAATAAACCATCCAATCAAACTTTATATAGTAATAAAATAAGTGTACTAATTTTAACAAATGAGAGTCCATTCAGTCCATCAGACTTGTTAAACAGTTAATAGGTAAGATGTCTCAATATCTCCCCAGATACTAACTGAAGGTTGTTAAGGTTTCCACTTCAACTACATGAATGCCTTAGCAGTTAATGCCAGATTCACACAACCATACCATGGAATCGCAAAAATAAAACATTTTGGCCCCTCAATTTACACTAAATATCCCATAATGACAAAGTGAAAACTTCTTTTCAGAAATGTTTTCAAACTTTTTAAAAATCATAAACTTAAACCTGTCATTCATGCAAGTATTCAAACCCTTTGCTGTTGCACTTCAAATTTTGGTGCATCGTGTTTGCTTTAAATATGCGTGAAATGTGTCTAGAACTTGATTGGAATCCACCTCAAACTGAACTGGTTGGATGTTGTTGAGAAAGGCACACATGTACTTTTGTATATAAGGTCCCACCATACACATTGCATGTCAGGACAAAAAGCAAACCATGAAGTCCAAGGAACTCTCCATAGACCTTCCAAATCAAATTGTGGCGAGGCAAGAGTATGAAAACATTTCTAAAGCTTTGAGTGTTCTCAGGAGCATAGTCACTTCAATAATTATGAAATGCAATAAGCTTGGAACCACTAAGGCCAAACCGGCCAAACTAAGTAACCGGTGTCACTAAAAGAGACTCCAGACATCGTAAGAAGGTTTGAGGCAGCCACCCGTATATTATAATCCAGGCTGCAAAAGGTAGTTGTGTCAAAACGGGTAGAACTGGGTAGTTTACACTACTGAGTCCAAAACAGATCTGATCACCAGAGGAAGGGGAGCGGCTTTTATGGAAAATTGACCAGTTGAAGTGATGTCGCCCTCGGAGCCGGGACCGGAAGTGTCTTCTTCTGGGTTTTGGCACCTGGTGGGATTTCTTGGGACCAGTCTGCAGGGAACTGAGAAAGCCCTTCAGCTGCCTCCTACTCGCACGTGTGTGACAATGGGCAAGAAGGGCCTTGGTCAGGGAGGTGACAAATAACACAACGATCACTCTAACAGATGTGCAAAACTGCACAACAATAACAGGTATTATAAATAGACACTACTATACAGTATTAATATATATGCCATAAATAAGCAAAACTATAAGTATATAAATAGGTAGGTAAATTAGCAGGATTTCAATCAAGGGGTTTATTGCACATATTAATATTAAATGTGGTTGTTTGGAGGGCTGGTATTTCACATGTCCATCTAGTAGCACCATTGTGAGATGACAGAAGTTAAGCTGCTGTAGGAAAGAAGCTGTTTTTAAGCCTGGTGTGCATGTATTAACTTTAGTGCCTGTCATAGGGCAAAAGATCATGGGTGGAATGAATTTCTAATGGTATCCAGGGCCTTCTAGAAGCAACAGTTGCTATTGACCTCCTCCAAATCTGAGAGTTTGTCTCCATTGTTGTATTGTTCCACCTTTACCACTCTTTGTAGATCTTTCTGATCAGCTACAGTGAAGGCAGCATACCATACTGTACTGCAATAAGGTACAATGCTCTCTGTAGCACTACAATAAAAACTGATCTTAACCTGCTGCAGTAGTGTGGCCTTTTTCAGTCTCCTTAGGAAGAAACGGTGTTGTTGGGCCTTCTTCACAAGGTGTGAGACGTTTATTGACCAGGAGAGAGATCTCTGTAATGTTGACCCCAAGAATGTTCACTGCCCTATGTGCTTTCCTAAAATTGATTATTATTTCTTTTGTTTTTTTGTACATTGAGTTACAAATTGTTTTCTATACACCATTTAATCATATTTTATATTTCTGTTCTGTAGTTGATCTTGCCATTATTGAAGAGTAATCCTAGTATGGTACTATCATCCACAAAGTTGACAATTTTTTTGTGCTGTGGATGAGTAAGCAGTCATGCGTCCCTGTCAATAATCATGGAAGCTCAGTGTAATTTTCAAAGATGTAATTGTTGCCAATGGGACATCTACAAAATACTGAATTAAGAGTCTGCTACTGATAGTACAAGAATAAGAGATTCCATTTTTTGACTTTTAATAAATTTACAAACATTTCTAAAAACATTTTCATGGTTATTGAATGTAGACAGATGGGCAAAAAGTTAAATTTATCAATTTAAAATTAAATCCACAACACAATAAAGTATGAATAAAGTGAAAAGGTCTGAAGGCTTTCTAAATCAACTATATGTGTGAAACATCCATCTTAAATGCCCCTACCCTTAATTTGCACTAGTGCCCCCAAATATCTGATTTATTATTTATCTGAAAGAATGCATTTCACTGATGCCTTTGGGCATATTGGATTACATCCCCATACAACCTTATGTGTTTAAGTGTTATTCTTCCTGCTCTTCATCTATTTCCAGTTCTATGTAGGGTTGATGTTTTATAGATTTCGGTGTGATTTTTATGGCTGTATGCCTTTCCTTACACTAACTCTCCCCGTTTACACGGGCTTCAGACTGGCACCAAAATGGAGGCTGGGTTGTTTGTGTTGAAGACAAAACAGGTTTACTTTCTTTAGCCTGTCAGAATGGATAAATTCACTACTCTAGAGGTGCATTTAACTGCTCTTCTCTGCAAAGCTTTGACTGCTGCTGTCTTTTTTGCAGCATGCTGACTGGAATTCAGCACAATACTCCAAATGCAGTCTCAAAAATACATTAAGGAGTCTGGACATATTGTCTCTTGATTTACATGTAACATTTCTTACAATATAATCAACAATTTAATTTACTCTTTTAATTGTTTCTGCATATTGCCTAGATGACGAGAATATTGTGTTAGCAAGGCAAAACTGTGTCTCTCTAATGTTCAAGTGTTTTTTCCTCCACCACATATTTTGAGATGTGTGTTGGTGTGTTCAGTGTTAGAAAATAATATGTGACCCTGCAAAATACTGAGCTCACTTGAGACCTTTTCCATAACCACTAGATTTAGTGACATTTTTGAAATGAAAATTCTGGTGGGCCCTCAACGACCGGGAAGAGAGCCATCCTGAGGAACCATGCAGATGGTGTGGGTGTGAGAAAGAAGGAGAAAAGGATAAAGAAAGAGAGAAGTGATCTCGAAACTACACAGCTGAACCTATGAAACAAGCTCTGTTGTGTAAAAGAAGAGACAGAACACTGAAAAGGCCTGGTGTACAACTGTGACCTCATAGAATGCTGAGCAAAAAAAACCCAAAACATTATTTAACAGAGATATGAGTACTGTCTTTTCAGATGCAAGTCCAAAACAGAACTGAATTGAGATGGCAGGTTCCAGATTTATAGATTTATGGGCTCTTGGCAGAAAAGAGTGGATCCAGGCAATATTAGTAGTGGAGTGGCCATTTGTCTTCCATTCTTTAGAGGGAGGGAAGGAGAAGGCATTAGAACACAATACCAACCTTTGTTTGTTGGGTAATTTCCATCACCAGATCCCTTAAGCTGCCTCAGAAGCGCATGTGAAAGACAGTTGCTTAACCCTCACAATGTCTTTACATGCTGACTCAATGGTGGGTCATAAAGGACTTTTTTGACCTTATTCTGACAACTCCTTTAAGGTGTTATGAACATTCAATTTTTCACCTATGGACCACCAGGGGGTGTACCGCACCCCTAACCCCGACACAGACAGGCTGAGACACAAGTATTGCCAAAAAGCACACCTTTTATTTAAATGGGGAAGTGTTTTTCTCTTGCCCCTTCTTCACAGCACAATACACAAAGCACCAAATGCAACACAATACTTTCTTCATCTTTCTTTCTCTCAGTCTTCACTCCTCCTCCCACAAGCTTTGTCCTCCACCTCCTGATTCTGGCTCATTGCTCTGATGCTAGCAAGTCCTTTTATAGTGTCCAACCCAGAAGTGCTTACGTTCTTCCAAACACATGGTCTGTAAGCACTTCCATGTTAGGTGGAAACCCCATGCCACATGACTCCTCCATTTTTACAGCACCCATGGTACCAAACAGGGCTGAGATAAAGAACTCCAAGTCCCATAGTGCCCTTTGGGAATCTGGGGCACCACTGCAATCCAGGGGAGCTGCCATCTAGTGTTCTGCTGGAAGCAGTACCCTAAAGAGGCTGCCTTCCACCATCCATCCACTTCTTGGGTTGGGTTGCAATATATATATATATATATATATATATTGTAAAAAAGGCGCTATATTGCACCCGACCCGGCACAGACTGGACACAGGAGGCACGTACTTTGTATAAAATAACAGACTTTTTATTTTTCTTCAGCTGGAGGGCACATCTTCCCGTAATCCCTATAGAGACAACAAAGTCCCAAGCACAAGGCACACAATACTCCTTTCCACCACCACTCCTCCATAAGCTTTGTCCTTCTTCCACCCGACTCTGGCCGATGAGTGGTGGTCGCTGGCTCCCTTTTATTGGGTACCCAGAAGTGCTCCAGGTGCTTGATTGGTGATATCCGCCTGCACTTCCAGGTAGGGTGAAACCAGTGCCCAAAAGGGGCCAGCAGCTCCTGCTGCAGCACCCCCTGGTGGTACCTGCATATCCCCACAGAGCTGCACAGCTCCAACCCCCATGAAGCCCTGTGGGAGTCCGAGGCACCACTGCAACCTGCTGAGGCTGCCATTTAGCGTCCAGGGGGAGATACTGGGCTTCCCACCCTTGTCCCCCTGGCAGATGTGTGAAGGGGCGTCCCAGCCAGGCATGGGCCCCGGCCATCCGTCATAATATATATATATATATATATATATATATATATACATGAAGCAGACAGACTAGAAAGACAAATAACTGGCAGTTTACTGGTTATTTAGAGATCTAATTTATCTTGGCAAAGGTAATTAGTTTTATGATACTAATTCTTTATGGATGATGTCCTTTGTTGTGTGGAATTGCTGCTTTGTCGTTGATCCAGGTTCAAGTGGAGGATTCTTCACACATTGCTATGCACTCTTTCTCTTTTTTGCTTCATAATTCCTGGTCTGCGGTGTGCAGTGCTTTCCTAAGTTAGGCCTTTCCTGTGTCATCTGCAACTACAGGGAGAAAAGCATCAGTCTTTCTAACCCAAGACTTTAGATGCAGAAGTTGAAGTAATTGTTGCTCCTGTGTTATAAATATTTGATGCTTTGTACTGTGCTATGTAGAGGGGAGCAAAAGAAAAATGCTTCCCCACTTAAGTAAAGAAAGGTATGATGTCTGGTAAGCCTTGTGTCTCAGCCTGACTGTGTCAGGGTTCAGGGCGCGGTACGCCCCCTGGTGGTTCAGTATAATATATTGTAAGATATGGCCGGCTATGTATCCCGGCCAATACCTCCAGGCCGCCAGATGGAGACCTCCTTGCAGCGTAGAGGTGCCCTACTGGATACCATGGGGGCCGCCAGGAGTCGCTGCCGGGAGGCCCAGGGACTATTTTCCCTACACTCCGGAAGTACGTCCCACTCACATGGACAGAAGAAATGACGTGCTTCCGGGATGAAGAAAAAGAGAAGTTTTACCTGACCCGGAAGTGATAGAAAGTCACATGGACTGAGGGACAAACACTTCCGGGTCAAGGAATATAAAAGGACTGTGGGAACTCCCAGGCAATGAGCTGAGTTGGGAGGCAGGGTGGCTAAGCGTCTGGGAGTTTGGAGGATTTGTTATTATTGTTATTGGAGTATTTGGGAGTGGAGGGTGCTTTGTGCACATTAGTGTTATAATAAATTTCATTATTGGACTTTTACCTGGTGTCTGACGTGGTGTCTGAGGGTGCAAGGGTGCGAGAAAACCCTAATCTATTACAATATATGCATTTGTTATACTTGAGTAATCCATGTGTTTATTAATAAATGTGTATTATTCTGTTCCTTAAAATGAGTGTGCCTCAGTTACCTTGATATACTGTATATATATTAGTCTAAAAGATGGAGATCCACTTCTTACAACAGAGAAAGATAAGGTAAATAAAGTAGGAGCCTATTTGGTTAATTACCAAGCTTAACATTCACTCAGTTCCTACATTTAAATTGACTGTTCCTGGGTTGCAAGTTAAAATTTCTTCTTCAAATCCTACATTACTTAATTTTAAAGTTCATGGCTTTTTGCTTGATGTTTGTGCTCCCATAAGACAGGGACTGTGTCAAACATGTGAGCTTGAGGGTGAGGGTCCCAAGTGCGCTTAATCCAACAGAAATGCATGGAAAGGACTTTACTGAAATTCATCATGGCGCATAACTTAAAGTAAACCAAGTTTATAGGTGCAGCAAGTTGTAATTGCCTATTTGCGTGATGTGTACTATAAGCAGATCATCTAGGTGACATTAACCATTTCAAGTTTATGTGATTTTATAATAAGAACTGTATTTCTTTTTGGAGTTACCATGTTGTCTGCTTTGGTTTTTCTTCTGTTATACTAATTTTCCTCCCACATCCTAAAGATGTATTTGACAGTTGTAAAAACTTCCATTCTTGTTACTGATAATCTATTAGGACCAGTAGTTTAATAAACAATTTTTTTGTGTGCAAAATAATTATTTACTATTCAAAAAATGAACACTATTGTTTGTCAGAATTCAATGTTGCCAACAGTTACAAAACTGCATCAGTGAGATTTCTTCACAGTTGAAAAAAATAATATTAAAATTATGCCTTTTAATGAAATGTTAAAATCTTTTGAATATATTTGCCCCTGGAGCAAGCTGTTCTTCTTTTAATATTGTGTCTGTTAATTAGTGGTTTGAATTTGCAAATTCTTTATTGGTTTACATCAGCTTAATACCCAAAGCTCATCTTGTTGCCAGATTTGAAAGAAATCTGATCCTGTTTTTTTCTATTAAAACTAAGTCTTGAAATTGTTACCCAAATGCCACAGGAATTCCTGCCATTTTCTCATTACTGTGCTCATCTGAGTTTTTCTTTTTCTTTAAGTCATATTGTTTGAGGTTTTATGTCTTGGCATTTAAATGAAAGTCTTGTTATCCCTCTGGAAGAACCATCAGTGGGAGTGTTTTATGCCCGGTAACCGTTCCAAACAGACAATTGCTTCTACTGTGGAATGAAGATCACGAGTCGCGACACAGACTGGTAGCTTGGTCCTTCCTTAACTTTTATGACATCTATGCACTGCTTTTCTTCTTGTTTCTTACAGCATGTTGTCATTTTAAACCTTGAAATAACTGATCAGATATCGTTCACTGCTGATTCACCATTCACCATTAATAAGATATGTTAAACATATAAACTGCATAAAGGTCACAAATCATGATTAAGCTTTATTGAGCTATGGAAATCATAGCACCATTTAAGCAATTCATTCTGATTTAAAGAAGGCAAGCACACTAATAGTAAAGCGTTATGAAACAACAGCCATGTTGTTGTCATCAGCCACTCAAAACGGCACATATTTACTCTACTGGTAGGCTTTAACTAGGGATACATCCACACTTCTGCATTTCCATTTAAAAATGGTGTTTTTAAACAAAAACAATTTCTGTTCATACTAGCATTTTCACGTTATTTACAAAAGTATCCTCCGTCCACACTAACATGACCAAAATTGCATATGACATAGCTGTTTGCCTTCACTGGGCATGCACACATCGGTACAATGTAGTGAAAAATTCAGAGCTCCAAGAAAATCAGATTCCGTTATGCTTTATCCCCTTTGAAAACTATTGACTAAAACTTAGGTCTTAGTGCATTCACAGCATAGAAAAAGAAAGAAATTCTTTAAGGAGCTGCAGTGAATTGACCCCATGTCAGGTTAATACACTGATCACAGTTAAACAGTCTTTTGGAAGTGTCGGACGTAGTCTTATCATTTAGTAAATCACGGCAAACGTTAAAGCATCACAAAACAAAAAAAATGTGATCATCTCTATGTTCATTTACAAGAGGATTGTTCACAAACACTCCACAGTAATATCCCAAATGGCATTTGTAAATCTAACTCAATAAAAACAAATACGTGTGTCTATAGTTTTGCCTTACTGCATTATACTTTCGTGTCTCTGATATGCATTCTTGTAAGCTCAGCTCCACTTCTTTAAGAGGTCTGTTATTAATTCTGCTGCTCCTTACTGAATGGATCAAGATTAAATAATACACTAAACACTAATAAGAGGCTGTCAACTGAGTTACTTATAATTTGATTTTCATGGGGTTCTGAGTTGTTCACTACAATGGTAACACCACCAACACTTAGGATTCATTGGAGACCAGTAGCGACTGGTAAATTATTTGCCTTTTGTGCATGTACAGTATGTAGCATTCAAACTTAACAAAAAGCATTTCAGATGCGTACTGGTAAGCAACACAACAAGCACCATGGAAAGTAACTCTTCTAGGCCGACTATGTTGGAATATGGATTTCTTGCATGGAGGGTGATTTGAGACATTGTCATGAGAAGGATTCAATCAGGGAAGGGCAACATAATAAGCATGAACAAATCCAAGCAAATTTAGAGTCAGTGCTTTCGAAAAACCGTGTTTTTGCCCAACTACTGTACAATACACTGAAATGTCAAGTCATCATTTTCAAAAGTACATGGCTCTGGAAAGCATTTTCAAAAGTCTTCATTTTCAGGGGTTGGAACTGCTGGGGTAATGTTGACTAAAGGTAAAAACAGAGACTAATTTCTGCATTTTTTAAGCAAAAATGTAGTAGTATGGCTGGGGACTAGGTCTTGAGGTTGGGTTTTTCTAGAAATCAAATTTTTGCTCTCTCCTTCCATGGAGAAGATATTAAAAACTGCTAGGCTATAAAGGAATCTCCTTCTTCTAGAATGTTTTCACATCTTTGAGGAGATAACTTTATTTTTATTAATTATAAAATTAGTACATTGTGCTGCCCCAAAGCACAATTTAAACCAGAGTGTGTCTGGGGTTATTTCTTGGAAATTCTTGTACTAATTTTAGCAAAACTAAACTCATTTACTAATGGTTTGTATCCGATTTACAGAAAGTTCATAGGTTACATGGAAACATGGAAAGAATGAGCTTTAAGTGATGCTTGAACCTTATAATTAAGTTTATAGTAAATTTAAGCAACTGCTTTGACCCTCACTTTACCAGATAGATATTCAGGGGCTCCTTCAAAGGAGTAAGAAATAAGTGAGCTTATTCCCTGCTGAAAAATAAAAAGAAATTTAGAAATAAAGCATTTCCGCTGTCAAGCCTTCATTAGGCACACACTCAGTGTAGGCTTGGCTCTAATGCAGGCTCAATAGCCAAACTATATTTCAAAATTTTAATTAAATTTGTGGTGTGGAATTAATTTCTTCTTCTGTAGAAGTGCACTGATTGATGCCCTGAATTCTTTATTTCACAAAGGAAACTACCACAAGACACTTTACATAGTATATCAGTAGAGAATTTAAAGCAACTAGAATAGAGGAGGATTCAAATACCAGGGTGGGCCGGAGCCAATCCCAGATAGCATAGGGTGCAAATCCGAACATCATAGGGCAAACACACATGAAACACACATTAGGGCCAAGGTAGCATCATCAATTCACCTAACTTGCCTGTCTTTGGACAGTGAGATGAAACGCAGGCAGACATGGGGCAAACATGCAAAAACCACACAGGGAGAACCCAGGATTTGAACCCTCGTTTCCTTACTGTGAGGCAGCAGGGCTACCACTGCACCACTGTGCTGCCCTCAAATAAAACCAAAAAGAAAATAAACTGAACATATATAACAGGGGCGGGATGTTGTCTATGTTGATTTGTATTGTCTCTTTTTTTCCAGGTATTCTGATATTCCATCATTCTCAAAGAGGTCCCTGTTAGGTTAATTGGTGACTCAAAATTATTTCTATCTGTCCACTGTTGGGTACTTCTTGTTCCCAAGTGCTGTTAGGATTGTTGGTGACACAAATGACCCATAATTTGACTTCAGTGAGTTTGGATGGATGACCAAAGAGATCATCAGCATAGACTAATCAAGAAAAAATCATAAAATAAAAAAATGCTGTGTAGGCACCAGGGAGTGCTCCAGCTCCCCAAACTCAAACAGACTCGGACATAAGCCTGTTTAAAAATAGAAAGAGTTTTTATTGTGGGAAACTCTTCTTGGGTAAGTGTTTCCCACCACAGCCCACAGTACAAAGCACTAAAGCACTCAATATGCAGCACTCTTCAATACTTTGTCTTCTTTCTCTTTTCTCTCAGCCTCCTCTACTTCTTCTCGCAGTCTTTATCTTCCTCCTCCAGATTCTGGCTCCCAGAACTGAGGTAGGCAGCTCCTTTTATCTACCACCCGGAAGTACTTCCGATGTTCCATACACAAGGTCCAAAAGCAATTCCAGGAGAGGCAGAAATCCCATGTAGTAGGGCTCCCCATTGGTGACACCCTTCGTACCAACAGTGCTGAGCTGACAAACTCGGACTCCCATGATGCCCCACGGGTATCTGTGGCTCTGCTGCAACCCAGGGAGACTGCAATCTAATGTTCCGGGGGACACAATGTCCTGTGCATGCTGTCTCCCCCTGTCCTCCCATCTTGAGGGTGTCTCGGCTGTGTAAGGACACCGGATGTCCCTCGCAGCTGTCATGTTTTATTTGAACATTAATACTGTTGAAGCCTCTTTGACAAAAATTAGGAGACAGCAGGAGCCAGAAATCCAAAAGACCACTAGTCAAGAGTACCCAGTGATGTTTTGGAAAAGTAAAAATGCCGGCATCAGCAGAAATAAAGCAATGACGACAGGTAGTCTCTGAGTTGGAATTTATGTTTTCAAAAATCAGCAGCAGAGGTTTGACGATATTATTAGACAGTGTACTTTAGGTAACTGAAGGGTACAGCAAAAAGGGAGAGGTAGAACTCCAAAGAAAGGTGAGAGGCTACAAAGTGACAAAGAAAAAAATGAACTGCTTAAAAAAGTTTTACTAAAGTGGATTATCCATACATCTTTCTTACGTTTATGATCCAGGGCAGGATCATACGGTAGCTGGAGTCTACCCTGACAGTTGGGCCCAAAGCTGAAACAACACCTGGACAGGGTGCCAGTCCATCGCAGGGTGAACACTCTCACACCAATTCAGGTTCACCAATCCACTTAATCTACATGTCTTTGGACTGTGGGGTGAAACCATTTCACCCAGAGGAAGCTCACACAGAGAAAGGAAGAACATGCAAACTCTACACAGGGAGCACCTGGAATGCAAAACCCTGGTCACTTTGTTGCTACCAATGTCCCACCATTCACTCTGGGTGGGTTATGATTGTGCTAATTTACAAAAGAAATTTAAAAATCTCCATTTTACAAATGAGAGTAAGACAGGCTTTAGAAACAATCCAAAAAGAACCCTGAATTCAACACAAACCTGACAAAGAGACAAATGTAAACGGAGAATCCCATCTAAAACAGATTCTTATATAGTGTAAAACATCTATTGGAGTAAAAATGTTTAGGACAAGCATTGCATGTTTAGAGTTATGCAAATATGTGCTTGCCAATTAATGAAGAGGTTTTGAACATATTGTTCATCTAAAGAACATTTATTTTTTTGCAAGCAGAAATAATATAAAACATTATTTTCCTACTGAGTTATAGAAGGTGGATTAGGATTATTTCGGTTATTGAAAATACATTTTTTTTTCAAAACTGGGGTAAAGGATATTAGAGCAGATTTTTCATTGCACACTTTTAACCCATCTGGTATTACCCCAAATACTGCTGTTATAGCATTAGATATGAATAGGTTTTGTTTTACTATATTGTTCTCATTTTTCTCACCTTTAATATTGAATCTATACTGTACACGTAAATGTAGTTTTTTAAGGCATAGTATCTATTTCTAACATTTATTTTAAGTATGAAAATTATTTTGAGAGGGTTGAAATTATATTGCGTATTTTTCAATGCCATTTTGTTTTCCCAGTGGGTGCCATTTTGTGGACTGGTTGTTGGTCTATTGCTATGAGAGCCAGTTATAGGTGCATAGTTTCTGATGTCCCCGTCACGACAATATAAATGTCCGCTCTGTACACTTTGAGTGGAGTGGTGACTCTGAGGCTAGGTATCTGCGTCAGCAATCAGAAGGTTGTCAGTTTGAATCCCATAAGCACCAGAAGTGACTTTACTCTGTTGAGCTCTTGAGCAAGGCCCTTAAACTTCCATTGCTTCGTCCTGGGTATGATGTTAATCTGCATCCACCCGTGCAAGCAGGTCCTTCAACTTGCAGGAAACACTTGGGGGTTGGTGGCAGGATTGGCACTTGGGTCCCAATCTGGGTGGTTCATTGTGTGGTGGGTGTGGCAATGTGCTGTATCAATGCATGCTCCCAACCTCTCTCTCTCTCTCTCTCTCTCTGCACTTTCTAGTCTTCCAAGTTTGTGGATATACCAGTACCTTCAAGCTACGTGTAGTGTGTGCTTTCTGATTCTGATTCACTGTTAAATAACTGTGGACTTGTTTCTTTGACCACATTTTAGCATTACTGTTTCTGGCTTGGTGAGAGATTGGATGGATGTTTGATCATGGAATCTTTAACAAATTTTCTTCTCCTGCTCATTCAATTCATTTTGCCTGTTTCAATTTTAGGAATTATTATTATTTTTTTTTTTATTTATTTATTAATTTTATTGCAATCAATACATAGCAATCAAGTTTTTACAAAAAAAAGAATTATGCTAAGAACAGATCGATCCCCACCCTTGAGAGAGAGAGCAAGCCAAACGGTGTAAAATTTAAGGCTTGTAAAAATACCTAAATCAACAAATTCTCTGTGCTTTATAAAATCATTTCAAAATATTACTGATTAGATCCTGCCATGTTTTGAAAAAAGTCTGCACAGATCCTCTAACTGAGTATTTGATTTTTCCAATTTTAAATAATATAACACATCAGTTTCCCACTGACTTAAAAGAGGAGAGTTTGGGTTCTTCCAGTTTATCAGAATAAGTCTGCGTGCCAACAGTGTAGTGAATGCAATCACAATTTGTTTGTCTTTCTCCACTTTAAGACCCTCTGGAAGAACCCCAAACACAGCTGTTAATGGGTTAGGAGGGATTGTGAGTCCAAGACTGTCTGAGAGGTAATTAAAATTTTTGTCCAGAATAATGTTAATTTGGAGCAGGCCCAGAACATGTGACCTAGTGAGGCTGGGGCTTGGTTGCAACGTTCGCAGGTTGGATCATGCCCTGGAAACATTTTGGAGAGTTTTAGTCGAGACAGATGTGCTCGATATATAATTTTGAGTTGTATAATTGTATGCTTTGCATATGGAGCTTGAGTGAATTCTCTGCATTGCTACTTTCCACTCCTTTTCTGATATATTAATTGAGAGGTCATTTTCCCAGTGTCCTCTTGGATCTTTGAAAGGAAGGGATTGTAAAAGGATTTTATATATTGTAGAGATGGAGTCTAACTCCTTGAAATTGAGCAATAATTTTTCCAGCGTGGATGAGGGTGCAAGATGAGGAAAATCTGGAAGGTTCTGTTTAACAAAGTTCCTGATTTGAAGATAGTGAAAGAAATTTGTAGCTGGAATGTTAAATTTGGAATGTAATTGTTCATAGGATGCAAAGACGTTGTCTATATAAAGATCTCTAAGCAAGTTAATTCCAATTTTTTCCAGATATTAAAAACTGCATATGTTTGTGAGGGTTGAAAGAGGTGGTTCTTTTGCAGGGGTGCCACAGAAAGAAGCTTCTCCGTCTTAAAATGCTTTCTACATTGGTTCCAGATTCTAAGTGAGTGGAGCACAATTGGGTTATTAGTGTATTGCCGATAACGTGTGTTTATTGGAGCACAAAGCAAGGAATACAAAGAAGTACTGCAGGATTTTACTTCTATTGCGGTCCATGCCTGTATATGTTCTTCTATTTGTGTCCAGGTTCTTATCGACTGTATATTTGCCGCCCAGTAATAAAACTGGAAGTTAGGTAGAGCCATGCCGCCTTCTGCCTTTTGTCTTTGTAGGGTCGCTCTTTTGATGCGTGGATGTTTAGAATTCCAAATAAATGAGGTTATTGTTGAATCTAATTGCTTAAAGAACGATTTATTAATGTATATTGGTATGTTTTGAAATAAAAAGGAGCTTAGGAAGAATATTCATCTTAACAGTGTTAATTCTTCCAGCTAGTGTGAGATGAAGGGTTGACCATCTATGCAAGTCTTGTTTAATTTTTTCCATGCAGACGACGAAATTTTGTTGATAAAGAGCTTTATGTTTACTTGTGATGTTTACCCCGAGGTATTTAAACTGTTCTGCAATGATAAAAGGTAGGGTGTCTAATCTAATATTATATGCTTGAGAATTCACCGAAAGAGTACACTTTTATTCAGATTAATTCTGAGACCAGAGAGCTTTTGAAATTCTGTGAGTGCTGCTAAGACTGCAGGCACAGAATTTTCTGGGTCCGATATATACAGTACCATGTCATCTGCATATAATGAGATTTTCTGTTCCAGTCCTTCTCTGCTAATCCCCTTTATCTGATCAGTATTTCGACAATGTATTGCCAGTGGTTCAATGGCAATTGCAAACAGCAGTGGTGACAAAGGGCATCCTTGTCTTGTGCCACGTTCTAGTTTAAAGTAGTCTGAGCAAATGTTATTGATGCAAACTGAAGCTTCTGGGTTAGTATACAGTAATTTAATCCATGCACAAATGTTCGGGCCAAACCCAAACTTCTCCAAAATAGTAAAAAGGTATTTCCATTCAATCATGTCGAATGCTTTTTCTGCATCCAATGAACCAATGAATTTTAGGAATTATAGTAATTAAAAGTAATTATGAATCCATGTCTATCCGTGAGAGAGATATACAAACATTTTTGCCAAAAATGGTTTATGTGTTGAATCCTGACCTGGTTATATTTTAGACAGTCTTAGATGTGATACTGTATATGTGATTGATGAAAAAGTTTTAGTTGAATTTTGGCTGGTAAATATCAAGCTAAGATGTATTCTAGGAATTGCTGAATTCCATTCTTTTTTTGAGATTAGAATCGAATAATTCCTTTTCCATCCTTGCCTAAAATTTGTAAATGGCAAATACCTTGAAATCCTTTTGTTTATTTTGGAGATGTTGCCTGAACCTTCATCCACACTAGCCTGTATCACTGAAGGAGCAGAGACCGAAGAAATGTGGAGGAAATTGGGTAGACCGACTTTGATAAAATGTTTAATGTGTATATAAAAGATAAAATTTAAACTTTCAGATAGAAAACTTTAAGTTTAACTTTTCAAGGGATGCAAATACATCCTTTCACACAGGAAAAACTGTAGGGCCAAATTGAATTAGCCCTTAAGTTCCTAAGGCCTGTGCTGACCAACTTTGTGTTGTCCTGTCACCTGTTCAGTTTGTCCCTAAGGCTTCATACTGCTATGTTAAAACATCCTGCACTTTTCTTGTTCCAAAGAAGGCAGGTGCTTCTTTTCTTAATGACTACAGACCTGTAGTACTTACATCTCATATCATGAAGATCTGTGAGAGGCTGGTCTTGGACTATATGAGTCCTTTTGTTGTAGGCCACCTAGACAAAGACTGGAATGGAGGATTGTGATGGTGTAGGTTAGTGCCACGTCACTCTAGCTCCCAGAATCGCTCACCTGGAATTGCCCCCTTCAGGCCCTGTGCATCTGCCTCATGCTCCCCTGAGGGCTCTCTCCATCTTCATGCCTGCTTCTCTCCCATCTTTTAACCTCTGTTCTTTTCTTTCTCTTTCTTTCAGTCTTTTCCTTTTTTCCTTTCTATCCGGTATAGGCTCATTTTATCCTCTGGTGACTAATTGGGCACAAGAACGAGGAGCCACCCCCTCATTGAAGTGCCTGACCGAAGCACACTCACACACACTTGTGCCCAATTGGCACCTGCAGCTTCTTGGGATGCAATTATTTATTTAAAAATGGCCACTGATTTTCTAGCCATGGACCCGCTATTCCACAAGGATGCAATTATTTATCTGCTCCACAAAAGGCTTATTCTCACCTGGACAAAGCTGGCAGCACTGTAAGGATTAAGTTTTTTGATTTCTCAAGCACCTTCAATACCATCCAGCCATCCATGTTCAGAGATATGCAGATGGATGAGCCTATTATCCCCTGGGTAATGGACTGTCTGTCAGGCAACCATAGTCCGTGAGACTCGAGGACTGTGTTTCTGATATGGATGTGAGCAATACTGCAGCACTACAAATATAACACTAGATCATGTCACTTGCATAAATTCTTAGATGATTCTGCAGTTATGGAATTATTGATAAAAGGGATGAGACAGAGTATAGGAGTCAGGAGCAGAACTTTGTTCCTTGGGACAAAGAGAATTGTCTGCATCTTAACATCAGCAAATTTAAGGAACTGGTTATTAACTTTCACTGCACCAAAGACCTTCTATGTCTGGTCATTATTCAAGGAGTAGATGTAGATAGGGTCCACTTCTACAAGTACTTTTGGGTCCACATTAATGTCAGGTTGGACTGTTCTTGGACCATCTTCTACAACTCTGTGATGGCCAGTGTGATTTTTCTACACTGTGGTGATTTGGGCTGGTAACATCATTTCAAGAGAAGTCCACTGGCTCAACAATCTAATTAACAGGGCAAGCTCAGTTATAAGACACATGCTGGACCCCCAGGATGGTGTAGTGAAGGAGAGAATTAAAGCAAAACTGAGTGCCATTATGAACAATACTGCACATGCTTTCTCTGACACACTAACAATGAGGACTTTCAGCCAACAAATTATTCACCAGAAGTCTGTCAGGAAATTTGACGGGGGCTCCTTTATAGCAACAGCAATACGTCTTACATAATGCCCTGCTGTGAGTTTTCTTTCTTTTTAATTCTCTTGTTTCATAGTAATTCCGGTGTGTGTTCAGAGCAAAGTGTGTGCGTATGTGTATGGTTATTTATTTATTTACTTATCTACCTATTTATGTATTTATTTATTTGTTTAAAGAGCTTCTGGAAAAAGCCACATTTTCTGCTGGGAACAAAGTTCTATCTATCTATCTATCTATCTATCTATCTATCTATCTATCTATCTATCTATCTATCTATCTATCTATCTATCTATCACAATCCTGAGCATGTTGCATAGGTTATACAATATTGAAATAGGTGATTATCATACTCAAGGCCAATGGATACGAGAGTCTCTTTGTTAAAATTTGTCCATCATTGATTCCATATTTTTAATTAATGGTGAACCTTAGGATTGCTTCTAAATTGGCAATAACTAGTGTTAACTGGAACACAGAGCAAAGCATACAAAGAAGATTTAGAAAAGGTTTTCTTTAACTTTGCAGGCAAAGCAGATGGTAATCCGTGGGTTTCTTCCAGTTTCCAATATTTTATTTTATGAATTTTTGCAGCCCAGTAGTAGAACTGAAAGTTAGGTAGTGCCATGCTACCTTCTGCTTAAGAGTCATCTATTTGCTGGTTGGATGTTTTGAATTCCAGATAATTAATGTTACAATTTGTGTTTAAAAATATTGGCTGAGTGTTCAGTGAGAAACTGCCCCCACAGACTGAAACAGAAAGCTAGATTAAATGTTTTTTTCCATAAATGGACTGTCTGGCATCCCCATACCCCCCAAGAAAAAAGAACAATACTAACAAATAAATCACAATTCTCAATAATACAATCCTCCAACTCTCCCAGATGTGTTGCCACCCTTCTAGCCAGCTCAGCTCCTTGTCTGAGGATTTTCCACAATCCTTTATAGTCCTTGACCCGGAAGTGTTTCGTTCTCTCTGTCCATGTGACTAGGAACACTTCTGGCTCAGATAAAAAATCCTTCTTCTTCAACCCGGAAGCACGTCATTCCTCTTGTCCATGTGACTCGGACGTACTTCCGGGGTGTAGGCCAAATAGTCGCTGTTCCTCCCTGCAGCGTCCTCTAGCGGCCCCCATGGTATCCAGCAGGGCTGTGAATAAACACTCCAATGTCAATGATGCCCTGCTGGCATTCGGGGCACGCCATGCTGCCGGGAGGGCTCCACCTGGCGGCATGGGGGGATGAACGGCCGGCCATATATCACACTACATACCTTTGGGGCTTCAGTTAGAATGAATACATTAATGGCTAACACATTAGGCTGGTTTTGTCATGGTTCCAATACGCATTACTTCTGGGTTTTTGCATTCTAATTAAAGAATCTTCCTTAGCAGCTCTTTTTAAGTCTCCCATATTGATTCACTTAAGCATTTTAAGGAAGTGCATGAGCATATGATTAGTTTTATTTTTCTGGCTCATTCAAATAAAGGCTTTGACATTTCTTTCTGCCTCTGGTTATTTTAAAGCATCCTGATATGCCCCAAAGATGTTAGCATGCCAGCTTCAAATTTCAACAATGCTTGCGATCTTAAAATAAAATATGGCGAGCAAGCCATTGAAACATACATCCAATCAAACCTGATGTTTATAGTAGCAAATCTTCAGAATTGTCCAAATGTTATGAATGTAAGGGGACAGACGCAATTTTTCTGTTTTTTGTTTGTTTTATTTAATCCTTCCCTTAACAAACAGACAGAAATGTCAGGTGATCTATGTGTTATCTAAAATGTCTCACCAGTTTTTTTGTACAATTTCTTTGAGTGCTCTGGTTTTCAGTCCCCATCTCTCAGAATTGTACTACTGTGAGTGTGAATGTGCAGATATATGGGCTGAGCTAGTGCTGGTGTCTTGTCAAATGTGGGCACTTGCATTGAACCCGAGAACCTGAAGCTGACAAGATAGACTCTTGAAATGGATTAACTGCTGACACCTTGAAGATCAACTGTTAAGAGGTTCACTGTTTAAGGCAAAGGTTTGCAACTTCTTTAGACTAATATACCATTTTCAAACCAGTTTAATCCAAAGGAGGGTCACAGTGAGTCTAAGGCAGGAATCATTCCTGGACAAGATTCCAGTCCATTGCAGAGTCCACTCAGGCAGAAAGGGCTAATCTGGAGTTATCAATTGACCTAACATGGACTGTATGCCTTTTTATGTTGTTAGAAAACACCTCCATTACCCAGTGGAAAATGCATACAGACATTGGGAGAATGTGCAGCCTTTGTATAGGCAATGACTACATGTAGGAAATGGATGGTAGTTTATTGAGGCAGAACTCTTAGCCACTGTGTTACACAGTTTTAAGAATAAACCATTTGATAATATGACATATGATAAATATTTATAAAGGACTCATACCATATAGATTTAGGTTTCCTGTTCACATGCCCTCAACGTATTTGGTAAAGATGCTGCTACTGTCTGACCCTTTACATACTTTATTAATATTTTTCATCACCCACATAACCTACTTGTCATACAGTATGTACCAAGCAAACTTGAATTAAATATCGACTTCTTGGTTTCTGTAAACATGTGCACAACTTGAGGGAAGCTATCCATTAGCTACTGTCTTCAGCGCTTCTTTCATGATTACTAATGACACATTGTCAGCTGATTCAAATTGAAAATCATAACACGTACAACAAGGGCTATGTGTTAATCTATCAACTCAGATCAAGTATTCCAATGGGAACATGCAAAATATACTTTATAAATAGAGTTACTGGTATCTACCTACTATTAATTGCTGGGGATCAGGAAGTAAGAGTTCTGCAATAACATCAAATACCATCTCAGATATCCATAGAAAATGCAGTGTCCAATGAAAAGAAATCAATGAAGCTTTCTGCTCCAGGATTTGTACAGGTTTGATCAATTTACTTGAAAATCAAGTTACTGCTACCCTGTTTATCTCTTACTGGAAACAATTGATACATTGTTGCAGTGAAATTAATCCTTCGTATTCATTAGCGGAATCAGATATTCAATAGATGCAACCAAAAATAATTATGTGGATTGTAATTAATGGCAGAAGATACAATACATGACACCCCCTCCCGTCTCTTAAAAGCTGGCAGCAGATATGCACAGCCTGACTTAGATGAATTTGGAAAACTGGAATTCTGAGTGTCTACTATGTGAGCATAATGAACTTCATATATCTGACTTAAGGAAGGGAGCAGGACGCTAGGGGTCCACAAACAGATCTTGAACGTGATGTTAGTGCTTCTGCAATTCTACTTCTAGTCTAGCTGATAAATGGATGTGTGACACACACACATTGTATGCCAAGTCCAAGCATAATTGCATGCACCTAAATTCTTTTACCCAAAGGCTCTCAGTTGTGCAGGAGAACAGAAAGTACATCTATTGTGTCATTCATGCATGGGCAGCAACACAATTTCATATAGTTGTAGAGTATTGCTCCCTGTTTTATCAGTTATTTAATTAGTTACTTTTAAATGAATAGGTGTCTATCTTTAGTTTCTTAAAACTGACGTTTCTTTTATTATTATGTTATAATCAGTTTATAGCCGACAAGATAGCAGTGGGTGTGCTCTGCAATGGTAGGAAACAACAGCTTCAGTAGTCCATTATGAAAGCTTTAACATTAAATAACTTGCACATATTTAACATCAGACTTCCCATCTATTGGATTCACAATGCTGCAATGTGCAATGGAGTGTTATACTTTTCAGTTCTTTGTCTGCATTTCCATTCTCCACTAAGCACAGGCCACTTTCATTATTCAATTCAATTCATTTCAACTCATTCTTGTAAAGCACACTTGCACTTACGAGCCCAACAGGCTTTGTATAGAAAAGTTAAAGTATGATGTGTAATTAATACAAAATATAATGTTGAATCATCAACGGAAAAAGATAAAATCTGATTAATTCAAATTTTATTCTCTTGCCACAGAGCTGCAACAATTATGCTATACATACAAAAAATACACCTATAGTCTGTGTAGAATTTTGCAATACTAATGAAAGATTATTTAAAAGTCTAAAGGTTTTTTGACCACCTGTGGTCAGGTTCACCCTGCAAGTGATGAAGATTACTGCAAAAGAGGTATGATCATTCATCCATCCATCTATTTTCTAACCCATGTCCTCACAGCATTGGTGCTGTATATACAGTATAGGCTTTAATAATTTAAAGTCTGACAGTATGGTTTATTACATTAAAAGTATGAACAGCTATAAACTGTTTAAAACAAACAAACTTAAGAACGCACAGTATGAAAACAAGCACACAGAAGAAATAACAAAAAATGAGGTCCCAAATGGGTAATACCCTATGCCAGGCATGCATGTCTGTGTATCATCCTCCGGGCTCATGTGAAGCAGGTATTACCACATCGCGTTGAGAGGGGGCGCTTGCGCTAACCTTCTCCTCGTCTTTCCCTAAAAAGATGCCTAGTGAGGGCAATTGACTCCGCCCCTTAAGGTCTTCTGCCTTTAAAGCTCACTGCAGCCAGATGGGGGCAGTCAGTTCTGAACCAACTGTACTATAGAGAAGAGCATCCCCAAAAGCTGACAAAGAGTGATAGAAAAAAAATGTCATACTTTGCCTTACTTTTACTTATAGTTGTGTGCATAGCGGACCCTTTTTGTTTAATTTTTGTGACTTTATTAAACGAGGATGACTGGGTTGGCGCTCCAACATTTTCCCATGGGAACCTGCATTGCCTTATTTGACCACACCTGTTTATTGTAGAGATGGTGTCTGACAAAAAGTAGGGGTACAGCATCACTGCTAGTATTACCTTCTACAAGATCTAAAATGTGGAAATAGTCTTCCTCTTTCCAGTCTTCAGAGACAAAACCTGACCACTGCGGAGATCCTTTTAAAGGAAGCCAAGCTGTGGGAGTTGCATTAGAAAGAGTGGTGGGCAGAGGCAGCCAGTGGTCACGGTTCTTCTTCCATGCCAATAAAAGAAACAGACAGTCATGTGCCTTCTCTGGCTTCTTTGAGAATCTTCTCTTGTGTTTCCTTTTGCTTAGTTGCATTATTTTTTGCACTATTAAACACACAGGCTATCTTTGAATGCTGTTGTTTTATATAAATTACTTTGAGTACAAATTTAAGTAAGCAGACAAAAGACTCAGTCACTATTGCCCATGTTCTGTTCTCATTTACCACTCATTGCGTAGCCACCACAAGAGCAAATCATTGGAAAAGTGCAAGGGTGACTCTAGCTGTTGGATTAATGGCTAAATCAGGATTTGATACCTCAAATAACATCATGTTAAAAACCAAAGCAAAATTCGTTACAAAATCACAATAAAATAACATATTGTGAGCAAAAGGAAGTCGAGTGATTAATCACACAAAAAGCCAGCAAAGAAATATCAAATTGCAACATTAACAATTTCAAAGTCCATCTACAGTGCATCCGGAAAGTATTCACAGAGCATCACTTTTTCCACATTTTGTTATGTTACAGCCTTATTCCAAAATGGATTAAATTCATTTTTTTCCTCAGAATTCTACACACAATACTCCATAATGACAACATGAAAAAAGTTTACTTGAGGTTTTTGCAAATTTATTAAAAATAAAAAAACTTTGAAATCACCTGTACATAAGTATTCACAGCCTTTGTCGATGCACCTTTGGCAGCAATTACAGCCTCAAGTCTTTTTGAATATAATACCACAAGCTTGGCACACCTATCCTTGGCCAGTTTCACCCATTCCTCTTTGCAGCACCTCTCAAGCTCCATCAGGTTGGATGGGAAGGTTGCACAGCCATTTTAAGATCTCTCCAGAGATGTTCAATCGGATTCAAGTCTGGGCTCTGGCTGGGCCACTCAAGGACATTCACAGAGTTGTCC
The DNA here is from genome assembly GCF_016835505.1 of Polypterus senegalus. Taxonomy (NCBI): domain Eukaryota; kingdom Metazoa; phylum Chordata; class Cladistia; order Polypteriformes; family Polypteridae; genus Polypterus; species Polypterus senegalus. The sequence continues at coordinate 74,634,205 of NC_053167.1, forward strand.
TGAAGCCACTCCTTTGATATCTTGGCTGTGTGCTTAGGGTCGTTGTCCTGTTGGAAGATGAACCGTCGCCCCAGTCTGAGGTCAAGAGCGCTCTGGAGCAGGTTTTGATCCAGGATGTCTCTGTACATTGCTGCAGTCATCTTTCCCTTTATCCTGACTAGTCTCCCAGTTCCTGCCACTGAAAAACATCCCCACAGCATGATGCTGCCACCACCATGCTTCACTGTAGGGATGGTATTGGCCTGGTGATGAGCGGTGCCTAATTTCCTCCAAACGTGACGCCTGGCATTCACACCAAAGAGTTCAATCTTTGTCTCATTAGACCAGAGAATTTTGTTACTCATGATCTAAGAGTCCTTCAGGTGCCTTTTGGCAAACTCCAGGTGGGCTTCCATGTGCCTTTTACTAAGGAGTGGCTTCCGTCTGGCCACTCTACCATATAGGACTGATTGGTGGATTGCTGCAGAGATGGTTGTCCTTCTGGAAGGTTCTCCTCTCTCCACAGATAACCTCTGGAGCTCTGACAGAGTGACCATCGGGTTCTTGGTCACCTCCTTGACTAAGGCCCTTCTCCCCCGATCACTCAGTTTAGATGGTCGGCCAGCTCTAGAAAGAGTCCTGGTGATTTTGAACTTCTTCCACTTACGGATGATGGAGGCCACTGTGCTCATTGGGACCTTCAAAGCAGCAGAAGTTTTTCTGTAACCTTCCCCAGATTTGTGCCTTGAGACAATCCTGTCTCGGAGGTCTACAGACAATTCCTTTGACTTCATGCTTGGTTTGTGCTCTGACATGAACTGTCAACTGTGGGACCTTATATAGACAGGTGTGTGCCTTTCCAAATCAAGTCCAATCAACTGAATTTATCACAGGTGGACTCCAATTAAGCTGCAGAAACATCTCAAGGATGATCAGGGGAAACGGGATGCACCTGAGCTCAATTTTGAGCTTCATGGCAAAGGCTGTGAATACTTATGTACATGTGCTTTCTCAATTTTTTTATTTTTAGTAAATTTGCAAAAACCTCAAGTAAACTTTTTTCACGGTGTCATTATGGGGTGTTGTGTGTAGAATTCTGAGGAAAAAAATGAATTTAATCCATTTTGGAATAAGTCTGCAACATAACAAAATGTGGAAAAAGTGATGCGCTGTGAATACTTTCTGGATGCACTGTATATCCTAAGTCATCAATATGAATAATGAATATTGTACAGTGCATTTCATTGTTTTTTATGTAGATATTTATTTAAAACAATATTTATTTACGTATCATATTTTTATGTAGACTTGTAGATCAAAATAAAAGAGAAATCGTAATAGAAAGATGAAAAAAAGTATCTAATATTTCTAGTGACAAAAGTTAGCGTCCAATTTGAAAACAAATGCTGTGATCAAGTAGCCATGGAGACGAGAAAAACAAAAACTGGTCAGTATGGATGACACGGAAAATAAACCTTTCGGGCAGGGGTTCCCAAGTTCAGTCCCGGTGTACCACAGTGGCTACCGACTTTCACTCCAACTAATTTCTCAAACCAGTGAGTCACTCTTATGTCTCATCAGTCTAACTATTTAGGTGGTCTTTTTTCTTTTCTTATCCTGCATTCAGAAAAGTAATCTAGTATGATATTTGCATTTAGAAGAACTCAAGAAATGTGTTTTCTTTGTTATAGTTTTAAACATTTCACTTTCTTTTATTACTTTAATTCCAATTCACTTTATTTGTGTGGTGATTGCTCCCTAAATTGTATCCAAACGTGATGTGATGAGCACTGAAGGCATAGGTACAAATGATGCTGAATGGTATAGCTAAGCTAAACTATACTTAAATTTTCCCTTCATTTGTGTGCTAATTAGTTATAAAAGGCTTAACTTAGTGGTACTCACATTCAGTCCTGCGGATCACCTTAACTACAGGTATTCCTGCAACTACCTTCCACCTCTAACTGGACTGCTGCTGCTATTAACAAGCTGCTGTTTCCCGTTTTCTGCTTTTTTGTGTCAATCCAGAAATTATGAAATGGGTTTGCTAAATTTGCCAAAGTGTTTGTGTGTGTGACATTGATTATTGCTCGTCTTCATGCTTTTCAAGATTTTGCTCTTTTTCATGTTCTGTTATTTTAAGCCTTTTGCTACTAATAAGCTTACAAGTGAGTCTTACATTGAGATAGTTCCTTCTCTTTAGTATTCAGTGTCATTTGTACCCGTGTCTGTACTGCTCAGCACTAATCATCAATATCTGAATAAAGGGTGTAAATTACACAGGAAATGGTGAAATAAAAAGAATATGGTAAACAACATTTATTTCTGTAGCATGTTTTCATACACATAAGATCTTTACAAGATGTTAAAGAAAAAGTTACAAGAAAAGAAAAAGCAAATAAGATTAGTTAATAATAATAATGAATAATTAACAAAGAAAAAAAATTCATATGATCTTATAAAACATACTGTAGGTAAATTATATAATTAGTAGAAGAGTAACACACTTATGTACAATACCATATTGTGATAGGGTCAGAAGGCTGGGAGGAAAAAAAAACCTTCAGTTAAGCTAAAGAAAAAAAAACAAAAAATCTGCAGGAGTTCCAAGGCCAAAAGACCTCCCAGCACCCACTGGGCATTCTATTTAACATAAATGTCCTTCAATCATTCTTCATTGTTTTCAGGCTTCATCCCAGAGGATTCCATGCTATCAGGCTCATGGACAGCTGGGACTCCTACCTTCATTTCAGCATCACAGGTGGCTGTACAGTGCCTTGGTCAGGTGGTGGTGGCATGCAGAAAAACTAGAAAGCAAAAGTTAACATTTATAGATATGGCAAAAACTGCAAATTTCTGAATGCAAAATAATATAAGAAAAAATGTAATTAAACAATTAGATCATTTAGAAGTAAAACTAACCCATGTATTTGTGAAAGTGGTTGGAATGAAAACCCACAGCACCAGTGGTACCACAAGACTCAATTTGAGGACCCATGCTCTAGGGGTTGCAAGACCAAAAGACTGTCCAGTGCCCCTAGGCACTGTACAGCTACTTAAATGTAACAAAGTTTTCTCATTAGTATTTAGATATAATGCAGTGCTCTAGAAGATTTGAGGCAAGTATCAACTTAGTTGATACCAGAAGAAGAAAAAGGACAAATTATTAAGTAGTAACAAGTCGAGTTGAGTCAAGTTGGGGAGCATGCACTGGTAAAGTGTGTTGCCACACCCACTACACAACTAAACAACTCGGGATTCCGGTTTGCAACCCCCCAGGCTGGCACGTGCCACCCTCTGGAAATGACCCTCTATCTGCCGCAGCCAGGTGTTACATGGGCGACCCTTTGGCCCTGGTCCAGCCACTCGGGTCCCCAACAATGAGGATCTTATGAGCCGGATCACTCTCAGAAAAACGCGCCACATGGCCGTGGTGCCATAACTGACCCTCCCTCACAATGCAGGTAATGTGCCTCATTCGGGACTCCATGAGCAACTGTTCATTCGACACAAAGTCAAACCAACGGTACCCAAGGATTTTCCGGAGAGACACAGTACCAAAGGAGTCCAGTCTTCATCTCAGGTCACTGCATAGCGTCCATGTCTTGCAACCATATAGAAAAACAGGAAGCACCAGGACTCTAAAGACTTGGACCTTCGTCCTTATGCATAGATATTGGGAGCGCCACACAACCCTTTCCAGTGACCTCATGACCCCCCATGCTCTCCCAATCCATCTACTGACTTCATAGGGAGAGTCACCAGAGTGTCATGTCACTGCCAAGGTAAGTAAACCTCTCAACAAGGTTAACACTGTCTCCGCAAATAGACACAATGCTGATGGCTGTGCCCAAGAGGTCATTAAAGGCCTGGATCTTGGTTTTTATCCAGGATACTCGCAAGGCCAGACACTCAGATTCCTCACTCAGTCTCTTGAGCGCTCCGATCAGAGCCTCCATTGACTCCGCAAAGATCACAGCATCGTCAGCAAAGTCAAGATCCGTGAATCTTTCTTCACCAACAGATGCCCCACGACCCTGCCCAACACCCAGTCCATACAAGCTATGAACAGAGTAGGAGCAAGAACACACCCCTGATGAACCCCAGAATCAGCTGGGAAAAATGCAGAGGTCCTGCCTCCACTCTGCACAGCATTCACAGGCCGGCCATGATATCCAGCAACCTCGAGGGGATCCCGCGAACCCTCAGAATGTCCTACAGGGTAGCTCGATCAACTGAGTTGAACGCTTTGCGAAAATCGACAAAGGGTGCAAAGAAACTCTGCGGATATTAGCGTTTGTGCACCATGAGAACCCTCAGTGCCAGGATGCGGTTGATGGTAGACTTCTTAGGCGTAAAACCAGACTGTTCCAGTTGCTGGTAGGTGAGCAAGTGATCACAGATCCTATTGAGGATGACCCTAGCAAGGACCTTACCCGGCACCGAGAGCAGAATTATCCCCCTGTAGTTGCTGCAATGCAGGCGATCACCCTTCCCTTTCCAGATAGGGCCAGAAAGTCCCATTTTCCAGTCAGTTGGGATGATGCCAGTCTCCCAAATGGAAGCAAAGATTGCTTGCTATGCCAGGAGCACAGCCTTACCACCAGCCTGGAGAAGTTCACCCCAGATACCACAGATCCCTGCAGCCTTTCCCCCCTCAGCTGGTTCACCACCTTTGCAATCTCAGTGAGATTGGGTGGTTCATAGCTAATTAAAGGATCAGCCTCAAGAACCGTGGACCCAGAGATATTCAACGTCCTAGCCGGAGGATCAGCTTTGAACAACTGCTCAAAGTAGCCAGCCGAGCGGGTCACAACTGCAGTGTCATCCGTAAGGACAATTCCATCAGCTGCCCTGACTACGACTCTCCGAGGAACAGATTCAGATGTACGTAATGCTTTGATTCCTCTGTAAGCAGGACATGGGTCTCTAGACCACAGATGGTGTGTCACTTGCTCATAGATTCCTCTAACAAACGCCTCTTTATTTGCCCTCAGAGCCCTTGCAGCCATCCTTCTCAGTTCCCAGTAGAGACCAGAGTTGCCATTGAGCCATGCACTATGACTCCTCTCGATGATATCCAGGGTGCCCAGTGAGATGAAATACCTCCTTCTGGGAACACCAACACAACCCTCAGCAACCTTCAGGGTCTTCCAACATCACATTAGGATTGACAGTCATACCCAAATCTGAAAATTCCTCACACAAACTACATCCAAACCCATTAGAAACATCCTGGTCTTGGATCCCAAGAGTAGCAACAACAAGTCTGTGGTCAGAATTCACAAACTGGGCACTTCTGTAGACCCTGCAGTTTTGCAAGAGCCTCCAGTGTCTGCTCACAAGGATGTGATCAATCTCCTTCACCGCACCTCCAGTATTGGAGTACCAAGTCCAATGATGCGGTACAGGGCGCTGGAACCAGGATCCAGTGATTCGCAGCCCCTGACCCTTTACAAAGTCAAGGAACATGGAGCCACTTTCACCACAGTCACCAGACCCATGGGGACCGAGAAAATCCTCATAGCCAGCCCTGTCAGTGCCATTGACTGCATTGAAGTCACCCATGACCAGAGGAGTGTCACCTTGTGGGCATCCATCAACCACCGAGCGAAGCTGTAAATAAAATGTCTCCCTCGCCAAGACATTACTCAACGTGGAGTAATTGGAACAATTTAAAATAAATATTTGGAACATTCTAATAGTTGCACTCCATAAAAACAGTCATGTCTTCCAATATAAATAAAGGAAAAGCTTAAATTATGCAATTAGGTCAGGTCACATTGGGGAGCATGCACTGGTACAGGACATTGCTGCACCCACCACATGACAAAACAGCTCAAGATCCTAGGTGGTGGTTGGTGACCCCCAGGCAGACACGCGGTCCAGTCCCAGCCTCCAGAAATTACCCTGTATCTGCTGCAGCCAGGTGTTATGTGGGTGTCCCCTTGGTCTGGTCCAGCCACTCGAGTCCTCAACAATGAGGATCCTACGAGCCATCTCACCCTTGGGGAATCACACCATATGGCCATAGTGCTGTAACTGATGCTCCCTAACAATGCAGGTAATGTGCTGCAACCGCTCATTCGACACCAAGTATCCAAGGATTCTCTGAAGAGACACAGCATCCATGTCTCATAACCATATAGCAAGACAGGAAGCACCAGGACTCTAAAGACTTGGACCTTCGTCCTATTGTATAGATATAAGGAGTGCTGCACACCCCTTTCCAGCGACATCATGATTTATGCAGTGATGCAGGAATACTTTTAGTAATTTTCTTCAAATAAATTTTGAAAAGGCCAAAAATGTAAAAAAAAACCCAACTTTTTTTGTCGCATTTTTGCAAAATGTTCAGTAGTTCTAGCCTGACTATCTGTAAAATGTTTCACACATACAATTAAAAGGTTGTTTCATGTTGCTTATGCTTCACTTTCAAAAGATTGTCAAGGCCAATTTTAGAAGACTTGAGGTTGCGATTGACAGTGGGATATTGGGGCAGGCAAGGTGAGGAGTTCATCAGAGCCTGTTAAGGGTTTTTTAAAACCAGTCCTAAAAGACTTGGGTAGCTTAGGTAATGGTGTTAATATTGACAAAATGTGTTCAAAGGTTCTTTTTTTAGTTAAGATTATTGCCTTTGTATTTTGAACTAACTGTGGAAGATTTAAATGATTTATTTGTACCCCTGATAGGTGTACGCTACAACTTCCTAGATGGTGTCACACACGTGCGCATGGGAGGCAGCTAAAGGGCTTGAGTGGAGGCAGTTCTGATGCATGCCGGGATGTGGCAGAGTGCACTGACTCTTTTTCTCCCTTTCCTGTAGACCATTCCCGGGAGATTCCACCTGGCTCTCTTGACGTCACTTCCGGGACCGAACCAATGGAAGTAGACCTTACCAGCTCAGGCCCCTCTGATGTCACGTCCGGGCTCGAACCAATGATTGATGAACACGTGCCCGATCCTTATGACCTCACTTCCTGTCTCCCCCTTTAAAAGCCTGCCCTTTTTCCCTTTTCCCTCAGTCTTGTTTTGGACTCAGTTGTATGCTCTTCAGTGCTCTGTATTTCTATAAAAAAACGACTTTGCAGCCAGGATACCAGATTATACGGGTGGCTGCCCCAAACCTTTATCTGAGTATCTGTCTCATTCTTGTGACAATGGCTAAAACAAAACCATGTGTTAATTTTTCCGCATCTTGCAATGGCAAAAAAAACATCAAACCTGCGCTGTGCTTCTTCAATAAAAATGCAATTTTTGTAATACAGTTAAAAAAGTATGTAAAATGTAGCTAAGAGTCCATAATTGTAATGATTTATTTAAATTTTATGTAATTTTTTCTTTGAGGCTCTGAATGATTTTTCTAAGGTTTTCAATATTGGCTATTCTAGTTTCTGTTTGGTTTTATTGTTCCCTTTCGGTTTTGGACTTGTAGTTATTTTCTTCATTTTAGTAGTTATTTATAGCCAATTCGTTTTTTCACAGGCACCACCAGTTTGGATTTCTGTCACAATAATGTACAACTTCTTGCTACTCTCACAGTTCTCAGAATTGATACATGTTTAGCAGTGTCCAAGAGTGTTAATAAATTCTCTGACTTTTTTGCGGTGTTACTGGAATTATTTGAAAAGAACTCAAGGCTTTTTGATTAATGCCAGTTATTTTGACTTTGCTTTTTGGTTAGCATTTTGGAGCAGGGGTGGCACAGTGGCGCAGTGGAGACCCAGGAGACCCATTAGGAGACCCAGGTTCACTTCCCAGGTCTGCCCTATGTGGAGTCTGCTTGTTCTCCCCATGACTGTATGGGTTTCCTCCAGGGCTCCGGTTTCCTCCCACAGTACCCAAAGACATGCAGGTTAGGTGCATTGGCAATTCTAAATTGTCCCTAGTGTGTGCTTGGTGTGTGTATGTGTATGTGTGCATGTCCTGCGGTGGGCTGGCGCCCTGCCCGGGGTTTGTTTTCTGCCATGTGCCCTGTGTTGGCTGGGATTGGCTCCAGCAGACCCCCGTGACCGTGTAGTTAGGAAATAGCGGGTTGGATAATGGATGGATTTTGGAGCAGTAGTTTGCATCTTGGCTTAAGACATCAGCTTGTATTTGGACTCTTGCTTCTTGCACATTTTCTTGTCATAAACATTTCCTAAAATCTGCCACATAGTTTTGGTCAAACAATAAAGTGATTTTTTGCTTCTGGATTAATTTACAAAGCTAGATGATCAAGTTTTTTTCTTAAGATGCTCACCTTTTATTCACAGCACACTGAAACAACAGACACAATAATTATATGTCATAATACAGTAGGCCTGCTCAGACCCATCACCCAAATTTTAAGCCGAGCATTTAAATTTCTGTTTGTGGGTACTCGTCAATTTGAATTTCCAATATGAAATAAAATGAATCCCAGTCTTCATTCCAGGAACCATTTCAATAATGTTGGCAAAAGAATTTCAATAAAACAAACTACAGTGACGCTGATGCGCTAATCAAATGAGCAATAGATTGAAGATGTTCATTACAAGAGGCCAGTACCATTATAAGCAGACCACCTTCTCTCCAGGAGATGAGTTAACATCAGCAGAGAAGACCATTTGCTCAGAAGCCACATTACAGTTAATTAAAGAACGGCATTAAGCCCAGGCCAACACAACAAAAGTGCAAGCAGCCAATAAATGCATTAAAGGCTTTGAACATCACTGCAGGTGCTGCAGGTTTAATGTAAGACTATAACAACAATCAAATATTATATTAATAAAAGGCCACAGACTATATTAATCACACATTCAATGCCAGAATAGAGGATCACCAAGTCAGACAACATATACCATATAAGCAATATAAAAACTGTGACAGTTGAAGGATGCAAACAATCCGAGAAAGACAAAAGTAATAACTCGCCTCATATGGAGCTTCACTTGTATTTGTTTAAAATGACTTCTTTAGGATTGTCTGTGCCCAAGTCATCCACAGTGATAGAAATTAGCACATCTTAATCTCCCTGATTCTGCTTTGCGCCATTCTATTCCTAGAACAGAAATTAGACAGAGAATTATCAGAGGATGAGGGTTTAAAAAAGGAAGAGAAGCTGTATTTAATGAGCCAGGTAATGTGTTACACAACCATAGAAGTTGTAGAATTATAGACTTTGCAACTTCATCTTGTTTTATAACTCCTGAAAATACTGCAAGAGAATAACCCATGTAAAATTCAAATAATTTAATTCTGAAAATGTTTCATTATCATGTAGGCAATACCTGATTAAAAAATATGGATTATTGTACTAAACAGAAATTGAGATTGAAGGAGTTCCATGATGCTTGTTGCACAGAAATAAAAACATGGGGGATTGCATGTTTCCCTGTTTCTGTGTGAGTTTCCTGTAAAAGTCCAAAGATGTGCTATTAGAATTACAATTGTTACTAAAAAAGTGAAATCTTGGGTAGGAAAGGGAAAGTGGATATTGATAATGGATGGATAGGAGTATTGTAAATGAGATTTCAAAACACAAGTAAAGATGTGGGTCCATCAGGCAGTCTTCTTCTTTCGGCTGCTCCCATTAGGGGTTGCCACAGTGGATCATCTTTTTCCATAACTTTCTGTTCTCTGCATCTTGCTCTGTTACACCCATCACCTGGATGTCCTCTCTCATCAGGCAGTGATCACCATATAATTTGAGAAAAAAAAAAAGGTTGCAACAATAAACAATCGTTGGGTCAATGGCTTTGCAAATGCAAATCCATCAATCTGACTGCCAAGTAGAGGTAGTGTAGACCTTTTATGGCTTACAGCCTGGAAGAGACAGGACAGAAGCAGAAGTGACTTCATGGATCCTTGACTTTTAGAGGTTCTGGTCTGCAGAAGAAGATATGAATAACAGCGTCTCTCTTGGCCCAGGGTGAAATTGCAATCGATGCACCAACCCTGAGAATACCCCCCACTCTCACGTGTGTGACAATATATTTATTTAGTCATTGAGTCATCCACTTTTACCTTATTAGTGATTATAATAAATATACAGTAGGTAGAAAATTCAGATCACTGTCTTAAACTAATTTTTCCCACTTTCTCATTTATAGATGTTAATCAACACTTGATAAACCAAAACTGAATAAGAAAACCTTTTTAGGCTTTAATTTAAAATGCATTTTACTTTAATCATTAGGTTAATTTGGGTAACTGTTAACTATTGCTTTTAAGGACCCTAAATGCGTTCAGCGATTTCACAGTAGGAAAACAGTGCTAATGTATGGCCAGTGCAATTAGAGATGTGATTTTCTTTCTTTGACACTTACATTGAGCCTGTCTTTTAGTTCCATTAAACTATTGTAGTTTTACTTTTAGGTGACTATGCCATTACCTAAATTACACTTGCTATCACCATCCACAACTATGACATACTGTTTCAATGCTATTAGATGAATTTCTTAAATGTCCTTCTGATTTTTACACCAGTGCCAAGCACAAACTGCATATTCACATTCCAAATACATGATTTTATTATGACTGAATACATATTTGACAGAATGAACCTTTAGAAGTGCCACAGCCAAATAAAAACAAATGGTAAACATGAAACCACTTTTTGTTGCTGTTTTCCTTAATGCTATTTTATATGATCTTCATTCTCAAGGACCAATTTTGTTTGGCATGTGCTGTTATTCCTTTTGGTGAAAGAGCGGCTAATCATGAGATCCATTTTCTGCGTGCAAGCTCTTCTTCTGAGGAGGTGTTTTTTGTATTCCTCCATTATGACATACAGTAGATATATAATGTAAAGTGAAATAGATTTTTGAAAACAGCTGTATGAAAACTGAGATGAAACTGACTGCAGACATGCCAATCCTCACACCATTCTTGAATTGGTCTTACAGTACAGATTAAAAGTGGTTAAAAATATGTGCAAGAAACCAGTAAAGTCATTTCTAAAATGTGCAAATCTTGAAAAGAAATCCTTTCTACAGGCATAGCATAGCAATACATTATATGCATAAATCACTAAATCATTACACAGCTGTTGTTAGTCAATTTCACGGTTTTTTGCCAATCATATGAGGTCAGTTATAATGGTAGTCTGCACTTTCATTTTTTACGCAGTGGACTAATATGTGAATTTCTGGAAGAAGGATTCATGATTAAAGGGCTACATCTAATAATTTGTCTTTTTTTTCTTTCATATTATCACAACATTGAAAGCAGCCTTTTCTACTAACATTAAGGAATACTGATCATGAATTAGCTTACACAAATATAAAAAAACGTTACACAAGAATGTTTGGGCACTGTATTTCTTGGTGATAAAATAACTGATGCCTACCCATTCATTCACTTATTTTTGAACCAATTTAATCTAATTAAGTGTCGGGGTTGTGACAAATAATGAATGATCAGAGGCAGCATTAGGCACAATGTCAGAACCAACTCTGGAATGAGAACCCGTCTAATGCAGGGTGTGCCCACACTCACTCATGCAGGGTTAAATTAGACTCATAAAATAAACTAACTGACGTCATACCCTGATTAAGGGGTATTGGAAGTAACCAGAAGTGCCAGGAAAAATGCCCATGTGGATACAAAGAGAACATACAAACTCCACACAGGTGGTGACCCAGCAGGAATTAATATCCATTCTACTTTAGTTTTGAGGCTGTAGTTGTAACCATTGTTCCACAATTGCAACATTAATTTAATTACGCTGAATCTATACTAATAAAAGGCAAAGCCCTTACTGACTGACTGACTCACTCATCACTAATTCTCCAACTTCCCATGTAGGTAGAAGGTTGAAATTTGGCAGGCTCATTCCTTACAGCTTACTTACAAAAGCTGGGCAGGTTTCATTTCGAAATTCTACACGTAATGGTCATAACTGGAACCTATTTTTCTCCATATACTGTAATGGACTTCATCTCGATGGCCGTAGGGGGCGGAGTTGCGTCTCACATCATCACGCCTCCCATGTAATCACGTGAACTGACTGTGAACGCAGTACGTAGAAAGTGCAGCTACTGCGGAAACAAAGCACGGTGTAAACCATAAGTTTAAATTAAGTTTATGGACACACTTCCGCTGCTGTTTGTCATGCCTTCGTCGAATACTTTATTCGTGAGATACAAGTTTAACGAGTAGACATGAGGTATAAACAAGACTTTGGATCACTTTGTAATGGAGTTAAAATTGCTGTAGCGAGAAACTTTGAAGTGCCGGGTCTTAGCTAACATTAAATAAAGCTGTGGACATCGCAACATCACACAAGAGAGCAGCTCACGTGAACTGACTGAACGCAGTATGAATGATCACTTCCATGCATCAAACCTGTTCAAAAAACGCATTACACAATTGACAAGGTAGGAAAAGAATATGCTTCGAGCTGAGCTCCACAGCTAACGCAGTCTTGCGGAAGCAACTTCATCACGCTGCCACCAAATACTCACAGAAAAATCCGCATGTTAATACACGCGCTATCTAAAGAGTTTCTCCACACTCAATGCATTCCTCACATCCCCGTTATACCCTCTGATCTCCCATTTCAATTCAGATGTCTCCAATTTCCAGTAAGGCTCTGCTTCGCGATGACAAGTAATAAGTCTAAGGGACAGACCCTCCAAAAGGTTGCCATTGATTTCAGGCAAGAATGCTTTTCTCCTGGACAACTATACGTTGCATACTCAAGAGTAAACTCGCGCAGCTTCGTCATATTACAACTGGAGTGCTGAACTGACAACGTGCTATATAAAGAGAACTATAACAATCATAATAAACGAACAATAAAACAGCGGAGAACCTGTGGATTAAATAAAAAGGCACCTTCCTTGGCGAAGCAAGGAAAAAGGATGGCCTTATGCGTCGTTCGTTTATAAAACAGTGGAGAAGCTGTGTAAAGGCTGCTTCACAAAAAAACAGCGGAGCACCTTATATGAGCAGGCAGTCAGCTAAAGAAGGGAATCAATAAATATCTATAATCGTAATAAATGAACAAAAAATAGCATACAAACCGCGGATTAAATAAAGGAAATGGGTACCTGAACAGTAAAGTAAGTCTCAAATAGCTACACAATAACTATAACATTCGTAATAAATGAACAATAAAACAGTATAGAACCGCGAAGCAAGGAGAAACGACGGCCTTATATGGCGTTCGTTTATAAAGCAGCAGAGAAGCTGTGTGAAGGCAGCTACACAAAAAAACAGCAGAGCGCCACACTCTGAATGTATTTCTCACATCACCGTTATACCATCTGATCTCCCATTTCAATTCAAATGCCTCCAATTTCCAGTAAGGCTCTGCTTCGTGATGACAATAAGTCTCAGGGACGGACCCTACAAAAGGTTGCCATTGATTTGAGGCAACATTGCTTTTCTCCTGGACAACTATACGTTGCATTCTCAAGAGTTAGCTCAGTGCACAGCTTGGTCATATTCCAATCGGAGTACTGAACTGACAACGTGGTATACAAAGAGATCCTTAACAGATAGTTATTGGTATATTTTCCCTCAGTTTTAAAAGGTTTCCTTTTCTTAATAAAAATTTAAAAGCAGTGCGGGGATTTTGCTATATACAGTATATATATATATATATATATGTAGATATGTATATATGTGGATATGTATATATATGTAGTTCTGTATATATATATAAATATATATGTGTCTGTGTCTATATATACAGGTATATATGTGTGTGTACAGTATATGCTGTATATGTATATATATATGTATGTGTATGTGTGTATGTATGTATATTTATCTGTATGTGTGTATGTGTATATGTATATATGTATATGTGTGTGTGTATGAATGTGTGTATATGTATGTGTATATATATGTTGATGTGTGTGTATATATATATATATATATATATATATGACAACAACACTCATATCAATGACAAAACAATTACATTGACAATCATGTTACGTTATTTTTAAAATGTTTCCTTTTCTTTTTCATAACTTCTTTAACACACTACTTCTCCGCTGCGAAGTGTGGGTATTTTGCTAGTGTAATACTATTTATCATTCCTTCTTTTACAAGCTCATATGCATTTACAAATAAATACAAAATAAAGCAAAAAATTATATTTAATAAAATTAAAGAAAACACTGCTGAACACAGTAGTGTCATGAAACAAATATTTCATTGCTTTTCATATAGTAGACATTTCTAAAAAGGTTTAGCAGTATGAGTGATGAGGAAGGGTGAGTCTAAACATAGTTGGTTTGCCAGCCAGGTAAAACCCATTTAATTTGAACAAAAAATGATTAAAAATGTAAACATGAGCTCTCAATGGTGCTACAAGATATTTACTGGATGCCTTTTAAACCACTCTGGTGGCGTTCTTGAAGACTTTCCATCTGGTGTTGTTGGGTCCAAATGAGATATCACCATCAGGGAATGTCTCCTTTTTATACTGGACTAGCCATTCGCTCCTGCAAGCGAACTGTGATTCGTAACGCGATGATAGAAGTCGCAAAATCAACTGGAATGTTTAAGGAGTTTCTAGAAAAAAGCCTGACTTAAATCTGTTAAGTAGTTCTCTCGCTCGTAAGCTAAGCGGATGTAAGATATGCCCCGAGGCTGGCATGTGAGTGAGGAGGGCCACGACTCAACTCCAACTCGGCCGGCTGCGTCTCCCTCTCGGATTTGCGCAAATAAATCGGTACCACAAGCGAACTATGATACTTAACGTGATGAGAGAGGTCACAAAATCAATCAATACTCAAACAAATTACAGAAAAAAAAGATTTAAATCCATTATGTAGTTCTCTTGTGAAAAACGGACAGACATACATACAGACAGACAGACGTTGGATTTTATATATATAGAGATGGACCAGAAATGGTGGGGCTTCTTTGGCTCTGATGTTCTCAAGCCTGTGAGGGAAAAAGGAGACAAGACTCTTAGCGACAGTGCCCCCTCTTGTCCTGGGGTGTTACTACGTAACTTAGGTGAGCCAAGAAGGCAATTGTGTTGTGTGCTTTTGTGACAAATGGTATAATACCAAAAAGCATAATTTCATTTTTACATTGTAAAACCATCACAACAAGGCTATCTGCCCATGTTGATGATTTTCTACTAGTGTGATCATTCACACATACAGTACATGTCAAAGTGCAAAACAGCGACTGCTGTTAAACGCATGCATTTATAAATGCTTCTGCAGAGCTATGAGAAATTGAAACCAATCATTCAAGGCAACCCATTACAGAAAAGGGTGAAATGATCTGAATACGGTCCGGCCTCTTGAAGACTAGTGTAGTGGACGCTTGCTTAATGCTTGTTCAGGTGAAGAAAGGGCAGGAGCAGCTGGTGTTAAAATCATAAAGACACCAGCAAGATGGCGGCAGTGCCTTTAAAAAGTGCAGCTTTCATTTCTTATTTTTGTATTGGGCATTGAGTCTGCTATATTCATTGTAACTAAGGCTTCTTTTTTCTATACTAATGTTCTGTTTAAGATACAGGAGAAATAAGGTAATGATATGGTTAAGGCTTTAATATGTTGTGAAATTTTCAGGTTCGTTTGTTACATGGAGTAATAATTTGAAATTCACAAGAGAGCCATGAAACATTTTATAGCTGAAATCCTTGGCCCATCTGATGTGACACCATAAAAACCAAATTCTACTGCTTGTCCCATTCTTCTACACCTGAAATACAAAAATATCGCCTATAAATTCCCCCATTTTCTGCAAAGCAAATGAGTTAAGATAATATTAATATATAAAACTAGCCTAAAATCATCTACATTTTATAGTGTCTGCCATACTGCACATTTGTATCAACTACTGTAAAGCACAATTAAGAATACTATTAGAATCAATTTTATTAAGTGAAAGGTAGCACAGGTAGTCTTTAGTTCAAATCCTGGCTGTGTCTCTGTCTATCTGCACTTTGCAAATTCTGTTCATGAAGGCTTTTTCTGGCTACCTCCCATATTGTAAATATGTGTAGTTTTGGGTGGGTAATGTTTTTAAACTGGCCTGGTAAGAGTGAGTGTGCTCATCTGTGACTCTGGCTCTGGGTCCTTGTGGTTCTGAACTGGAAGAAGAGGCTTCACAAAATGAATGAATGGATGAAGGTGTTGTCAAAGGGCACTGAATAAAGCAATCAATATCAATATTACTGTTACAGTATATACTGCACATTTTATGTGATATGAAAAAGATCTAGTCAGAGAATTAAAGTGAAAATTATAGTTAACTATTGTTTTAACCAAAGGTTAATATTATCTGCCGTATTTATTTAACATTGTGATTTGCATAGTGGAAAAACAGAACATTTCAAGTGCCATAGAAATAATAAGAAAAAAACCAACATACTGATTAAGGTCATTTTTTAGGATTCCAACTGTTTACCAAATGCTTTCATTCGTTACAGAATTTACTTTGAAGGTGATATCTCAAAATGGCGTAATGGTGTGAATGCACAACAGGGAAGGAAAGTGAAGAGAGCAAAAAAATCATTTAAAAAACATGATTCATGCACCTTGCCCTGTATAAAGCCATTTTGCTTTACTACTACTTAACGTTTAAATTGCTTAGCTAGCCTTAAATGAAGAAGAACGCATGTTGCAGGCAAATGTGTAATAGTAAACCTCTTGGGCTAAGTGCATGTTTGCACTCATAGCTGTCCTTTCACAATTATCATGCTTGTATTAATAAGTCCAGAGTGATCTCCTGAAAGTCATGTTGGAATTGACATATGTGTAATTTCTGTCAGCTTGTCGTCTTCCTTTGCATGTAGAATTTAAAAGGTTTAAGATGATTTTAAAATGTTAACTAGTGAAACAAACTCAGTTATCAGATTTTGCTATTTTTACCATCAATCTTACTGACAATGACAATTTCATATTTAGGACTATTCATCAGCTCATATAATTTAAACAGTGAGATGTTAATGATGATATGATGCAATATTAAATGTATTAACATCACTTTTAGCGAAAAGTGATACTGTGATTGTAACAAGCCCACTGGCCTGTTAGATGTGTAACAAAAGCTATTGTTTTATAAAGTATGAGGCAGTCATGTCATGAAATGTTTGTATTTCTGAATATTTAAAGTCTAATTTTCTTTTTGACCATAATAGCAGCTTATGAATAAGAATTATTTTTGTGGTAGGTAAAAGTAGATTGTTCAATGGTCTAAGTTGTCATTTGGAGTTTTTCCACATTGCTCCTTTTGAATGCAACTTTAGAGGAAGCATCAAGAATAAAAACATGGGAACGACTTAACTATTTGGAAAGACTTAAAGCTCTGTGAATCAAGTTAGTATTCTGTGTGAAGAACTTAACCAACTAATTGGGTATTCTGTTGGTTATTGGAATTTCTAAAATAATTCAAAGGAATAAGGTAGGAATGAAAAATATGAATTAATATGTTTAGTTCACCTTTAGTAATTATCAAAACACGAGAGGAGTTTAGCTGCAGGTTGGCACTATAACAGCTACTGTATAGTTTGTCCTCCTGCCTACAACAAACCCATTGCTATGCCTTAGCTGTGGAATTTTTGCTGCTTGGTGCCTAATGTAATTAGTTTCAGTGTGGAGTTATAAAATGTGTGTTACATTTTATAGGTAAAATGACAATTACCTTCTCAAGTCATGCAGCTTTCGATTATAGTGTTTGCAAAGGAGTTTGTTAAATCAAATTTTTTCACTGGATCCCCAAAAGTCATTCCCATACGCTATTTAAATCATTCTCCCTGTCACAATCAGTCAGGTTGTTTAATAGAGTGCCAGAAATCAGTACTGATGGTGGCATTCAAGAAATTTTCAAAAAGAATCATCAGAAATGAGAGCAGAGATTGGTACGCAAGAAGCAATAACAATTGTCTTAGGACAAAGAGGCAAAGTCAAAATGAATCCAAAGTCAAAACCTGAATCTTTTTGAAGTTATTTATGTTGCTCAAGACAAATCCTTTCTGCAAAGTTTTAATTGCGCAAGAATATCTTCACGGCTGAAATTATATTGTGGTCACATGGCATATGCATCACATGCCTAGTGGCCACATAGCATCTGTTATGGGAAGTACTTTACTGATTAAGAAACTCTTGAGCCGTCATTATTAATGAATTCCAAACGTGGATGTCCTTTATTTATATCAATAGGTGGAGCCCTCACGTGCTTTGTTTAATGCAGCATGGGAGACTGAAGAAGTCTAAGAGAAAGCTTCCTCTAGTGTCAGCTAGGTTAATTTACATATCTATGACTACAAAGCATTTCAATCACACCAATCAGCATGCAGATAAATGGTATAGTCCACAAACACCCTTCTGCTTTAAGTATTATGTAAACTCCCAAAACAATTAATTATTAAAAGTCATGGATGAATGCCTGGTTAGAAACAATATGACTTCTCTAAAGACAGAAGTACTATATGGTCTCATTTTCCAATTTAAATGTGCTGGTACAAGTGAAGTCAGGATGTCCTAGTTTAACAGGCTGGCAGTTTCAGTTTTCTCCTCTAATAACAACTAATCAAAGTTTTTAACTAAAATGATTACAAAAAGTCACCAGGTTTATCCTAATTCTGAAAAAGACATTTCATTAAATGTAGTTTAATCTTCTTGACATAAAGACAACCATAATGAGAATATCAATTACTGCTATAAGCAAGTCATGTTACCATCAATAAATATAATTGTGATCATTGTTAAATAACAGTGGTTTGATATCAAAGGTCATATTATTTATCATATTGACACTTGAATTAGAAAATATTATATCATGCAAGCAGATCTCACTGTTTTAAATTTTTTGTTGAAATGTTTGCAGCTAGGCTCTTGATATTAAAGAAGATTGCAATGTGTTTGAATAACCCAACGGTGCATCACAGCTCTGGTGATTTCAGTTACATTCTGACAGTAGTCACTGTCTTTGTGCAGTTTGTTCATTTGTCCTGTGTCCACAAAGGTTTCTCTGAGTATGACAGTTTATTTCTTCATGGCACATTTGTGCATGCTGTGTTGAAATGGCAATCAAAACAGATTGGAGTGGTATCTTGTACAGGGTGGGCTCCTGCTTTGCACTCCCTGCTACTAGGGTGGACTCTGGCTCCCTGCCAACCTGGGCTGAAAAAGCAAGTTTGGAAATTGGATTAAAGAAATTGATTTTTCAGCGCCCTCTTTGATAATACAAATATAAATATAATATACAACGACAGTATTTCTAAATGATCTGTTTATTACCTTTCATTTGTCTCTGATATTGTGGTAGAATACTTTGAAACCTATTAAGCTGTGTGCTTGATAGGCCTCATAACCAATCATTTATTCTTCAGGAAATACTTATAAATGAAACACTAAGCTTTCTCTTTTAAGTCTTTGTTTTTTGACAACATTGTAGTCAGGAAATGACAGACCTTCAATTATTGGCCTTGTCCCATGTATTCATCATTCAGCTGTGTTGTCTGTTTAAATTATAAATTAGTGCTAGATGAGTATTATTCTGCAGCATTGCACAGCACACAAAGCTGGAGCATGCTCACAGCGAGAGGTTATGGTTTCTCCGAAAGAGATATCTGCTTCACAAAACAGATAGATGGACCTCATTAATCTTCTGTATAGTGAACTATGGAGCCAGTCCTTTCCTGCACCTGCTTAAGTCTGGACTAATTAGATGGTGCCGCTTTTAATGATGGCCTGAGCTTGGGCAGGGCTGGAGCGCTCCTCATTGTTAGTCATTGGTCACCAGCTGATTAGTAGATTGTATTTTTCTACTTGAATAATTGCACTTCTCTTTTTTTCCCTTGGTGAACCCCATGTTTGGACATTTGAATCCAACTCACAGGCCTTCACCACATTTCTACATCCATTTGCATAATGAACTGGAACGCGAGATGCATGACCTTGGTCAGCTCCAGCACTGCTTTGTGAAGGAATGACTCAAAAAATTCCTAATGCATCCTAATTTTCCCTCTCATTCACAAAGCAGTTTTAGACACTTTAATTTCCATTGGGTCTGGCATGGAGTTTAAGGTCAGCCATTAATAGTATCCAGAGAGTAAAAGGCAGCATAAAATAAATTCAATTTTGAGAGTATATCTCCAAGGAGATAATGCAGATGTCTGAGATTCCACTTAAGCAATTGAGCTAAGATCAATGGAGTTTTTATGCTGAATTATTATTATTATTATTTACACTGGAAGCAAAAGGCATTTAAGACATTCTAAGTTCAATGCTTTTCTCTAGCACCATTCTTAGAATATCTATATACTGATTTTATTACTTCTTAGATGTACTATTGTGTTTCTCATTTTAATAGTCAATTTATTCAAAGTACCCACATTTTACATCATATTCAAAATGCAGCTGGCACAGTCTTAAATTGAACCAAAAGCTCTCTTCCCCTTTCAGTGCAGTTGGTTGCTCGTCTACTTGGGAATGCCTTGTGATATTAGACTTGTACCAACGCTCCAGAATGTTGCCTGAGCTGATCACACCCCATACAGTTACTAGAAAATTGACAGATTCTGATGCTGTTGTTCAAAAACCTTGCTGCTCACCCCTCATTTTCCTTTATGTCTTTGAGTCTATAAAACTCACTTCCTCTGTCTGTTCATGAGGCTTCACCTGTCTTGATGTTCATGTCCACAGTGAAGACCCACCTGCTCTCTTTGGCTTTATAATGGCGGTCTCTTCATTTAATAGGCTCTCCTGTTCACTGTGGTGACACCAGTTCACTGTCCATTAACTGAGACAGCTACCATTTTAAATTTCAAAATATTGCTTGTAGATTTTTTTTTCTGTAGGTATTTGTCAAGTATTCTTCCTGTCTGCTATTTGGTTTTTATATGTTTGTATTTTGTTTTTATTTTGAGCATTCAATTTTTTACGGTTATTAAACTTCTGACCATATTAAACATCCCTAGCTTCATGCATTGATCACTGCTAAGTCCTACAGTGACTAGGTTCCTCCAAGAAAAGAAGATAATTAATCAACCAATTTAATAAGTGCCATTGTTCTCATTAGCAGCTTTGTCATGGTTGGATTTAAGAAACCAAGAAATATGCAACACTAATAACAAGAATATGAAAATCTAAAAGCTTCTACTTGCAGTATGCATACAACATTTGTTACCAAATTACATTATTAATACTTTAGATTCAATGAATTATTTTTTCTGTAGCAAATTGCATTATTTACTGCAGGCATTATTATACTGTTTTCCCTTTCACTAATAATAACATAACCAAATTTTACGTTCACAGCAATTTATGCGCCCAGAATAACTACAACACCCAGGACAGTAACTTGAGCATTTAAACTTATAATAAATCAGTGTTAAAGCATTGTGTGTGTAAATTGCGTGATATGGACTATTCTCTTGTAAAAGATATGGAAGCGAGCAAATAATTTGTATTGCCACATCTGAAATGATCTGTAATACCTCATGAGAAGGAGTATTTGATTGGCTTGCAGCTGTTTACACTTTGTATGTACCCAACAAGATGATTCTGGAGGCTTTTGTTCAGTATCTGATTTATGTTGTAAATGTGACCCTGTAAGCCAAGTCCAAACAAATTATAGATGGTTATTTTTCCTGTTTGCTATTCATTCAGTCATAAACTCAGTTCATATTACTATTAATTTTTGTCAGTTTCACATTGCTTAGTTACATTTTGTTCTTTCTAGCAAACTTTTATTGAATCAAAATAACTGCTGCACATAAGTGTAAAGCAGACAGCAAATCCATTTTTGAATTATAATATTTCCAAATATTTAACTTCTTTGAATTGCATCCTCTTCGTATTGCATATTCTCCTCACATTTGCATGAATTTTCTCCCGATATTATGGTTTTCTTGGAGTTACAAAAGACATGCACGCTGGGTTAATTGATGACCCCAAAATGACCCGATATAATAAAATTTTTGTATTCTATCTGACAAACTATGCTTTACTGAGATGATGATGGATAAGGTAGCAAAGGGATTTACAGGACTGATAATGGGAGAGCAACTCCACTCTCTCACTACTAGTTCTGAGTGTCCAAGTTCTGTGTGCGTGTCTCTCTGCAGCTGGATGTGTGTAGTGAAAATGGACATTGAGAACCTTAGAGATAGACAATGGCTGAAGACTGTGACTGAGACAGTGTCCAACTATCAGTACATCCTTGAGGTGAGAAATGCAAGCTAAAGTGTACTTTAATTCATGCAGAAGTCCATCCTTGCATTGCCCATTCATGTAGAATCTAGATATGAACAGTGAATGACATTAATGAAGATGACAATCAACTATTTGCTCTAGGATGCATGAAAGAAAGATGGCAAGATGGAGGGCTGTTCCAGAATGCTTGTAAGAAAATTACCTAATTTATTTATTGCACTGTGATTATGAGGAAACATTACTTTCTTCTACTTTATTTTGTGCTGTAGATTGATAAGGAAAAGGTTAGAAGAACTGCACGGCCAGTAACCATTGACTTATCCTAATTGCCCTGTATGAGATGTTTATGTTGTTGTATTTGTGACTCGAATAAATACATTCTCCACTTGTGAATAGTTAAATAATTCACCCAATTTGAGTTCCACCTTTCTACATCCGAGCAATGGAGTAAGTGGCTTGAGAAAATCGATGGACAGAGTGAATTGTATTCAAAATTTTTCTCCTCTGTGGCATTTCCTATGACAGATGTTTATATTTCTGAGACGTGAGTTGAGATGCAGCATTACAGCAATCTGTGCACTACCTCACAATCTGTTCTTTGTTTTTTTCTTTCATCATAAGTATAAAAAATATAGTAGTGCAGCTATATGTCAGAATTGACAATTCGATCTATGTGATTAGAAAGAACAACATTTTAAACAATGTGTTTCGTTTGAGATGTCAAAATAGATTATCTTGCATTGACAAAATGAACACAAGCATAATTATTAAATCATTTAGTGGGACACATGAGAATAATGTGACATGTTTTGTTAGTGTCATTTTCAGATCTGAACTCAACAGCATGTAATGAGTAACAGAGTATTACAAAACAAGTGCATATTGCAAAATATTAGAAGGAATTGTTTTGTATTTCACTTCATGTTGTCATAAAGGAGGCCTAAATTCCTCAATTTATATGGATCACCAGAAATTGTGAAGACTTTTCTTTCTAAAGAAGGATAGAAATGTGTTTCCTCTCTGTCATGAAGAAAACTTGTCTACAATCAATGATCTCTGGTAGGTCAACCAGAAATTAAACCCTGCCTTGAATATTCAAGATAAGTGAAACACACAGCAGACAGTCTGCAAAAGTGAGAGGCTGCTGTGAAAGACATCTCTACAAATGCATGGAGTGGAGATGGCAAACTGAAGTACTGAAGAAAAAAATGATGCAGAGAGTCAGACTGTAATAAACAGAGGGGGAATAGGGAGAGAGCATAATGAGACTGGATCTCCATCAAATGTATTACAAAACGTGTTATGTAATTTAATTTAGATAAAACAACACAAAATGAATACACGGTTTTCTCTGTGCTTGAGAGTACTTGAATAGGCTCCAAAAACCCATAAGCTAGAACTGGAAAAAATATATGTAGGAACTGGATCGATTAATGGACATTTTGTGTTGTGATCTGGAGGTTCAGAAATAGTAAAATGGTATGAGGTCTCCAAAGGCTTGCGTGGACAAGGCTTCATCCCAATGGGCTTAATCCCAGCTCCAGTGGCTTGTCTCGTGCTTTACAAGTCCAAAAGGGATTCTAACAAAAAAAAAGCTTACATTTCTCAAAATCAGGCCAAAGGCCCCACAAGGAGAAGGATGGCTGTAAATTGTCAGCTTTTACACAAAAGGGCAACAGAATCTATATAAATAAATAATTTATTTAAAAAGTACTAGGTAAAGCTCCTGAGCACAAACAGAGGCACAAAATTAGTTTTCTAAAAGGCAACACTAAGTGAACAAGTCTCAATACAGAAGCCAAAAGTGAAACCCAACAACAGAGCAGAATAAGTATAAAAAAAAACGGAAAGTCCAGGAAAAAAACAATTCTTACAATAAGACTCCAAACAACTACAATATTTGGCTGTTGGGTCTGGAATAAATAGGTAGAAAGGGATTGTGTCATGGTGGCCCCGCCTCCTGGAGCTCCACCCACAAAACATAGGGAATGGAGATGCATATAAAAATGATTAGTAAAACTACCAAAAATAATATAAAAGCATGAAAAATAATAATTCAAAATTAACAACAAAACATAAAATATGTATAAAGTGAGTACATGCATTCTTGCATGCCTCAGTGTAGAGATCTATGCAGCACCATCTTTTGGAATGCTGGGGAAATGTATTTTGTCAAATTAGGGTTATTCATATTAAATGCCATATAATGCTATATTAAATAAGAAAACTTCTGATGAATTCATGAAGGAAACCATAAAAAACAAGATTCATTTATTGCTTTAAATAGCTTAATGCTGGTTTGTATTAATTGGTTAAGCTGAATCTGATAGATTTTTGCATTCCCAGAGTTCACCACAAATAGGAAAAATAGTTTAACTGTTAACTCTGAGGGACTTTCCACTTCGTAACTTTGAAATAGGCCTACGTGAGTGGGTGAGTGAGTGAATGAGTGTAAGAGTGAGTGATTGTGTATGTCCCGATAGACTGGCTTCAAGTCAAGGGTTGATTTTTACTTTGCACCACATACTCTGGCTCCTCATGACCTTGTATTTCAATATTTAGGCCTTGAAATGTACTGAATGACATCGATAATTTTAGAAAAAAAAAGAGTAAAAGTTATTTCTACCCTGAAAAAAAATGAATTTTCAAATAGATGTGTCTCAGCTGTTGAAATCAGGACCTTCCAAGATAGTGTTATGCAAAACCTGTGCTGTTAAAAAGTATGGCACGTGTGCCCATATTGACATACTATAAAGGCACTCAAAATCACCTGCAAACTCCTCCTCCAATCCCGACTGTACTACTTAACATTAGTCGGTGAGTGTCTGTGATTACAGAGCAAGCTGAGGTCTTCCATGAATTGCAAAAAATGGGCTGCAGACATAATATGAAAAATTGTGTTTTGATGTTAAAACCATGTAAAATATTATATACATGTTTATTGATATGGTTTGTTCAATAAAATGCATGTGGGACAGTACTTGGAAGAAAAGGTACCATGCAAAAAAAATTAATTTTCAATGGTTCAGTAGTTTTTCTTTCAATTGTAATGCATAATAAAATAATGACTAGAGTGAAATTAATTCACTTGAGTATGCTTGGCTAAGTTCATAATAACTAAAAATTAATTATATTCTGTTTTCTTATTTGCAACACTCTTGTCTTATTTGGCACAGTCATATTGAATGTAAAAAGAGTGCTATATTCAACTTTTAGAGCATCTTTAATAGAAAAGTAATGAAATGAGACCTACAGTCCAGTATGCAGTTGACAGACATAGACTGTAGTGCATTAGTCAGATAAAGCCACATACATATAGTGTGCATGAGCATGTGCCATGTATGAGAGATAATGTGTTTTGGGTTGAGATGCATTAGATTTGTCACAGACTATCAAGCACTTTGCCACGTAGAGAATTTCTGTTCAGGCTCACATAAATGTGTTCACCCACTGTGAATGGCAGCTGATGTAATGGATAGTCATTGATCTACATGACGTTTGTTTGATTACATTAAATAATTAGCAAAGGTCGTTCCTTGGTTGGGTTATGCACAGTTGGGTTCAATCTTTGTTTATTTGTTTGCTTTCTGTACATATTTGGCCCTTTTTTTCATAACACAGAACTGGGCAATTTCAGATTGCATGTGCTGGAGGTTAGCTGCTTCTCTATGGCATGTTGTCCTTTGCTGTCACTGGAAGCAGGGCTGAACTTTCTCAGCAGCGATGCTGAAAATAACTGGCTGAGCTCATTAGCAGATTAGGTGTTGCAATGAATCCATGTGTTTAGTATGAGGTCTCATTCTGTAGCCTGATATTGTTCCTCTAGGAGAGCAATTACATCTGATTGACATGTTTTCATGGGCTGCTAGCCTGAATTCCCCCTACTGTTAAAAGGGTCTAGATCAAGGACAGAATCTCATCTCTTAGATATACCTGTGTTCACCTGACACTCAGCGTTTCTTTCTGTTTTTTTTAATAATGATGAGGATTGGGTAACCATTTGAAAAGAGGATGGGATTAAGTCATCATTTCATTATTGGATATTAGAAGTCAGCCAAAAAGTATTCTTTACAAACAACTTAATTAAGTCAATTGTAACCTCTGCAGATGCTTACAAAGTCTGATTTAACTGATGCTAATTTATCTAAGAAAATGACATGCTACAGTAGACGATAGCAGGTTTAAATGCATTTATTTACCGGATTATAAGAAGGTGTCACCTCTCCTGGCAGCAAGAGGTTCAAAGCTGGAAGCATTGCTGGATGAAAAGCCTGTACATTGAAGGTCACACTTACTCACACAATACCTGTTCAAAGTAATTACTGTAAATGGATGTGTATGCCTTTGAAAAGTGGAAAACACTTGAAGAAAACCTGTTCAGGCCTGCTGTGAACCTGAAAGCTGAACTCAGTGGCTGGACAGAGAACAGAATCCTTGTCCTTGCTGCTATGAATCAGCGACAGCACTAACTGCTTACAACTATGCCACTCATAGGTAAATCTAGAGATTAAACGTTGCAGAAATGAAAGCACCAGGCTGCTTACTTAGAAATTCATTTTAAGCCCACGTTCAAGTTGAAAAGTTCCACTCTCTGTAAAGTTTGTTTGGTTGATCTTTTTAAGTCTGTACCATTTTCTCCCTTCTCCTTAGCCACTGGAGCACCAGTCCTAGTGCTATCAAAGACCACATATTCACTCCGACTTTCAGAGGGATGAAGTCCTATTTCAGAATTCGGAATTGCTCAACACCTAAGAGTACAGTTACCTTGGGCTCTGTGAGATATGGCAGGACTGCTGCCTCAGAGCTCCTCATCCTTGAGGCACTTTAGTGTAATGCTTACGTGCTTCCTCTGTCGATATGATAGGGCTCACTCCTGTCATGCCAGATTTCTTCCACTGCTGCCTTAAAATATAGACATTTCAGTAATTTTAGCAATCGATAAATTGTATTCTGTTAATGTAGACATTCATTCTGATATTCTATACAAAAGACACTACACTTTACAAAATATGAGTGGATGGATTTAAACTTAAATCACTTGCTTTGTCAGCATGCCATGTGAAAATGTTATATATACTATAGAGCATAGTTATGGAATAAGCAGTAAAACAAACTGGGCAAAAAACATGGAAAGATGTGGGTGTATGCTGCTCTTTTTTGATCAATTTCAGTATAATTACCGTCTTTTATTTTTTGTGGTGCACTCTTATTTTAAACCACATCATTAATAGGAATAGGGAGGGGGAACAACAACAACAACATTTATTTATATAGCACATTTTCATACAAATGATGTACCTCAAAGTGCGTTAAAAGATGAAGAAAGAAAAAAGAAAAATATAAAAATTATTGGACAATACTAAGTAACAAAGAATAAAGTAAGGTAAAAAAAACAATGAATAAAGTAGGGTGAAAAAAAAAAAACTCCAGAGGGATGGAGAAAAAAACAAAATCTGCAGGGGTTCTGAGGCCAAGAGACCATCCAGCCCCTAGTGGGCATTCTACCTAACATAAATGATTTCAATCAGTCCTCATGGTTTTCAGGCTTCACATGGAAGAATTAGATGATGACCGTCATGTGGACCTCTGGCCTTCAATCCATCAATGTAGGGACTGCATGGGGCCTTGATCAGGTGGTGGTGGTGCAGATCATCACCACAGAAAACCGGAAAAAGAACAGCAGAGAAAGTAGGAGGTTGTAAGCATCGCGGAGGCATGAAAATAACAATAATTAAATGCATATACAGAATATCAGGTTTAAACTAAAATTAAGCTATAAGAAATCCATATTAAAAAAATGGGTTTTGAACAGTTTTTTTAAAGTGCTGCACCGTATTAGCCTAGCGAATTTCTATCAGTAAACTATTCTGTGTTTTAGGTGCATAACAGCAGAAGGCTGCCTCACCACTTCTTTTAAGTTTAGCTCTTGGAATAATCAGCAGACACTCATTTGAAGATCTACAGTTACGATTTGGAGTGTAAGGTGAGAGGCAGTCTGAAATATATGATGGAGCGAGATTATTTAAGGCTTTGTAAATCATAAGCAGTATTTCAAAGTCAATTCTAAATGGCACAGGTAACCAGTGTAGTGACATCAAAACTGGAGAGATGTGCTCGGATTTTCTTTTCCTAAGTAAGATTCTGGCAGCTGCATGCTGCACTAGTTGTAACTGACTGATGTCTTTTTGGGTAGTCCTGAGAGGAGTGCGTTACAGTAATCTAGCTGACTATAAACTAAAGCGTGAATTAATTTTCAGCATCTTGCAAAGTTATAAGGGATCTAATTTTTGCTATATTTCTTAAGTATAATAACAGGAAAGAGAATTGATCAATAAAATGGAAAAACAGAGTTATTGAAATGATCTGATAAGAAATCACATAATATAATTTCTAATAGTACTTTTGGTATTCATATAAATATATTTTTCTTTTTCAGACGAGTTCTCACCCTAATTTGTAAAATAAAGTATAATATAAATGATTCACAACACTGGTTGGATGTGTTTAGCTTCACAATTTTATATTTTATCAGGGTTTTATAGACTAAGCAGAGATGGCACAGCCATAAGCTCTGCTTCCTTGCTGCTACAGACCCCTGGTTTTAAATCTTGGGCCACATACTGCCACTGTAGACTTTCCTTGTTCTCTCTGAGTCTACATGGTTTTTCTGCAGGTGGTACAATTTTCTCCCAAAGACTTACAATTAATTTGACTGCCAATTTGTGAGTGTGGGCATGAGTGTGCCCTATGATGGACTGGTACTTCATCCTGCAGTATGATGGATAGACCACCAACCAAAAAAGAAGATGGTTTAAATTACATGATTCAAATTATACAACTTTAGTCATAATTTAAAGCATTATTAAAAAACCGATGCATTGTATGCAATGTGCAAGACAATCTCTCAAAGGTACCAGTAGATGGCAGGGTACATTGTTTTTTATTGTAGTGATAATAGTACTGTTGTCATGTATACTGAGTACTTGCAGGCATCACCAATATGCAGCATTCTCTGGCACCATGATAAATGACAGAACTTCATTTTATTGAACAGAAAACACAAATCAGCTTACCTGATATATTCCTGTGCCAAGTGCCCTTTGTTCATCAAATCCTTGGTTGCTACCTGCTGTAATATTTCAGTTGCATATCCAAGTTATTATTCTGCTAAAATTAAACATTTTAAATAAATGGATCTGAAGAATGTGACACAGTAGTTGTAGTAGTAGTAGTAGTAGTAGTCGTCGTAGTATTGCCAAGTATGCAGAGTATAGCAACATTTTGACTTGCATATTCAAAAAGCATGCAACATGTCTCTGTGATGAACAGTGAAGTAGCAGCTCTAAGCATTCTGCTACCATGTTACCCAAATTATTATTCATTGTGACCTTGCTCAGGATTAAGCAGGTTTAGAAAATGGTATGGTATGGTATTATTATTATTGCTAGCTGTGCTACCTGTCTAAGACTGATTGAAATGTAAGTTATCAATGTAGACCTCTGTGTTAATGTTTGCAGTGCATCATCCATTGGAATATATTTTGGAATTCATGTTGTAATAAAATGCATTGCATTTGTCATTCCAACAAATATGCCATCTGTTGGAATGACAAATGCAATGCATTTTATTGCTACAAATGTTTGTGATGTGCTATCTGTTGGAATGATAGAGAAATAGCAACTGGATGGACACACACATACACAGACACTTTGTCTTTGTACTACTGTATGGTGAAATATTATTATTATTATTACTATCTCAAAGGTTCCAGGCATCTGCTGACAATGATGAGCACCGGCAGACTGTTTAACTTTCTAAAGTTGTTAATGTTTCCATCTGTGTCACGGATCTCATGTTCAGTCCTTTTTACCTCAACTCAGTTGTTAGTCAGAAGCCAATCCATCCCAATAAGAGAACCTATTTCATTTTATGGCTTGTTAATGTTTTAATATTGTCATTCTTATGTACTTTTTTTCTGTGAATATCATCCAAATGATTTGTGGAAATGAGCAGATCAGTAATTCTCAGTCCTTCACTTTCTTCTCTTATTTTTTCTGCCCAAATATCTATATATATATACAGTAAATGTCAATGTATGTGTGTGTGTGTGTGTGTGTGTGTGTGTATGTATGTTCCAGCATCACGTCCGAACGGCTGGAGTGATTTTCATGAAACTTGGTACACATGTTTCTCATTGGTCGACTAAATAATGTAGGGTGAAATCAACCCTAACCCACCCCCTTCTGGGTAGGGTGGGGGGTGATCTTGTGGTCTTGTATGCATGTTATCATCCAGTTGACACTCAGAACGACCACCAGAGGGCGAACTGAAGGTGACTGCCAGCATTCTTTATGTTTGAGCGCCACGGCGCCCCTGTTGCTTTTTAAATTCAATAGAGTTAGCCAGTTCCGAGCATCAACTGGATGATAACATACATACAAGACCACAAGACAAGCACATTAGTGAGTCTTCATTGTTTGTTAATTTATCTTTATTTTTGAAGTTGTGTTTTTTTTTAATTATATTTTGTCTCTAACAATTAAAAAAAAACCACTTTATTTTCTTCCCGTGCAACACTGGGTATTTCAGCTAGTTTTACTATAACAGGTACATAATGATGAACACTCACAAGTGTGAATAGACCAAAGGAGCTGCTGTTTCTTTTGTTATTTGCAAATCTTTGTTGATTTTCATCAGGTTAAGAAAACAACAGACAAATAAAAACATGGAATGCCGCTATTTAACACTAAAAAGGCACTAAGGGGAATCTTACGAAACAAGTTAACTAATATAAAGCATAAGAATGTAGCAATAATTTGCTTCTAATTAACCAAACCATGGAACAACTCCATGCAATGATGGTGGACCTTCAGGAGCAAACCTGAGTCCAGTCGATGTATTTCAATCATCCACTGTCAGACCTCTGCCATCCCACTGTCACCCACAACACCATTACTTTACCTTCTCCTATCCTAAAGCAAAGCTTTGTAGTCGGGTCTGTGTAACACCTAAAATGGCAGGAAAAGCAGATGAAAATACTATACAGTGGACTTGCCTTTCTAGCTCCTACCATTGCTACACAAGGAGCCATGGTTATGAGATTTAGTGAAAGTTCTTAGTCAGAAAATATACACAATGCATAGGTAGAACTGAATAAGAAAAGCTGATAAAAAAGCAGACAATAGATCAAAACACAAGGCTGGCAAGAATAAAGAAGGTACTGTGACAAAGAAATAGCAAACCTATAAGAAAATGGGCTGCGCTGTAGGACAAAAACAAAGACACTAAGAGACTCAAAGCTGAAAAACACAACAAAAAGTCAAATATCAGTAAAGAAACAAACACAAAAGGTACCTTACAAAGCTCATGGTTAGCTAGTTTAGCGGGAATCACACACTTTTTGTTTGTTTTTTTTTTTCCTTTGGCTATATACAGTATAAAAGAAGGACTGAAGCTAGTATTTCAGTAGATGTAATAGGCCTGATAGATAGCATGTGGAAGGCACTTAAATCCAGTATATCTTCATGGTTTGTTTGTGGTGAATGTTTTTAAAGTTTACAAGAACCTCTTGCAAATGAGACATGAAGAGTGTGTTTTGTTGACAGGAAAATCTGTGAATATACTTGATACATACTACAGTCCAAGAGTGCAATTATCATTTCAGCAGTTGGCTAAAAACTAAATCTGCCCCTAAATTTGCTGTTCTTTGTTGTGGATTAAAATATGCTAACTTTTAAAAGTAGTTAAATACCTGGTGGAGCACAAAAAAAACCTACAATTCATGGACTACACACTGACATGACCTTAAAGGCAAAATCACAGCATCAGTTTTTTAGGAATTCTTTCCATGTGATCCACAATATCAGCTCCAACCTATGGGCTATGGATAGATGAGTTTCTTGCCTTTACTAAACAGAACTCTTTGAATTATCCACAATCTCAGATGCTAAAGCATCTATCGCGCCAGTTTATTAAGTCACACAATGCAACTTCTTGGACCATGCCGTCTAATAGCTTGATGAAACAAACAAAATGGTGTTGATGTAACACAAAAATGTAGTAATGATAAAATACATTTAATTCCGGTGATTACATAGGAAGAAAACACATATCCAGAAATGATCGATAATACCCAAAAGCCTGAAAACAACAAAGAAGAGTCCCAGAAAAAATGTATTAGACACATTACTAACTTTTAAAATTGTTTAACCTATAACACCATCAAATAAGCATGGATACTAAAGGCACTAAGTTTTAATTCATTATTTCTGAAGAATACAAGTACATTATGTGAAAAATTATTTTAAATTAATAACAGCAGTAAGACTTACTCTGCAGTGCCATGAAACGTATTTCCTATCTTCCTGATTTTCCGCATTTTTGCTTATTCATAACACTTAATCGTTTCTGATATCCAAGAAAATTTAGTATAATACAAAACACAACTTGAATAAACACAACACACAGTTTTAAAATGATCATCTGATTTATCCACACATGTGGCACGCATTTATATATTTAAAAAAGGGTAATTTTGGGAAACTGTTTGGCTGCTGACAGTTCATCTTACTCAGAAGCTCACTGTCTGTTGTACCAGCTTAACAAGAGCACCTCTAATCTTTACATTTCAAAATCATTGCCCTTACTTTGAGCAATGTCTTCATGAGATGTTGGTTTGATTTAGAAATGTGACACACAGTGAGCTGCCTAATTATTCTCATTCACTTTTTAGCAAAATCCACTCATGGCTGACTTTGGACATATCTATTATACATATGGCTCTGCAAGACCATATAATTATAGTAGTTAAAGCTTAAAGCCAATTAATTTTTCTTGTGTCCCTAAGCTACTCCAGTGTTGTCTTTGCTTTGTACTTCCTGTTGGAAGGTGAACCTTCAGCCCAGTCTGTGGTCCACCACATTCTGGATCAGGTTTTCATTAAGAATTTTAATATTCTTTGCTCCATTCAGCTTTCCCTGTACTCTGTTTAGTATCCCAGGCCATGCCATTAAAAAAAAAAAAAAAACTCCACAGCATGATGTTAACAATACTATGCTTCACCACTGGAATGGTGTTGCCAAAATGATGAGTGGCACCTGGTTTCCTCCACATGATGCTAATCTTGGTTTCATTAGACTAGAAATTTTTGTTTCTCACAGCCTGAGAATCCTTTAGATGCCTTTCTGTAAACTCCAAGTGGGCTTCAATATATCTTTAACTGAAGAAAGGCTTCTGTCTGGCCACTCAGTTGTAAAACCCATATCAGTGGCATATTGTAGTGATGGTTTTCCTTCTGAAAGTTTCACCCATCTCCACATTTTTACAAACTCTGGGAACTCAGCCAGAGTAACCATTGTGCTCTTGGTCGTCTCTTTTACCATGCCTTTGTCTTATGATTGCTCAATTTGGTCAGGTGCCCAGCTTTAGGAAGAGTCTAGCTTATTCCATGATTCTTCCATTTAAGAATTGTGAAGGCCACTGTTCTTTTGGGAGCCTTTGATGTTTCTGAAATTTTTATATCCAACCCCAGATCTATGCCTCAACACAACCCTGTCTCTAAGCTCTGCAGACAATTTCTTGGACCTTATGGCTTGGTTTTTGCTCTGACGCACATCATCAGCTATGGGATCTTATACAGACAGTTGTGTGGCTTTTCTAATGATGTCCACTAGCGCTCACCTAACTGATGGCGCCTCAAGTGTCATAGCAATGTGTCTGAATACTTGTGCTAATGTGATATTTAAGTTTTTTATTTTTAATAAATTTGCAAAAATATCTAATATCAACTTTTTGTTTTGTCATTCTGGGATATTTAGTGTTTTGAGATAATGGAAAAAGTGAATTTAAATGATTTAAGACTAGCGCTACAACATAGACTAAACGTAATAAGAAGTGCAGCGGTCTGAATACTTTCTGAATCCACTGTGTATATAGTTAAAGAGTATGTAACACTATATGGTCTATGCCCATCATGTATAGCATTATGTTAATTAGCAGCTGTGCCTGTGGATTTATGCATGAGTATTTTCTATAATAGCTTGGTACCTCCTCAAGGGTTGGTTTCTCCAGAGATAGGCTACCCCATCCTGTTAACAAGAAATTGATTAGGTGGGTTTGAAAATGGATGAATAGATGGATGATGGGATGTTTTTGAAAGTTTAGCTCTTATTAACAAAATGCTGGGCTTAGAGCCCTGTTCTCGTCAAAATGTCTTTTTCATTTTCATAAAAAAGCAATCCTAAGTTTGGCAGAGATGCTGAGAGATGTGATTTAAGAGCCACATGAACAATCATTATCTCTTAATTTAATTTAACATTTTATTGCATTATTTTTGCAAAGTTGAGCCTACTGGTTTTTTTTTGTATGCCATTTTCAGCATTATACATTTAACTTTCAGGTAAATATTGTGATGGGCAGCCACGGCCATTATCTGGCTGGGACACCAATGGAATGGAAAGACGGGGGAGAGAGCATCGATGAGGCAATACTTCTCTTGCAACTCTAGAAGGCAACCCTCCTGGGCGGCTGTGACACCACGGATTCCCACAAGACACGCTGGGAGCTGGAATTTGGTACAGCCGTGTTGGGTTCTGTGGGGGCCATCAGGGGGAGTTACAGAGTCCTGCAGTGGACTTCCATCACACCTCCAGGTAATACTGATGAGCCAACTGGAACACTCCCAGGACCTGAATAAAAGGAGCTGCCTCGCTCCATTCAGAGAGCCAGAGTTGGAAGGAGGTGGATGAAGCTTACCTGGAGAGGAGTGGAGGCAGAAGGATGGGACGAGAGAGGGAGAGAAGAGAAGAGTCCAAAGGAGTGAGATTTGTATTGTACTGTGGTGTGTTGTTCTGTGCTCTGGGGAGAGGGAAAAGCCTCTCCCCTCTGTAAATAAAAAGTGTATTGTGTGCTGCACTTGTGTCTCTGCCTGTCTGTGTTGGGTTAGGGTCCACAACATATTATTCCTAAATGTTTACAATCTCAATCCTATTAGACATTCCCAAGTAATTTCTATGTATCCTTTTGTAGACCACTAATCTCAGCAATTTTCAACCCTTTTTCATTATTCGGTCCTACTGAGGCAAACTGCTTGGTTGAGGTACAGTCTGACTTGGCTGTTTAAAGCTCTAAACAGCAACAAACTGGCATGCCATTTGCCCCAAATATTCCAGGATGTGTTAAGATGTATGGATGAAAGAAAGCAACATATGATTATGAAGAGAAAGTTACTTTGTGCAGTCTTGTGACCAGTCTTGGCTCTTGATCCCTTGTGGCTTGTAACGATACAATGTAATGAGTTGCCTTTTTCAAACCATGCCAAAATATTCTGAAATCAATGCTTATTTGACAGAACATTTTATTTTTTTCCTGTCTTTGGTGATCTTAGTTATTTCCAGCTCTTCATCAACATTGAGCTCTTACATGCCAACAATATTTCTAAGCGACTTGGCTTTGGTTCAAAACTAATTTGGTGACAGTGACATTGAGCTACCCTAATAATATACTGCTAACAATCATGGAAGTTCTTTATATATGCCATCATACATTAAGGGTTTAGTTTTGTTTGCCATCTCTTTACTTAGTCCTACTTTCTACATGTCCTCACAGCAAACCTCCAGTTCTCTCAGAAGAAGCCCAGGCTCCACTTCTTTTCTTTTTTCAACAGCATTTTAGTACAGTGTTTTTTTTTATTTTATATTTGGAAGAGTCAGAAATGCTTGTCCAGTATTTATAGTCAACAATGCCATATGCATGTTTCCAACTCAATTGTTTATATACAGATTTTCAAATGCTGTAGCATTACTGGGTTTGGTTATTGCATTATGAAATAGAGTTAGTTAGTTAGTGAACTACTAGAGTACTTTACTTTTTATCTTGTTCATTCCAACATGTACAGTAAGTTTTATTGCTCTGTTGGCTCCTACTTACTTTGCCTTTGTTTGTTCCATGGGCTGATTTTTGTCTGCATTGAGTTTGCACATTATCCTCCTGTTTGCATAGCTTTTGTCTTTCCACCGCCCAAAGATATCCATTCTACAGTACGGAAACTGGCCTGGTGCATATGAATCCCATTCTGCACTTTTCCAATGCTATTAGAACAGGCTACCTATGATCCTGTAATGAAAACAAAAAATGAGTTCAGAAAATGGATGGAAGAGTGTGTGCACTCCTACAGAGTTTTCTGTGTGAAATCTGGGTGTGCTGCATTTGATTTGGAAGGAAGACATTGAAGGATGTGTTGTTAATCGGTAAGTGTCAGAACAACTGTGGCATTTAATCATGTAGCATGGATTCCTGCCCAGGTGTCAGCAAAAGTACAACTGGAATGCCAAATAAGTGATACAACACTCTGGGATTGGATGCCTGAGGCACCTGAAGATTGTTTACCAAAGGTTCAGAAGTGGATTCTACAAAGAAACTGCTGCTTACCCTAACAGGACTGGCTCTGTAGCCTGCAGCTGTTCATGGATCAACATATTTTACTTAAAGTAAACGTTCAGCCTAAAAAAGAAAAATACAGAAAACAGTATAAATTTGCACTTGACATATTAAAGGTGACTGTCAAGTAAGTGCTGTACAATGTATTGTTAGCACAGCTCAAGAGCATTTTACCCAGGAAGATATACAGTAATGAAAGGGAGCTGTTATTGTTTAATCTTATAGTCCTAGAGCAAAACACACTTTCAATTTGCTCTTCATTTTGATTTCTTTTATCTCTATCTATCTATCTATCTATCTATCTATCTATCTATCTATCTATCTATCTATCTATCTATCTATCTATCTATCTATCTATCTATCTATCTATCTATTGTCTTGTAGCATTTGTACAGCAGAAATTTTTCTTGACTTTGTTAAGAAACTGACTTCTTGGAGCTCTGTGACACAATGACATCACAGACACATGATCTTTCTCTTCATGTTTAGATGATACAAACGACAATTTGGTTGAATTATTGCTCATTTGTGAGGCTTTTAAAGCAATGACATTAGTGGCTCTTCATATCTCTTCAGCAGTGGCACAGTGGGTTACTGAGCTCACCATTTAATGCTACTAGTAGGGCTGTAATTCAGCCAGATACGCAAGCTTGGGTGGCCCTAGTGATGTCCTCTATGGGCACATGTCAAGAGTGAAGAGCTACAGTACAGTGGGGAGCAGAAGACTTGAGTCATCCCTTCAGGATTTATTGGGATTCAGTAGACAGGCTGAAAAAGAAAGTTTGACCATCAGTGGCTGTTTATGACAAAGAGCTATTCATATATGTTGCTTAAAAGCCCCATAAAATGTAAGCATCAGTCAAACTCTTCATGGCTTCAGCTGCCAAAGTATTAAGCTTCATTAAAGACTAAAGTGTTTATCCAGTAAATGACCACAATTACTGTCTAATCATACACTATTCCTTCTTAAAAAAGAAGATGAGGAAACTAAAGTAGGACTTTTAAAACCCAAGGATTAGTGAAAAGATTAACTGCACAGCATTATGTAAAAAATACGCCACAATTTTATATATATATATATATATATATATATATACAAAGCTTCAAAGAAAAGTTCAGAACTACAACAAATTGATAGATTCACAAAATAAAATCTAGTGTTATTTATGCAAATACAGAAAAACATTTAAAAATTAATAAAATTATAATAAAATACACACTACTTAACGTATTTATTTACTTCTTTGACTAAAGTGCTTATCCATCCACCCTTTTGCTGAGTACACTTTTTGTGACATCATTTCTTTCCCTAAACCTTCTGAATCTTATTCACAAGGACCCCCAGTCTATCCAAGCAAGATTAGGTACAATACATGATCCAAGTCTAGAAGGGGTGCCAGTTCATTGCAGATGTTCTCATATATATGGTGTTAATATATATATATGTGTGTGTCAGCATGTATATAGCATTCATTCATCAATCCTTCCCTCCATAGGGCATCACAGGGTCATGGGGATGTCAGTTTAACCAAAGTACATTGGTTGTCACAGAATTTGGAAACCAGTTAAGGGTAAATTTAACCCAAATATTTGAAAGTGTTTCTTCACACAGAGATCCATAAACACATGGAATAAGTGTTAAGACATTATGAACCTTCAAAACTTGTTTTGGTGTTATTTTGGATGAAGTTTGTGGGTAGAACTGGTGAGCTCTTTTAGGCTGAATGGCCTGTTATTGTCGAAATTGTTCTAATGTTCTAATTACAGTAGATCCATGAAAAGGGTCTAACAGGTTCAGGCCCAACTATTCAAAGATAAGGGGGACCCTCATGAAGATTAAATAGAGACCCCAAAGCAGAACCAAAGTGTGGCAATAAAGATTTTGGGCTCCCTTCCTAACTTGTGTTTTCTATTTTACTTAGTTGTGTTTTCTACTCACCTTAGATCTGGTGATAGGCCTTGCATATACTGGTTGGTTGAGCTACTAAACAGAAATACCGTTGATGGTTGTCATTCTTTCTAGCATCTCTGAGTTGCTCAGGCACACCTCATGTATGTAAAATCCAGTGGCATACTATTTGTTTGGTGTTAGCAAGGACTTTTTCACTTTGGGGAAACTAGTGACTGTGATTTCTGTGATCAATTGTGGAAAAGAAAGGCAGCCGCACAACCCTAACCCAATGATTGTGCTATTTCCTAATTCTTGCTATTGCTGGGCTTGTTCTGCTATGTTTTTGTTTTATTATTGAATGCAAAGTGCCCATCAGCTATTGTTTTTCCTCAGTTTCCCAGATGGATGCTGTGTAAATTATGTAATTATGTTCTAGCTACTCAGCTAGTATAATAAAATTAATAGATTGTGTTGAATGTCCTGTACAGTAATTACAAATCAACATTGGTATGTGGTTCAATAATTATCGGTAATATATAAACGAAAGACCTGTGTGAGTGTGTGTGTATGGAGCAGTCTGCTCTGCTGACGCTCAACCACAGCCACTAGATGACACATCCATGCACTTTAAAATTTGTTTGGCGCTTCCATGCATCTCAGTTCTTGCTGCGAAAGATGTGTGTTTGTTTGTATGGAGCTGTCCGCTCTGCTCATGCTCAGCCACAGCCACTGGAGTTGGTGTGAATTCTACGGAAGTTATAGAAGTGTGACTTGCACTTGGTGAAATGGCGCATGCATGAACTTTTACATTTTTTTGGCTCTTGCATGCTCCTCACTTCTCATTCAACCCAAGCAGACAAACTCAGCTTTGTGGTACATGCAAGTTGTACGTTCACACAACGAGCTGCCATATGTTTGCCTGAGACAGGTTCCTTCCTGTCCTGCTCAATTTGTGCCCCAGCTGCACTCGACTACACGTCTGTCTCAGACAAGATACGATGTGTCCCGGTCCACTTAGATGACTTCTCTGCAAGTTCACGAATATAGTAAAACTGCTAGGGAGTTTTCAGGTTGTTTTTTTTTTTTTTTTATCCCAAACACCACTTTTATCTGACATTACTGATGGCTGGTTTTGGCAGATGGCAAGGATTTGGTTAATTTATTGTCAGGCCCAGGGGCCCCTAAGCTTTGTATTTGTCCCTGAAAAGGTAGGAACAATCCCAAGACTGAATGCCAGAACATCATGCCATGCATTCACATTTTTGCTGGGCTAATTTACATTCGTCATTACCTGTGCCTAACCTTCAAGATGTTAATAATGTGCACACTATAAAGAAAATAAAGTAGTAATAAGTGAAAAGTACAAAAATGAAGTTAAGTTGCTCGGAATGAAACATGACCATTTAAAGCAATATGTTTGTTAAATCATAATCAATGTTACCTCAGGACTTTATCCAGTCAATTCTTCAGGGATGGCTTCTTTGACTATCTGGGTGAAGAAGAGCTTCCTCTTTGTTGTGTTTTGTTGTCTTTCTGCACATCTCTTTATATTGTGCAATGTCCTCAAGTGTAAACTGGATTGCTGACATGGAAGAAAAAATGTGTGGGATTCATTTTCTCAATACCTTTGAGGAGCAGGTCTCGGTAAAGTTATCTTTGTTCAAGTTCTCTTTACTGTTTGACATTGTCACTTCTGTCCATAAATGCATATACTTATTTTCTTTTATTCAGAATTACTAATTACTTTGGAGATAAGTTCATCTTTAGTTATAGATAAAAATGAAAAGGACATGTTTCATACTTCTTGTAGTCAAAACGGTGCAGTCGCAGTTAAAAATATTTCAACATTCTCTCCAAGCACTTCATGTTTTAAAAATTACTTTCTTTATCTGACAACACCTTTTAATTCTCTGGCAAAAATGTAGGTAACCATAAACTCACACGAAAGCCTAAGTTATCATTTTTCTGCAATGAGACACAGCCCCCTGCTAGTAAATGTGTTGTATATTTTCTCTGGATTGTTTTGCTGCATTCATTCAGCAGAACATTATGACGTGGGAATGAGGGGGGTGTTTGGTTAGTGGTGGGTTGAACAAATTTAATCCTGCGGCAGGCCATCTGTGCATGGCTTGTAGCAACTTTGCCTAAATGTGCTGCCCCCATACTCCTCTACCCACCTTCACCCCCAAAGCCTTTCTCTGTGTCCTTGGCAGACAGACAGACAGGCGCTCCTTCCGGCCTTCTTTGTAGTGTCACCTTCAGTGTCACCACTGCTACCTTTGTATTTAGGATTTAAATTGAAATTCATTTTCCACAGCCAGCATAAGATATTTTTCAATGTTTAATTAGCAGTGGAGCTTTTCTGTTTTCTCTGGGACCAGTGGCACCTGTAAGCAAGCCTTTATGTCGTAATTACATCCCTGTCTTCCCTTTTGATCAGGATGGTTTTCCCCTCCTGGGCTTCAGGTTGCAGCTTCTAATCAAATAAATACAATTTTAATGGCTGTTGTGTCAGCTATACTCACAGTTATTTTTTCAAGCAAGAAGGGAAGGTCCCAATGCAGATGAAAATCTGTATCTTTTATCTGTATGTTTGATGTTTCACTGACTTTTTTTATTGGCACTTGATTTCTAAACATCAAAAAATCATTAGAAGCACTGAAATCTTTAATTTTTTAAAACTCAAATAAAAGCTCACACTGTATGGAAAAATGAGCTTGATACAACAGAAAAGGAAAAGCGAACATGAAACTGTTTTACATTTTTAATTTATTATTGTTTTGCCACGTTCCATTTGCCATTGCCAAAGTGTTTACGTCACTCCAAGCTAAATATTAATTGAATGTTTTTTCAGGCATGAAGTCCTTTCACACTTTGTTCATTTGTAGGTATTTTTCCAAACCTCTTGTCCGTTTAACCCCAAGGTTCAGTTTTTTTTTTTTGACACACCATTCAAACCTGGGTACAGTTCAAATTTCAGACCTGTTATACACAAAAGCTGGAGTTTGATCCGATTCCTGGTTCGGTTCTTTTTCGCATGAAGTTTACATAAAAATGAATTGCTCCAACCCAGTGCATGGTGGGTTTTCACATACAGTATGTGAGATGTCAACATGCTCTGGCATTCCCAAACTCTGGTAAACATCCCAGTGCCTGATGTAAAAAGAGAGAAAGAAGGAGGCTAAATGATATTCACTCAACTACACCTACAGCAAAACATGCTAACATTACACAACGTTTAAAGTTTTCAGTGAAGAAGAAGGCTGCCTATGATCATTAGAACAATGTCAAATCAAAGTGTTAACAATTATAACAAGTGTACACTACGCTCTGGGAAGACTTTATCGTCTTGCTGCTGCGAGACAGCACAAATGACACAATAAACATTTAGGTTTGTTTCATTACTAAATCTGGCAATATGAAAGAGTAAAAGAGTCAAAGCCATAATCATACAGGGATTTCAACCAACATATTCAAGCTAGGGGTGAGAACACCTCTTAGATGAGACAGAATCATAGCATATCAATGCCTATCTAGTAATAGAAGACGAGCAGAACATTTTAGATCCTGCTTTTAGATTGCATTTTTCTATTTGAAGATATCTCTTTTCCATTATTAAGGAAGGAAGCTTGAAATAAAGGTTGCCATCTCACGGTTCCACTTTTATTTTATGTCCACCCCTGAGTTATGTTCATTTTTACAGCTATTGATGATACAAAAGTTACAGCAATGCCACCTGCAGGCCAGAGGATCTCTACCTTGGATTCACTCGTAAAGTGGAGGACTGGGAAAGGCTGAAATTTATGCTTTTGTGGATTTTTATCTTTAGTGACCAACCTCTGTAATGTTAGGTGAACCGCATAATGGCTCAAAGCTTTACCAGCAATTAAGGTTAATTAAATAAAACAAACTCCTGAAAGCAACAAACAATGAAAGTTGCCATACTATATATGTAGTTTTCAGTGTTTCTTTATTTAGTATTTTTGATTAAAATGGAGGCAAACTACAATACGCCCATTTTTTGTTATTCTTATACTGTTGATGCAAATTTGAACTATAATTCAAAAGGTGTAGTATATTCTTCTTTTATTTATAAATTCAATTATTGCAGTTATTTTTGTAAACATTAATTCAGTTCTTTGACTTAAGTTTGTTCCTCTTTAAAAGTGCGCTGTGAATACCACACAGGCTGGATGGGAAGATGGTTTCTTACCTGGATGGGAGGCTCCGATCAGACAGACGGGCATCCCGACCAAGAGAAAGGAAGGAGCCAGACCTGGAAATGACCGATAGAGGAGATGGATAGACAGCCCACTGGAAGTGGAAGATATAGCTGGGGACTTTATATTCCCCCAGAACAGGAGATGGCAGCAGCCCTCCATTTCGGCACCCATTTGTGAACCAGTATGGAATGATGGGAGATGTAGTTTAGCAATACAGCCCTGCTGGGGACCATGGGTGTCACAAAGGGGCGCTGTTTGGAGATGTGCTCCCTAAAATGGGACTTCCGTATAGGGAATCCATTCCTGGACATCTTTATGCATTCCTGGGAATTCGGGAATCCCGCATGTCATTCCCAGGAATCCCGGGCTCCCGGGGATGACACAGTGCACAGGCATCTCACATGTGAACGGTTTTAGAACGACCAACACTTATTTTTAATAAAACTACTGCAATATGTTGACATCAATAAAAGACTAATCTTATCTACAAGCAGTTCATGCTGTCATATAAGTACATGTACCCAGTTAGTTGCGGTAATAAGAGCGTAGAAAGCACAACGTGTCCAGCGTGCGGTCGCCCAGGCGAGAGCACACCTTCGTGCAAAGTACACCAGCCGCTGAGAAAGCACGCTCTGCCTCCACTGAAGTAGGCGGCACCGTCATCAGATACTAATACACTTGTTCTAAACAATGCCCGAGCTTGCCGTTGCTCTGAAACACTGCCATTTCAGCTTTTACTGATGCATCCAGTTTCTTGTCATCATTCTTTGATGGCAAGTTTCTTGCCACAGATAATACGGATGCAACAGACTGACACATTGCAATTTCAAGTTGCTGTTCAGAGCTGTTGTCTGACAGATGTCAATGTAGTCTGCCCCGTCCCAGCATTCGTGAGCTGCAGAGTGCACACTCCTCCCAGTCCACTGAGCCAGGAGACTGACTGCTGCTGGTCTGTATACCGTGGGCCAAAAAAACCGTGCCACTTAATTATTTTCAACTATAACTCTGTTATTTCTTGATCGAGTTTTACACTTTTACACGCTATATATGCGAGCTTGGCTGTTCCCGGTTTCCCTGGAATTACAGCAGTTTCATTCCCGGGAATGCAGGAATGAAAAATGTCTGGGAATCCCGGGCTCCAGGTAATCGGGAGCCCGGGAATGGAT
The DNA here is from genome assembly GCF_016835505.1 of Polypterus senegalus. Lineage (NCBI taxonomy): Eukaryota > Metazoa > Chordata > Cladistia > Polypteriformes > Polypteridae > Polypterus > Polypterus senegalus. The sequence goes on from NC_053167.1 coordinate 74,678,003, forward strand.
TCCCTACTTCCATATGACCCGAAAGTACTTCTGTCAGGTAGTTGCCCTGGCACCGGAAATACTCTCGGGTCCTTAATCTAAGGGACCACACTCCCTTGTCCAGCTGGGAGAACATAAGCAACACTCGACTGGAGGAGGGTAGTGTGGTGGTGAGAGGAATTGGGAAGAGGTATTGTGTTTGGTGGAGAGAGACAACCTGTCTTTGTGCTTTTGTTACTTTGTGGAGGTGAATTTAATAAGCCTTCCGTTATTTAAACCCAGGACTCACTGTGTGTTCGTGTTCAGGGGTTTTGGGGTACGTTGACGTCCCCGGTATCCATCACAGTGCTGTGCTTATATACTATACCAATGTATGATACATGTATAACAAGGGCGGTGTCTGATGTAAAATGAGCCTACGTGGAAAGGAAGTAGCACAGCACAATCCCATTTTAAGATTTTTTTTAGTCTCCCTGAAGCTGAACACATTACTCCTGCCTTTGTTCCAACCTCCTGATGCCCTGGGAAAAGACTTCTTACGATTCACACCACTGCACCACCTCATCAGTGACAGCAAAATCTCTGTGAAAATGGCAACTACGCAGGTGTTTCTTCATCTCAGTAAGGAGGAAAAAGTCTGAAGGTGCTATCTCAGAATACAGTCACTCATAGGTGGTCAATTTACTGTCAGCAGTCAACCTAACCTGCACCTCTTTGGGATGTGGGAGAAAAATCAACATATTATATAAACATGGGGATATTGTCAAACTCCATATAGCTGGAATTTGAATCAGGACTCTGGAGCTGTGAGGCAGCAGGTCTAATCACTGTGTCACTAAGAATTTCTGAATAATTGTGGGGGTAGATTTGCTTTGAATTTAGTTGTGTTAAACTTGACTTGCATGTATGGAATGTTATTTAATTTTAATAAAACTAACAAAATGTTATAAAAAAAGGAATTTCAGAATAATAATGTGCAAAATAAATTTCACAGCTTTTACTTATCATCTGAAACAAAATGAAAGTAAATAAGTTGAGTTTGGTCCACCCTAACCCCTTCCTAAGAGCACCTGGCAGCCAGTAGATATTGAGAAATCAACCTTCCAGTGACATACTGTAATCCTGCCATTCATGGACAATACACTGCTTCTTGTCACATTAGAGTTCTCAGTTCTGATGTCTACATTATTTATGGGAGGAAAGCGGTGCTGCTTATCAAAGCTTAAAATAGGATTGACCAAATAACACACGTAGAATGATGCTGTTAGGGTATCTCAGCTCATGATTATATTTATTGAAGATCAGGCTTGTTTTGCTTCACAGTTAATCAGATGAGATGATAATGTTCTCAGGTTCACCTGCAAGGTGCTCAGAGTCTGTAGGAGTCCTCATTTTACTGGGCTCTGTTTTTAAGTCTGATATGAAAAAAATATAATGTCTTTTGAACCAGATATGGAAAATAATTTGAGCTGTTGAAGGTAATGTTCTATACAGTAGAGGGAAACTAATATTACCAATTAAGTTCTGTATATTTCATTCTTACCCAGCATACTTTAAAGCTATCTCTGAGGCAGGCATCTGTCAATAGACCAGATACTTAACATTTCAAGTTTCAGAAGTGTTGGGTATTTAATCACTCAAATTGCTTTTGTTACAAGATTTTCTTGAAATAGGTGATGCAGCCTAGTAGGTCCTCAGAAGATGGCCAAAGTATGCATGTCTATTAACACATAGCCAAGAAATGCATATACTAGGTGACTGGGAATACCACTTGAATATGGTGGAGGACAGGTAACTCTCCTTACTCAGTTTCAAATAAGCAGTACTCTCTCCCTCTCTCTCTCTCTCTCTCTGTTTGTCTCCTAGATTTCCACTTCTCAGGAATGTCCTCCAGGCCACCCCAGCAAGGAGTCTCTTGTTTCAGTTCATGCTCTAGCTACACAACATTAAAAGACACAGTGTTTTGCGGTCATTGAAAGTTCCAAAGATTGTAGTTCACTTTCTATATGCGTCCCAGCTTTTATTCCTATTAACACAGTTACAGCTGCTATAAGTTTCCTCCTTGCTGCTTTAGGAGCAGATCACTCAAGTTAAACAGGAATTGACATTTCAATGCATTTATTTAACAATCTCTTTTTAACACTAATAGAAAAAAAGTTCTGCTTTCACAAACTGTATTGTGGTGCTTGTGCTAGTATGAGTAGCCAGGTCAACAAGCACAGACTAGTAAGAACTTGGTTTCACTACTACCTCTGGGAATAAAATGAAATAATAGACAGACAGATTTTTGACTTTCACATATATGATATGACTGTTCCTTAATTTTTTTAACTTTCCTTAGTTTTGCATTCAATGAAGTCTCACTTTCTATGACATAATTTCATAGAAATGAAGTTTCTGTCTAGGGTATGATGTTAAACTGCTTTAGGCCCTGCAAATGGTCCTCCAACTGGCAGGGAAAGCTTGGGGGTTGGTGGCACTTCACACACTTCCAAAATGGCAGACCAGACTCCTTTCTGCTCTCCACGGCAGTAGCTCTGCTGCAGCTTCCCGTAGGAAGGTTACCCACATTATGAAGGGGAGGAAGCCCCCGAAAACACCGGAGAGCCAACAGTGTCAGGCCTGTTGGGTATCAGAACTGGAGTGTTGCTGAAGCATCACCTGCTGCACGGCAGCATTTGGGTTCTAATTTGAGTCGGCTCATCCGGGTAGGCACATGGGATGTCTTGTCTCTCCAGAATGACGACCATCTTCCTCTGCTGTCATAGGAGCTTTGTAAACTCTGCATTTCAGTGGTGGCACTCTCTGAGGTATGGAGACCTGGAACTTGCCAGATCCCTATAGGTGGATAGACCTGTCATACTCAGGGAGTAGCTGTTTCTATGGCGGATCGGCTCCTTCTGATGATGCCCAGTGTAACTCTTTTCAGTGAGAGTATTATGAGACTCAGGCTAAGCCACTCTCCGGGTGTCTTGTTTGTTGTCTCAGTGTATGCTCCGACCACGATGAGTGATATCTTAGTCAGGGAGACATTCTGTTTGCAACTTAGCTTGGTGGTTGATGGATGCCTGCGAGGTGACACTCCTCTGGTCATGGATGACTTCAATGTGACCACTGGCACTGACAGGACTGGCTATGAGGATTGTGTCATTCCCCATGGGTCTAGCGACTGTGGTGAAAGTGGCTCCATGTTCCTTGTCTTTGCAAAAGGTCAGGGGTTGTGGATTGTTGGATCCTGGTTCCGATGCCCTGAGCTACATTGCTGGACATGATGCTCCAATACTGGTGGTTTGGTGAAGGAGATCAATCACATCCTCATGGGCAGACAATGGAGACTCCTACAGTACTGCAGGGCCTACAGAAGTGTCCAGTTTGTGAATTCTGATATCAGACTTGTTGTTGCTACTCAGAAGATTAAGCTTAGGTCCATTCTACAAGGAGAATGAGGCTGTACCTGGCCAGACTCCAAGATTAGGCTGTTTCTAATGAGTATGCACACAATTAGTGCCAGGTTTGTGTGGTTTTTGTGTGAATGTGGATCCTAATGTGATGTGGGAGATATTCTGTTACAAGACCCTGAAGGTTGCTAAGGGGTTGTTGTGTTGGTGTTGCCTGTGGTTCCCAGAAGGAGGTATTTCATCTCACAGGGCACCCTGGATATTATTGAGAGGAGTCACAGTGCACAGCTTGATGGCAACTCTGGCCTGTATTGGGAACTGAGAAGGACAGCTGCGAGGGCTCTGAGGGCAGATAAGGAGGTATATGTTTGAGGAATCTGTGAGCAAATAACACACCATCTATTGTCTAGCCACTTAAGAAATATAGCAAAAGTTAAACCCCTTATAACATTGCAAGATGCTGAGAAATTAATCCACACTTTTGTTTTCAGTCAACTAGATTACTGTAACGCTCTCCTCTCTGGACTACCCAAAAAAGACATAAATCGACTGCAACTAGTACAGAATGCAGCTGCTAGAATCCTAACTAGGAAAGAAAATCTGAGCACATCTCTCCAGTTTTGATGTCACTACACTGGTTACCTGTGTCATTTAGAATTGACTTTAAAATCCTGCTTATGGTTTACAAAGCCTTAAATAATCTCGCTCCATCTTATATTTCGGAATGTCTTACACCTTACACTCCAAATCGTAACCTTAGATCTTTAAATGAGTGTCTGCTTAGAATTCCAAGAACTAAACTTAAAAGAAGTGGTGAGGCGGCCTTCTGCTGCTATGCACCTAACATCTGGAATAGCCTGCCTATAGGAATTCGCCAGGCTAATACAGTGGAGCACTTTAAAACACTGCTGAAAACACATTACTTTAACATGGCTTTCTCATAGCTTCATCTTAGTTTAATCCTGATGCTCTGTATATTCAATTACTTATCATTATTATTCATAGTATTCATATTCAAAATTCGTACTAACCCCTACTTTCTCTTCTGTTCTTTTTCCGGTTTTCTGGTTAGGCGACCTGCGCCACCACCACCTGATCAAAGCACCGTGATGTCAATACATTGATGTATTAAAGGCCAGAAGTCCACATGCCCGTCATCATCAAGTCCTTCCATGAGAACCCTGAATACCATGAGGACTGATTAAGGTCCTTTATGTTAGGTAGAATGCCTAGATGGGGCTGGGTGGTCTCGTGGCCTGGAACCCCTGCAGATTTTATTTTTTTTCTCCAGCCGTCTGGAGTTTTTTTTTTTTTGTCCTCCCTGGCCATCGGACCTTACTTTTATTCTATGTTGATTAGTGTTCCCTTATTTTAATTCTTATTTATTTTGTCTTTTTTCTCTTTCTTCATTATGTAAAGCACGTTGAGCTGCATTATTTATATGAAAATGTGCTATAGAAATAAATGTCGTTGTTGTTGTAGCCACCCACTTCTTGCTTACAGAGGAATCGAAGCATTACACACATCCAAATCTGCTCCTTGAAGAGTCACAGACAGGCTGGGTGGTTGAACGGTCCTTACTGATGACACTGCAGTTGTGACGCTCTGGGCTGGCTACTTTGAGCAGCTGTTTAAAGCTGATCCTCTGGCTAGAACGTTGGGCATCTCTGGGTCCACAGCTCTTGGTGTTGATCCTGTAGATAACTGTGAACCACTCGGTTTCACTGAGATGCACAGGCGGTGAACCAGCTGATGGTAGGGAAGGCTACAGGGATCTGTGGTATCTTGGTGAACTTCTCCAGGCTGGTGGTAAGGCTGTCCTACTAACATTACAAGCAATGTTTGCTTCCATTTGGGAGATGTGTGTCATCCCAACTGACTGGAAAACGGGACTTGTTGTCCTTATCTGGAAGAACTCCTGTATTGTGGCAATACAGGGGGATAACACTGCTCTCTGTTATGGGTAAGGTCGTTGCTAGGGTCATCCTCAATAGAATCTGTGATTACTTGCTCACCTACCAGCGACTGGAGCAGTCTGGTTTTACACATAAGAAGTCTAGTATCAACTGTATCCTGGCACTTAGGGACGATTTATACTTCACGCTCAGAACGCTTACGCGCCCGCATCATTGCTGCCACGCGTTCCCAGCGTTCATTTCACGCATCCTCTGAGCAGGTCCTCAGAAATTAACACGACGCGTGCGCAAGTTGCAGTACAAGCAAAAAGTTGGGGGGCGCAGTGTGCTAAAAGTCAGAATGTGACGTCAGAGTCTCTGTTTACTATCTACACGTGACAGAATGCCTCTATACAGATCCTACGGGGATCGATGTGCATGCTTCGCTGTTTGATGAATGGTTCGATGTGGTGAAGCAAAATGCCAACATACAGATGCATTCGTGGTGTTTTTATATTCAAGTGTCGCATATTCCTGATCGTAATGACACGATGCATTTTAAAAGTCTCACATAACATCTTTGTGCCGTCTTTTTTTTTTTGCAACCTCACAACAGCAACATAATTTATAGCGGTGTATTTGAGCCACTGAGAAAAAAAAATAAAGGACACGGTGAAAACGTGTATTTTGTGATTTAAGTGGAAATTTCAGCTTTAATCTCGAATTGTCCACTTTAACCTCGTAGTTTACTTTATCATTAAAGCAGACGGTCGTAAACGTCATCCCAGTTTTTAATCGCTATGAGCTTCTTGGACCTGACAGCTGCGGCAAGCAGCAATAGATCACCACACAGAACAAATTAAATGTATGATATTCCAACTCTCTGCACATTTAGAATCTTTAGATTTATACTTGATATCACTTTCATGATGGAATGCATTAAAATGTGTATGTTACACTTTACATATAATTTAGTTTAAATAATGAATGCTGTTAATAGTTACACACATGTGGGGAATAATTACACACATGGGGGTGACACGGCGGCAGAGCGATAGCACTGCTGTCTAGCAGGGAGTTATGTTGCTGGTATATCCTGCTTGTATTCCACACTGTGCTCCGGTTTCCTTCCAAAGATATGCAGATTTGGTGCCACTAAAATGACACTGGTGTATGTGTGTGCTTGTATTCACCTTGCGATGAGCTGAGACCTCGTTCAGGGATTGTTTCTCAGTCGTGCCCAATGCTTGCTGGAATGGACACATCCCTAGATTGATGGATTTAATCAATAAACATCCTTTCAATAGATATTGCAGTAAGGTGTTATCAGAATTTAATGAGTGTTCTAGGCAATTCACTACACAGAGAAGCTGAACATGTTCTCACCGTGATAATATCTCGCACTGCCACCTGGTGGATTCCTCCAGATTTACGTAAAGTACGCGCGCAAGTATAAACACTACAAAGCTTGCGTAGCAGGAGCGTCCGCTGCAGCATGCGTCACGTCGCGTGAAGTATAACTCCGGCCTTCGGGTTCTCATTGAGCGCAAACGCAAATTTTAGCAGAGTTTCATTGCAGTCTTTGTCAGTTTTTTGTAAAGTGTTCAAGTCAGTTGATCAAACTCGCCTGAAGGACATCCTGAGACTTTGCAGGATCCCCCCAAAGCTGATGGATGTCACGGCTCGCCTGTACACTGGTACTATGAGTGCTCTGCAGAATAGAGGCGTAGAGGCAGAACCTCTGTGTTTTCCCAGTTGAGTCTGGGGTTCATCAGGGTTGTGTTCTTGCTCCTGCTCTGTTCAATTTTTGCATGTACTGGGTGTTGGCCAAGGTTGAGGGGTCCAGTGGATGTGGGGCATCTGTTGGTGAAGAGAGAGTCACTGATCTTGACTTTGCCAACAATGCTGTGATCTTTGCAGAGTCAGTTGAGGCTCTGATCAGGGCTCTTGAGAGACTGACTGAGGAGTCTGATTGTCTGGGCTTACGAGTGTTCTGGATAAAAGCCACAATCCAGGACTTTAATGATCTCTTAGGCACAGCCATGAGCATCATATCTATCTGCAGAGAGTGTCAACTGCATTGAGAGGTTTACGTACCTTGGCAGCAACATTCATGTCTCTGGTGACTCTTCCTATGAAGTCAGTAAATGGATTTGGAGTGTGTGGTGGGGTTCATGAGGTTGCTGGAAAGGGGTGTGTGGTGCTCCGAATATCTTTTCAAAGGGTGAAGATCCAAGTTTTTACTGTCCTGGTGCTTCCTGTTTTGCTATAATGTTGCTAGGATTGGATGCTATCCAGTGACCTGAGATGAAGATTGGACTCCTTCAATACTGTATCTTTTCGGAGAATCCTTGGGTATTTCTGATTTGACTTTGTGTTGAATGAGAAGTTTCTCACAGAGTCCCAAATGACCACATTATCTACATTGTGAGGGAGCTTCAGTTATGGCACTATGGCCATGCCATGTGATTCCCCGAGGGTGATCCAGCTCATAGGATCCTCATTGCAGATGACCTGAGCAGCTGGACCAGCCCAAGTGGGCGCCAATATAACACTTGGCTGAGGTAGATAAATCATCATTTCTGGAGAGTGGGACTGGACCAAATGTCTGCCTGGGGGGTTGCCAGCTGGGATCCTGAGCTATTTCATCATGTGGTCGGTGCGACAATGTGCTGTACCAGTGGATGCTCCCCAACCTGATGTGACCTGAAGTTTTTTTAATGTTTGTAATATACTCAGCTTAACACAATAAGACAGTGATAGATATTTGACAACAGGCTACACTATATTATATTCAGTTCAATTTAGGTTATATGATTGTGTTCATCCCATTAAGACTGGCTTAAAGTTCTTATAGAGATTTGTAAATAGAAAACAATGTATTTAATAGGGAGGTCAATAAATGTTGGGAAAAATGTACAAATTATGCTTACAGAAGATGTGTCCATTTGGTAAAGAAGGTAGAAGAAAACAAAAATTCTAGTTAACAGCATTTCTTGAAAAAAAAACCTTGGAGATGTTTTTGGTAAATTTAATGAGTAAAGTCAAACTGACTAAGACAAAATGATCACCCTCCTAGTCATCACTGCAGGGTTTGTGAATTTACCTGCTATGTTATGTTTTTATGTGCATTACTTTCCTGCCAAGAAACAGACAGATGATTTATTTACTGATCTAAGCCAGAAGCGTGTAAAAATGATGCCTAAACAAATAAAAATAAACCTAGCCACCAAATCTTCATAAGAGACAAGAATCAAAGTTGGAAACAACAGGCAAAGAGGTCAAACCAAATGAAACTCATGAGAAACACAATAATAAAAGGTTTTTATGAGTACTATTTTTAAAATTATTTAGATGGTTTGTATTCACAAATCAGATAATGAAAGGATCCCCCCAGATAGTTTTTTTGTCCCAATTAACTGTAGGTCACGACCCTAGAAGCCACACCCCTAGCAATGAGGGAACTGGTGCCAATGACAGCTCTTAAAATAGTAACGATACATGAAATGAAAAATAGCATTCAGTTTGTAGAAAACACCAAATGGATTCACAAGAAATCTAATCATGACAATTACAGAAGGTAGAATGATAGAAAACACATTGTGGATGCTTGGAATGCTCATCAGGTCTAATGGACATCGTACTCACACAAGCAAGTCTGACAAAAAAACGCTGCAAATTAGACACAGTAATAAAAAAAACGGCATTATAAAGTAGTTTGTCCTTGGTCTCCAGATGTTGTGTCTGTGCCACTTCTGGTATCACAGTGTACAGCTGGTTTGGAACAAAATCCTTAGATCTTGACCCAAAGAACAGTTCAGTTTTCAATTTTTAATTTTCTAATTTTAACTTATCAGCAGTAAAGCCCTTAATGTGGGGTGGCTTCTATAGTGACAGATTGTCATTCCCTATTTTGCATTGGAATAGATTGCAGGCAGCCATATCTTTGCTCTGCAGAAACAGCTTGCTTCACTTCAGTGCTTAAAGTATTCCAATAGATGGTGCAGCAAGGCATCAGCACTAGGAAAGTAATACAATGCAGAGCTTTACATTCTGATGGAAATCCTGCAGGATTGTCTTGACTTAAAAGAAAAAAAAAGTTGTTATACAGGCCTCAAGGGAACAGGATGTAGTTGAGGATAACCAATCAGAAAACATGCAGTCATTGTGAACGAGTGATTAGAAAACAGAATGGTATAAAGTGAATTAGACCATATGCCACCTATATAGTACTAAGTAAAGCACAACATTATTCAGTGACAGTAACTCTATTTCAAATGATATTCATTGTCATAAAACTAGTAGACATTGTATCCTCTACCTGCATATTAACCTCTCAGGAAGTTGTGGGGATCACATCAGTAACATTTCTTAGTGAGTTCTCAGTGGCAAATGATGACACAGATAACAGAGGAGCCGATACTGGATTAGTTCAGGATATCTGTCTGTCAGTGTCTTGTTATGGTGGCACTGACACTGTTTTCAGTTTCAGGCATGCAGCAAACTTTTACAATATTAAAATCAATGTGCAATTATGTCTTACACGTTACATCACTTCACATGTCAGTTCACTTACAGTACAACCAAACGCTGCCTAATTGGTGTAGAAACATCTGCACACAACACAAGACATATATAAATCACAAAGCAGACATTACTAAATAATAAAAATAGCAATAAATATCAAAACATGCAAGAAAATCAAATTAAAAATAAATTAATAATGATCAGTTATGCACATGTGACATGCATGAGTATGCAGGTATTCGGTAACATTAAGTCAGTAAAATAAACAAATCGGTAGTGTATATCATCCTCTTTAATAAAACCCCTGTGTGCGTCCAGGTGTCCGTGTGTTTGTGTCTTTTGGTGAAGTACGCATGCGCGAGGTTCGGTGCGACACGCACGACCGGCATCATGGACGCACACACACTGGAAGCTGAGCACACAGTGAATGGCGTAGTCGCGGCCACGCACGATAAGCAAATAAAGGACAGCATTGCTGGGGAGACCGTGGACGCACACACACTGGAAGCTGGGCACACAGTGAATGGCGTAACCGCGGCCGTGCATGATAAGCAAATAAAGGACAGCATTGCTGGATAGAGTGCTGATTGGGTAGTCGCGGCAGCGCACAAAAAATCCATTGCTGGGGAGACGCCACACATACTGCCCTGTGCATGTTTACTAACTAACTATCTACTAACAACATGCCACCCAAAAAAAAAGGACACGTCAAGTAGGACAAAAGACACAGACACTCAAATCGTATATAAGCAACATTTCCTGGAAGAACGGTCAGCTCAGCAAGTAAACATCAACAAAAGAAAGGCTGAAAGACAAAGAAAAATACGAGCAAATAGATCGATTGTAAAAAAGAAAATGAGCGTCAGAATATTCCCCGTATTGATTTGGCTCTATCCTCGACTAATTTACCCTTTGCCATAAGAAGGCGACAATTTCCAGTTACATTAGCCTTTGCCATAACAATTAATAAAGCTCAAGGGCAAACCTTAGAAAAAGTTGCCATTTACTTGCCAGAACCAGTATTCAGCCACGGCCAGTTATATGTTGCATTATCAAGAGTTAGAAGTTTTACAGATGTTGTTGTTAACGTTGTAGATGGTCCGTCCTGAACAAGAGTGTTTACAAAAAATGTTGTCTATAATTAAATTTTATTGAAAAATTTCCTGAGGTAAAAAAATAAAAACATTTTCCTAAATATCTTCTTCAGATATTGTGTATTACAGATTGTTATAATGTTTTACACTAAGGCAATATTAATTATACTTACTGTATTGTCATATACGTTTCTATTTTATTTTTAATATTATTTTACTTTAGGCTTCTTGCAAAAATATTTTTAACAAAAAAATTAAGACAACAAACAGAATGAGGTCAAGGTCCCTTGCCATTTAATATAGACTGTTCCTAATAATGTTTATGCAATACTGTTCTAGTGCCCATTATTGTAACGGGCTTAATGTCTAGTTCTTACATAATTTTACCTTTTACAAATTTTTGATTCATTAAAATAAAAATCATTTAGTAACATGACAAAGTAAAGAACACATAACGACATACAGTATGACGGTAGTGGCTATTATGATGACCTTCAGTCACTTGTACTAGCTTCTTCAATCTTTTGCTTTGAGTGGTCTAAAAATGTATCTTTGGTGTCACCTTAGTGATGATGTCATTGTTTTGCGTTGTGCTTTACTTGTACAGATACTTCCCTTTGTTGTGGTATCATTGCACATACAAATGATGATGTGTCTTAAACTTGGTATTTAAAAAATAAACTGTGGCAATAATCTATTGTTGGAACATAAAACAAAATGGAGGAATTTTTGCATAAGGGAATAATTATTATGCCATTGTTTAAAAAGTTTAAGTTTATGGTAATACTCTCCTGACTTTTTTTTTTTTAAATTTTTAGCCAAAAATGTAGGTTTGCCCAGTTATTTGATCCCCACTTGTTCGATATTTATGATTACTGCTTATGCGCCTAACTCTGCCAGCCCATACAAATACTAACATCCACAATATTCAGGTGTATTAAAGACATTCTCAATGTTCAAACGGTTGGGAGAACGGAGCAAAAACATGGTGAAAAAGTGTGAGAGGACTTCAAATGGCCCAAAAAGCAGGCCTGAAGCTTTGTTGACCTGCCTAGAAGTGGCTCACCTTGAATAAGCCAGATCCCAGCCACTATCTGCTCCCTGAAAAGGGGAGTTGGGTTTAAAAGTTGAAAATATAAGAAGTATGCCAAAAACATATCAAAATGTGTCACAAATATCAAACTCTTGCTTGTAGTGACAACTTAAACAAAGTGCTTCATTCTTTTTCTTAACCTGCTTATCCTGGACAGGGTCCTAACTCATGCTTGCCGAAGAATAAAAGTGCTGAAAAGAGCAAAAAGAAGCTGTCTGAAAGGCATGTTAAAGCAAACAAATCCAACAATTACAATCTGAAGATCAGATATCCAAGACAGACCAAATAATCCACAAAAACAGAAATAACAGAAGAAAACAATACTTACAAAAGCACTTCACTACAACCTCAATGCACCACCATCACCTAAGATCCTCTTCTTTGGGTCTTCAGTAGCCAGAGGGAGGTCTTTGGAGTGGTGATGTTAGGATGAAGTACCATCTACAATACACACGGAATGGACGCACATTTAAAGTGATGAAACAAAATGATTAAATATAGACAAATATAACAGAAATTACTTAAAAATATCCATCCATTATCCAACCCACTATATCCTAACTCAGTGGTTATCAATCTGTGGCGCAGGCCCCCCTAGGTGGGCGCGAAGTAACAAAAAGGGGGGTGCGAAAATGTCAAAAAAGCAAAACAAGAATCAAAAATATGAAAAATATTTCTATTGAAACCAAAACAAATTACCTTAAACTACATTCAGCTACTAGAAAAATAAATATAGAGTTAGATAAATGTCGATAAAAGTTAAGTAGGTATAAAAAAAATGCATCTATGATATATCATTAATTAAAAAAGAACAAACTGGTATTAGTGAGCTCCTTTGGGTCACGGGGGTCTGCTGGAGCCAATCCCAGCCAACACAGGGCACAAGGCGGGAAACAAACCTTAGGCAGGGTGCCAGCCCACTGCAGTACTTAAAAATATTTAAAATAATTACATATGTTTTACATGTTTTATAATTACAAAAATAACAAAAACATCAGATTTATACAAGCATGGGAAAATCCTTGGCTGAAACACAACACAAACTATGTTTTGAAAATGTCAGGCTTTTCCTGGTTTCTCAGCCTATCTATCTATCTATCTATCTATCTATCTATCTATCTATCATTTTTACTGGTAGATATGCATACTTTTTCCTTCATCATTTTTGCATGAGTAAAATATAATATCATATCGCCTAATGAAATAAGCAAGTGTGACTATTGGTTTCAATCTTTTGATAAAACGGAGTTAATCATTGGATTAATATTATGTCAACACATGCACATGGGAGGCAGCTAAAAAGCTTGAATGAGGATAATTCCACGCCAGACCAATGGGTGGTGTGGTGCACTAATCCTTTCTCTGTTTCCAATGCGGACCAATTTTGGGAAATCCCGCCTGGCCTTGATGACGTCACAACCGGTAACGACTCCAAGGATGCCACATCCGGTCCCATAGATGCAACTTCTGGATGGCGTCATCTCATCTGCCGTCCCTTAAAGCTGCCATCTTTACCTCATCCAGGCAGTTCTGTTTTGGACTCAGACCTGTATACCATTTAACCAATTTTCCAGCCATCAAACATTATACGGGTGGCTGCCCCAAACCTTTTTAGGGCTCCTGTCTATTCTTTTGACAACTAATAATCACAACATACATTCCCAGTTGGAAAATACAATTATGTTCACTCTATAAAAAACTTTGAGAAGCTCAGCCATTTATTCTGGTGAAAAAAAATGACTTAACTCTCTTGTTGTGCTTGGATCAAAACTGAGTTTAACAGCAGAGATGACTTGTTCTAGTGTATATTCACAAAAAAAAAATTGATTTTTCAGATTTTATATTTTCAAAGCGGTGGTACACAATTAGACAAAATCAGGGTAATTTTTTCTCATTTTGACTTTCTGACCTTTTCCCTATATACAGTTTACAAAAATGCTCATATACCCAGGCATGTCACTTCTTTGAAGTACATTTTCTTGCAGGAAGTGTTGCATTTCTATTTACTTTCTTTTGACTCTGTAGATTAACTTTCTCATGAGAATTATTTTCTCCCTCCCATTTGCCCCGACTCCTGTCTTTCTCACGATTTGTGTGTGCGTGTGTGTGTGTGAGTGCATGCATGAGTTTGTGTGGCAGCCTATGTGTGTGTGTGACAGCATGGCGACTTCAGCTTCAGTTCAGAGAAAAAGTTGCAAAGTGTCAGTTAGCAAAAAATTCAGCATTTCTCAAATGGTGAGATTATAGATAATGGTGACATACCAGTGGCCCCAGTCCTTTTTGCTGAAATCATAAGTGCATGGATGTCTGCCCAAGAACTTACTGGCCTGATTTTGAAAGAAAGTACTGTCCAGGATGACACTGAAGAGAAGCGATCTGTATAAGAAGAAAATATGGAATATACAACCAAGAGTGTAACTCTTCTTCAGACAATGAATATATCTTTGAAGACAATAAAAGGGAGGCATTTTCATCCAAAAACCACCAATAAACCAGACCCTCGTCACTATATAACCCTTGCTATCAGGACAGGATGCCAGCACATAATATTGTAAGGAACACCCCATGGTCTACAACCCTGGTTAAAATTCACAGTGGTTGATCGCTTGATTCCATATAGAGGTAAACTATAATTTTAATGTCTGGAAGTCTTCTTACTGCTTGTCTTGTTTTTGTGTATTGTAGCATGATATAATCCTAATGGTAATATTTTTGATAAAGTTAGAGAAAACAATCTCATATATTAAAGAACATTCTTCAGTAAGTTATTAATAAAAGAGATGTTTCTTCTGTGGCTTGGAAGTACAGAGAAGAAGCAGCCACATTTACTTTTGTGCATAACAGCTTGTCTTAATCTTACATGCAAAAGGAAGTCATTGTCATCAGGCTTGTGCATTCATTGTGTGAGCATAAATCTGAAGAGTGTGCCCATTGTTTGAAGAGCATCTTGAGGAGATTGTGGGTCAACCCAAGCATAAAATAATCCAAAGAGTTTCACGTTTCTCCTCACGCCTTATGTTCTTACAGGATGGATAAATGGATTCATTTCTACTGGTCTATCTGGCCCAGTTGGGATAGCTTTTGGGATAATAATTTACCCCTCTTGAGAGTATATGGACTTTATATTCTAAGTTGTCAACAAGTAGCTTATTATAGTGAAGAAGGGGGTTATGTGATTGTCCAGTTTAGTAATCTTTACTGACCTCTTATTATGTGTTGCTGTGTGTGTGAAAAGTGTGTGTACTCTAAGGTTTGCATACAGTGGGCATTAATATAAAAGCACAGTGACAGTGTGACTTTTCTGTCATTTGTGATAAACAGCTGGGAGCTTTGAAGCAGAAGGTTTTCAAATGACTTGCCCAAGGAATCCCATAGATTAGTGATCTGAAGTCAGACTCCCCTTGGCCTTACAGATGTTTGCTCCCAGTGCCACAACAGTGTTCCCTATTGCTTCAGGTTGCAGCCATTTTTTTTTCTCACACCTGGCCTTAAAAGAAACCAGCTGGTGAAATAATATCACTTTTTTTCCTCCTTTGTACAGACCATGAGATCTTTGTAACTGCTAATGTCTAAATTATAGAAAAGTGCATTGTACAGCTTAATATTGGATCGCCTAAAGTTGTGACTCTCTTCTTTTTTTCCTTCATTTTTGTCAATTCCAGAAAATTTTACTGATGCATCAAGGTCATATAGAATTCCAGAATTCCAGTTGGAGATGGCTGTGTGATTAGAAGCCTGTCTGACAAAGTATAGCTTTAACTAGTGCGCAAGCAAGTCTATAGAAACTTTATCCTGCATTGAGTGTAACTGGATTTGTAACAATAATATTATTGCACTTTTTTCATGCCCTCCGGATCATTATCTGGCTCACGTCCAAAAACTGAACATTAAACATTAACATCTGAAAGGGCTCCCGATTCCTTGGGGTTTGTGATTGTGTTCATCACAAATAGCTACCAAAACAAGCTTGAGCTTCTATGCAGAGAATTAAGTAGGTCTGATTTAATATCAGAGGGCTCCATGAATATATTACGATTCCAGCTTGACTGTTATTTTACAGATCAGAAGTAGACTTTGACATTAATGAGACTGGGAAGATGCTAGGTAAATGTTCCCTATGGCGCTAAATCTGAAGTTGGAGGCTTTTCACAAACAAGACTGTTAGAAGCTTTGTTAACCTTCGAGCGCATGTGCTTACAGGGCTTTGAGGGGATCCGATGGCTGATATTTAGCTAGCCAGTAATTGCCAAAGACATTTACTTGTATAAAGAGGTTTTCTATTAAACGCTAGACCGCATACATTGTCCAGGCTCATCAGGATTCTGGGAATGGCGGTCTTTAATCCATAGTAGATGATCATGGAATTCTGAACAGTCTTTTCAATGTGTTTCATATTCCTTTTTGGGCTAAAATCTGTAAAGTAAACTTGCAAAAAGCTTATGCAAAAAATTAGCCTTTTGATTGACTTATTATAAAATAATGTAATAGTAGTAATTTCAACATGTAATGCTTGATTTATATCATTATCATTAATTCTTCAACTTGCAATTGGCACTTAACTTTTATATTCAGTAATTTTTACTGGTCACAAGTTAAAACTAAAATAAAATATTTCCGAAGTGAAGTAACAGTTGGCATGGTGGCATCATGGGTACAACATCACGGCTCTAGGAGACTGCATTCCATTCCCACTTTCATTGCAATCTCTTCATGTCATGTGAGTTCTCACTGGGTGTCCTGGTTTACTTCTGCATTTCCAAGATGTTAGGGTTACTCTTTATTGGCCAAAATGTGTTAGTGTTTCCAATAACAGACTGATTTCCAATCATGCCCATGGGACAATATATATCAGGCACATTAGAATTATGTTTGCACTTAAAGTCGGACAAGGATAACAATTTGTCTTATCCCAGAGTAAGACATGAGAAGTTTGAAGTGTCCTACTCTTATTTCCACCAAGAAGTAAGAATTTTTATTTGAGAATGAACTATGTAATTTATATGGCAGGCCAAGCCACAAAGTGGTACTTATGGTGACGTTTTGTACTTTCCTTGGAAATCATGATAATGCTTTATAGTTTTCTTGTGCTAATGCTAAGGTAATACTAATAATAATAATAATTATGAAAAGGCAGAAGAAGAAAAAAACATAATAAGACCATATCATAAATAATAATGTAACGAGCAAAGAGATGGAAAGACTTAGACTCACACACACCCTCAAGTGAGACTAAAGGCCAATAACAGGCATATTTATTTGAACAACGAGTTATCCACAGCCATATTTTCAAAAGAATCACCTTCCCGCTTTTTTAGCAAAGGGACGTTCCTTGTAAAATAACAATTATGTTGAAACTAGCCAAGGCTGTAAGTCATATTCACTCTTCCAGTGTACTGTGGTGTGATATGCTTCTCACCGTGATCCCTCTCTGTGAACCCCCCTAATCTTCTGCAAGGCTCTATTTCTCCAGTTCCGCAGGAACCTGCCTTCTTGAACCTTCTGGGGCTTGTAAAGTCTAACAGGAATGTTCCAGGGGTTCATGGAATGCAGAGTTTAGTGTACCTGTGTGACATTTTGCTGTCAATCGCCCATTCTGCCCTGCCTATCTTCAAGGTAATATGCTGGCCACTACAGTACAGTTTGCATCCAGCGAATATCCATGCTCACCCACACTTGGGTGTGCATGCTGATATGCATGAATGCAGCTTGCTTTAACATTATCTTACATTGGGTGATAGGGAAATGTGTGAATCTGCATATTACCTCACACAGTGTAAGTGTACTCAAAGTTTGGTGCAAAATTCAAGAGATGTTTAGTTGTGGTATACAGATTTCATCACGAATGCAAAGCTGCATTTTGCACATAATGTTAACAACACATTCATTTCAGCAAACAGCGCAAGGCTTCTCTGCGTAGATTGAGTGATCACGTAGCGCACAAGGTTTGTTATGAATATTATTCCTTCTCTGTCAAACTGATACCTTTTCATGAGTTCATAATCATGGAGATGTGAAATGCTGTAACACATTGGTGGATCATTTATTTTCAGTCAATCATTACTTTCTGTAGAATCTTCCATGGTGAGCACTATCTGTATGAACAATATTTTGTCACCAGCAGGAATTCGTTCAGGGTCCAACCTCTACTTTCACATCAGACCATGGAGATTCTAGCCACGAACTCAGCATTTCTTAGTTATTGTGTGGCAGCTTGTCCAATGTCTCCAAAATGTTCTTCCATTGTCAAAAAGTGCATGCTGACATCTGCCTGAATGCTATTTTCTGGCAGCTCCAAGCAAGTTAGCACAGATCACAAGTGCTTCTAAATCCTGGCAAAGTTTGAAGTGGTTTCCTAAATTAGGAAAATTGGTAAAATGACTTTCCTGCAACTGCTAAGAATATAACCAAACTGGTGTCATTCTGAAATTTTTGAACTGGTTACGACCATTTCCTTACTTGGAGATGCTTGGTAAATGCAGGCATTGATGCTACCAGCTCCCCATGACCATGAATTGGTTTAATCCATTGTTTCATCCATTAGACCCAATTGATGGTCATGAATTTAGCATATTCTATTAATAACTGTTTATCAGATCACTGCACATGTCCGCTGTATGGTACTGCAGAGTCACATATATGTTCACAATAATTTGGTAATTTGAAGCCAAGGTGATTGTGGCTACAAAGAGCAGTTTAATCCTAACACTTGCACTGGACAATTAACCAGAAGCCTGAAGGTTCATACGTGACCATTAACATGTTGTAAGTTCACACTCTGTTGAAATATGGAAATACTTGATCATTAGCTTACCTAGAAAGCACACAACAAAGGCTCACAACAGAAAGGCTCTCTACAATTCATTCATTTATTGAATGGATTTCTTGGGAGTGATTAACAATAACATGCTTTACCTTTAATGCCCCAGACAAAAAAAAAGACCAACATCTCCAAAAAAGGCACAATATAATGTTCAAATGTTATTTGATTTTTGGAAGAAACTGCAGTTCCTGCAGGCTTTCTAGCAAGTAACTAAACAAAAGCTCAAGTGTCACTTAACCGTGGCACCTTAAACCATGAAGGATATCAGGATTGCTTTGAGGATCTGTAGTACATAATCATGGAGATGTGAAATGCTGTAACACATTGGTGGATCATTTATTTTCAGTCAATCATTACTTTCTGTAGAATCTTCCATGGTGAGCACTATCTGTATGAACAATATTTTGTCACCAGCAGGAATTCGTTCAGGGTCCAACCTCTACTTTCACATCAGACCATGGAGATTCTAGCCACGAACTCAGCATTTCTTAGTTATTGTGTGGCAGCTTGTCCAACTAAGCTAAAGGTAATTTCCCTAACCCCAAGTGAACTATGGGACTTCTGACTTCTAAACTGTAACTAGGAGGGCATCAAATCACAGGTAGGCAGTCTCTCTCTCACACTTGGTCATCTTCGCTGCCCCCTCATTACTTTGCTCCTCCTTCTGGACAACTTACTGACCAGGAGGCCTGTTGTTCACGATCAGCTTCTCTGAGGGATGACATGAAACAGACATTTCTTAAAGCCGACAAAGCTCAAAACATTGACTAATGGGTGCAACAGAGCAAAAAATAATGAACCAAACAAGAAAAAAAAATCAAGACAATGATAAGTATAGAGGTTTTTAAATGTGGTAGAGCAGTGGCCTCTCTTTACTTCTTTTGTCTTGGTTGTCACGGAAAGTCATTAGTGAGGCAGAAGTACTTGCTTGTAAATTTTCAATGTGCAGTTAAAAAAAAAAAACGCCTTCATCCCAGCCATCGGCCACATTTTGGGATAGATAAATACAGCTACTCAGTGAGAATACCTCCAATGATCTGATGCTCATCTGAGACTAATTATTTATTTTCAAATAGTTATTTTTTCTTTATAATAGATTTCAAACCGCGTTTTGCATACTTTGACTAAAGTTATGGTGACGTTACAGGATGGCGGATCAAAGAAAGATGACCTGTTAGTGCTTTATTACATGCCTACCCATTCATTATCAAATCAATTTTACAGTCAAAGTGACTGGAGCCTTTTCAGGCACAAGCCAGGAACCAACCTGGTATGGAGTGTCAGTCCATTGTGTGGTGCACTCCAGCACACACACCCACACTCCATTGTACTTGCCTGTTAACCATACCTGCCTCTCTTTGGGATGCAGGAGGAAAACCTGGAATCTGGAGAAAAAACCCACAGGGAGAACATCCAGATTCTGCACAAACAATGACAGGCTGTAATCCAAACTCAGAACTTTAAAACTGTTAAGGAGCATTACTAACCTTTTTGTCATCTTTTATATAAGGGTCATCTGGAAAGCCTTCTTCTTCATCGTCCTGAAAAATTGCTATTTTTTTCTTCAGGTCTACTTTACATGTGGTGAAAAACTGCTATATTTTAAGCAAGAAGTTTAAAGAAACATGTCATTTATAAAGAATTACAGTGAGTTGAATTATGCAAGTGTGAATTTCAGATTTTAAGAAATATTTGAAGAAAAATCTATAAATCCAAAATATTGAAACAAAGAATTAAAGAATGACCAGGCATAGTTTAACTCACTAAAGCATCTCAAATATATTATATATCTCAATATATATTTTACAGACAACGATGTAAGTATATATCCATTATTTCTTCAGTCAAGGTTTGTATGAGCACCAGAAAAACCTCCTCCATCATCACCATCAACACTGGCACCCCGCAGGACAGCGTGCTGAGCCCTCTGCTTTACTCTCTCTACACCCATGACTGTGTAGCTAAGTACAGCTCTAACACCATCCTCAAGTCTACTGACGATACCACTGTAATAGGTCTGATCCTCAGTGAGGATGATGAGATGGCCTACAGGGAGGAGGTCAGACTCCTGTCAGAATGGTGTCAGGACAACAACCTCACCCTCAACATTAGCAAAACTAAGGAGATGATTGTGGATTTTTGCAAACAGGCAACAGAACACAGCCCCATCTACATTGAAGGTGAGGCTGTGGAGCAGGTCAGCAGCTTTAGGTTGCTCGAAGTCACCCTCACTGATGACCTTAAATGGTCAAGTCACACTGTGGCAGTAGTCAAGAAAGCCCAACAACGCCTCTACTTCCTCATTAGATTGAGTAAAGTACAGATGTCCCCAACAACCCTGTGCAGATTCTACAGGTGTACTGTGGAATCCATGCTGACAGGATGCATCACATCCTGGTACAGCAACTTCTCAGTTCAGGACTGCAGAGCTCTGCAGCGTGTGGTGAACACAGCACAGCTCCCTGTGATCAATGACATCCACACTACACGCTGTCTCAGGAAAGTGCACCGTATCAGGCGGGACCCCAGCCACTGTGCACTGTCACTTTTCACCCTCCTCCCATCTGGAAAGCGACTAAAGTCCATTCAGACGTGCACCTCCAGGTTCAGGAACAGTTTCTACCCAACTGTAATCAGAATCATGAACAATCAGTAACCTTGTGTCACCTACACTGCTACATGCACATAAACTTCTGCCACTGTCTCTATTTATTCCTAGCATTCTGGTTTTATTTATTTACTTATTTATATTCATTTATTTATTGTGTGTGTGTGTTTTTTTGTCCATGTTCACTGTCTGCAAGGGCACATGCAAGCAAGCATTTCATTATACTTGGTACTTGTACTTGTACACATGACAATAAAGAATTGAAACTGAAGCATGCAATAGGTACCTTAAAGTGTTTCACTTAAACTGCTGTAACTTAATGTTTCCAGAAGGTGGAGCACTTCTCATTTTCCTTTTAGCTCAGTCAAAAGTCTTCCGTCTTTGAACTGAGCCACTGAAAAGAGCTCTCCAGAAGAAGGGCTACAGCTGGTCTTTTTTTTTGTCTTTGACTTTCTAAGTAGTTTCATTTGCCATTTTCTTTACCAAAGAAGCAGAAGAATCTTATTGTTATATGTCTCTTCAATGACTAAGACATATGAAGACGGCTGTTTACTAATTCTAGGAGGATTGTAAGTTTTAAAAATACCCTGACAACATGCATTAAAATGAAACCTATTTTAAGTAGTGGGTTGTAAAAGGTTTTCTTTTTGTGTCAGTTGTGCACTCCAATAACATGTTTATATTCCAATTATATACAAAATGCATCAGTTGCATGAGGATATGGCTGTAAAATGAATTATATTCTAATTTGTAGTTAAAAGAGTTTCATTTAGTGACTTATACTGAAGAGGTCAGAGACCAAGGGTTCTCAACCTTTTTTTGCTGTAAGTATTCCTTTCTTAACAATAACAATAATTTAATTACACCGGCACTGCTGTTATGATTGAGTTCAGAAGGACTGAAATGAAGTAGTAATTGAGGGTCACTTGTGATTTCCCATAGTTCAGTTTTATTCCTTTAGATCAATGTACACATTAATTTTAGGGTGTGAGTTCATATATACTATAGCACAAGGTCAAGGTGTATGGTTATGAATAGAGTGATATGCTAAAAATAATTACGTTTTTCAGTAGAGTATTTCCAACAGAAATTGCAAGCAAAACAATCACAAACATAAATAGATAAAAAGCAAAAGGTAGCTGAAGAGTGAGGGTAAAATGGAGCCTACATTTACAATAAATCTAAAATTCAGTAAGACAGGAGATTCTAATTAGCCAAATGTCCAGTCAAAACTGATGTTTTTTATTACTTTTTTCTTTCAACACAATCAACTAGATTTTAGTAAATTTTTAAAATCCCTGATTTGGAATAAAAGAAATGTGAGAATGTAAACATTAATATTAAAATGAAAGTGGCATCACGGAGCACTAGACTTTTCTACAAGTATAAACGTAAATACATTTATACATTTGTGCCTCGGTGCCCCAGAGTCCTGGCTTTGAATCTCTGCCTGGGTACTGCCTATGTGGAGTATGCTAATTCCTAAATATATATATATATATATATATATATATATATATATATATATATATATATATATATATATATATATATAAGCATATACTGGCATGCACAAGAAGAACAGGAAAGTGGAATTTTGCTTTTAAACAGTTACCTTTCTGAAATTACTCCTCCATTAATTATTGATTTTTGTTCCCTCTATCAACTTTATTAACTGCATTAACAAATGCTCAAGTGAAGCTGTGTCATGCTTTTAACCATGAGGCTCACTTTAGGAAATTTAAGCTGGAGATGGAATTACTAGACTGCCGCTGTGCTTAAAAGCAGAGATAAAAAGCAAAGAGCTAAAGTACGTTTGTCACAAAAATGGACATTTTTATGCAGCACTCAGTGCACAGGGTAGAGATTCCCTTTAAAGATAAACAATACTGTATTAGACGTCTGGGTTGGGGGGGGGAGTACATATATCAAATATTCAATTCAATCCAATTTATTGTCATTATACTTGAGTACATCCATTCATGCACGATCAAACCGGCTTAATCCAGTTCAGGGTCAGCTTGGCAGTAAAGTTTTCATGTATTAAATGCCATTTTCTAAACCTGCTTCATCTTGGACAATGCTGCCGAGCGAGCCAACCCCAGCAGCAAGGCTGAAAGCAGCCTTATTACGGGGACACAAGGGGACACCCAGACAGAAACACTTCAGAGATGACAGACAGAAAAACCACAGGAATATCGGCCCTACATGTAAGCTCAACACACAAGCCACACCAAACTTTCGTCAATTCACTAGAAGACAGCCAAGGTATGGAAATGCCTCTCATGCTGTGAGTTTGTTGTGCGTGTTAATAAGTAATTGGAATATAATTCCATTTTTTTCAAAGAATGTGGAGGAATTTAGTGAAAAAAGTGTACTTGCATAATGCATATAACTTTTTAAGGCACTTTAAATATGATACCTATAATGTGGAACTGTAATGAAAAAGGAAATAATATGACATTTGTGCTTTTTAAAATTTTGTCTAGGTGCAACCACCATTTTTTTTGTTTTGTAATAAGTATGACATTGACATAACCACACCATTTTACAGGTGACATACAAAAGAGCTCATCATAATCAAGTAAACATCTGTCTGAGGGACTGTTTGGGAACAAGAGTACAGGACAGGGTTACAAAATTGACCGTCACAAGTGAAGAGCTCAGAACAAGACTCAAGCTGATTACAATTCCTAGATTACAAAAACCAAACTACTATGAGTTAGACAGAAATTCACCAAACAAGACAGTCTTTAAACACTTCTTAAACACAATGAGGGGGTCAGAATTTTGAATGGAGGCGGACATCTCGTTCCACCAGCCATGAGCTGTACATTAAAAGAGTTTGGACTGAGATCTGATGTCATGCAGAGGTGGCATCCATTCATCAGCAAACATGAGTAGTGGAGAAGAAGAAGCATAGGACTTCTCAAATGTCTCCAGGTGCTGACCCACTGACTACTCTGTAGGCAAAAATCAAGAATTTGAACTTAATACGTGTTGCAATGGGCATTATGAACTACAGACTTCCCAAGCTCATAAAGTCTCAAAGTCCTAATTAATAATCGAAGAAATAAAGTCAAAAAGCAGAGCACAGGTTCAAAAACATCTCAAAAAGCTCAATAACAATAATCACTAGTAAAGCTCATCACCACCCTGAGTGAATTTACAGTAAAAAGAACCCCAAGAGACTGTGGGAGAGCAGTCCCTTTGACGGTGAGTGACAAGTGGGACCACCCATAAAACACATTGAAGATGAAAAGAGATACATTTGTACATGGAAACTGCAAAAACAATAGATTTACATAAAAACAAATGAATGAAACATGACAAAGAAAGACATAAAAGCAACATTTGAACTGTAGCAAGAACAGGGAGCCGATGTAGTGACCTGAAAGGTGGATTGACATATGCCCGCCTCAGCTGGGTGAACACTTTGAAACATTTGTAGCGGCTCGGTGACACATTTCAGTACACCTACCAGCAGAGAGTTGCAGAAGCCCACACCTGACAGGACCAGGAGTTGTGCTGCATATTTTGTTAGATATGGTCTGATCTTATGGATGTTTTGCATTTTGCCATAATACTTTTCTAGAAATGCTTAGAAATATATTTTTTTGCTTTAAGTGTATATCAAAGGAAGCCTCATCTAATGATTAACATGGAAATAAGATGCTTATATGCTAATTATTGTCACTTTTACAGAGTGATGGGTTTAGTCTTTGCAAACTCACAACAGAAAGATGACAACTGGGCAAACAAAAAGTATAAACAAAATGAACTAGAAGATAGTAAATGATGGATTTCGCTGTATTGGTATTACTTAATTTCTATCAGGCTTTGCCACTTTCCCTTCTCATTGATACCGCCAAGTACTTTTCTTCTGTTCCACTGTATGTCTCTCTTTTGCTATCTTTGCTGTAGTGTGGCGTCACATCCTCCCCACAAATTAAACTTCATTCTCCTTGCCTTCTTGACAAAATGTGTCTCTAAATCACCTTTGGCATCAGAACTCAGCCATTAAAGTCCTGGGATCACAAGGCCACAGTGTCCTTTCACTGCAGCCCTGATCCCTGACCTGGCAATGCAGGCCTGGGTATAGGTGGTGTCCTCTGAGTGAATAATCCAGGCATCTTTTAGGTCTATATTTTAATGATGTCTATGATGCCCTCTATAGACACAGAGCTCACAGCCTCCAGATATGCCCTGTCTTCCCAGCATAGTGGCAGGCACAATTCCTCTTTAACTGCCAAGTTTTTCACTCTCTATGTGACCTTTAGTAGGCACTTCCCATGTCCAATGCCTCACTGGTGCCAGCCACTTACCAGCTGGGCATCTTGTGACAGATGCTTCATACTATCAGTATCTGAAATATGTTGTAATTTCTGTGTCCTTAAATAGCAAAGCAGCAATTGCTGTTGCAAATGTGACTTTCAGGGACATCACCTACTTTAAATGGAAGAACTCTTCTTTAATATGCCCAAGACGATACCTAAGCTCAGATTAATCTGAAAACATAACCCGAACCTCATGATTCTTTGCCCCCTACAAGGGTGGAAGTCTGGAGGCCTGGTTACAAAGGACAGTGGGCACCTGTTTAGACAATAATGATTTAGAGCCTGTCAAAGAGAAGCTTTGCTTCACTGGCCACAGGCAGCAATAACACACAAGGGCTCTGTGTTCCTGATTGTGCCACCATGAGTATCCTCATTTACACTGTATGTCCTTAAACTTTAGAAGGCATGTTAAGTCTTCACACTTTGCTCTGCCAAAGTCCTTTTTAAATGTATATTATTATCATTAACACATGCTGACTAATAAATATTTATATGTGTATGTTATAACCTTGATTATTTTAACATCTCATATTTAGGCTGATGGTAGTTTTTGTGGTGAACATTCCAACAGGGTAACGTTTGAACGTCACTCCTCTTTGTGTAGCTGTGACCTGGACTGGACTGGTACTGAGTTCCATTCTTCTGTATCAGGTTTGAATGTTGTTAAGTTAAACAAGCATCACCTTTCTGGTTGAACTTTATAAATAGGATGTGCATCCTGTTTGCACTTCACGATTGCTGCATGCTGTGATGCCCTTGCAGCTATGTGCCTGCCATCTGTATAAGCAGCAGTTCATTCAATGCAGTTTCATCCTGGCTTGGACTTTGGCTAAAATATATTTACTGACATGGGGGTGCACCCTGTAGTTAAGGCATTAAAGCAAAAAAGGAGGCAAAGACTCGTCTGCACTCTTTTATTTAAGTGGACAGTCCCTAGGGATTGGTTGCCCCATTCTGATTTCAAGAACTTAGGAGTGCTACGAGCTGGAAGGATAGAAAAGAAGGCACATCCTTTATTTAAGGTATCAAGAGGCATTGTTGATAGTATCGTGGCAGCAGCCAGGTAACATTTTCAAGTGACACAAAATGGCCAGTCAGACAAATTTGACATTGAGATTCACAGAGTAAACTGATGTTTAACTAAAACTCTGTTTGTGGAAACCCAGTAATTTAAACAGGACAAACTAATGAAAAATGTGACTGACACAGAGAAAAATAAACAATTTGGCAGTCAGTTGGCTACTAAAGTAGGTATTGTGGGTCTGGTTGGTAATATCTGGATATTATTGTTGGCAGCATGAAAAATATCATATAGTTTGGACCATCATAGACTGTAAAAGTGGTGGGCACATAAGAAATGAATGACTTCTTGGACCCATCCAGTGCCTCATTCTTGTTTGTTCTCCCACTGAGGAAGGCTCTATGTTATGCTTACTCCTTGCACAAAGATAATTATTGCAAATACACCTTAACTTGTGCTGACACCCTGCATTTTTCTAGATGTTAGCATGGCTAATGCTCCATCTAGCAGTAAAGAGATGTGTGGTCACTGCAGAACATTTGTTGAGTCAGAGAGTTTAGTAGGATCCTCAGTTGCCTGGACCATTACTAGGTGCTGGAGAGGTCAGTGGAAGCAGACCTTCTTTTGGCATCTTTGGATCAATATTCACCCATGTAAGTTATTAAAAAGCATAGGTGACTGACTTTCAAACTGGAGAAAAGAAGATGACGAAGAGAAAAGTGGGAAACAGTTGAGAAGTAGGGTGGAAAAATGCCTCTTATAAGTAAAGCTTGGAATTTGTCGAACTGGACCTGTGCAGGTAGAGAGTGTTGTTATTATCAAGGTTGTATTTGCCATATGCTATACATATATTAATTATTTTTTTGCTTGCTAACATAGATATGGAAATAAATACATAATAACAAGTTTATAAGCAGGTAATGCAAGTCATCCATACATTCCATCCATTTTCTAAACATCTTTCTTTAGTTTAGACCAAATCCTTTTAAAAAAGACAGAAATAAACTCTTGGCAGGGTGGCAGTTCATCGCATAGCATCTAAAGTGCAATGTACCTTATAGAACATGATATAGAAAACAAGCAGTAAAAATGTGCAACAAGAAACAGCAGAACCGAACAATCGGAACTCACCATGGTAATGGAAAGCAGTAATTCATTCAGGGTGCCATTAATAATATTCACTTCTTACGTGTAATAACTTGGTCTGCAACTGAATGCTGTTGAAATCTTTATTAGTCCCTGCTTGGTTTTGTTGGTACCTTGTATTATTGAACTGACTTTATTTCAGTAATGTTTAGTGTAGATCACTTGAAGTGTTGTTTATATACACTCTATAAGTCTTCTTGCCCGTGGTTAGCCTTTCTGTTTGTGTTACCATCCCATTCACTGATTTTACAATCAAGATGGTTTCTACAGTCAAGACACTTTCTTTTTCGTATGGTGCAGATAATAATTAAAGAGTAGCCACTGTCAAAATCTGTTTTTTTAGGTTCCTCTGGTGCCTTTTTTGTTATGACCTCAGTGATCTGAACTCATGACAGTTCATAGAAGATTTGTAGCTCAAGAGTTTGAATCAGTTAACCATTTCCACTGTATTTGTCATGAACTGGGTAGCTCCTACAAACAAAATCCCAAAATCTCTTATGAAAAGCCACACAAGAGAGAGGGTTCATCTTTATAAAATAAATATTTTTTTCACAAAATGCTCAGTAACACAGGAAGCTCAGAGGAGCACAAAAGGTCACAGATGCAGCTGCCTTCAAAATCAGGCAATCTAGTAGCAATCAAGTCCCAATACACAAATCCAGAGAAAAGTCAAAAACAGAGCCAAAGATGGTAAAATTCAGTTAATAAAACAACCACAGCAAAAAGCATAGAGAACTCCAAAATGCTCATCATATACAATGTACAGCCAGGCTGTGTGTGTTAACTCAGCCTTAATATGGTTGAGGGCTGTCCCTTGACGGAGCTGTTCAGGTGGCCCCGCCTCTTGGGGAACCACCCACAAAACACTTGGTTGTTTTTATGACACCTCTTTGTCATATCTGCTACCTAATTCTAATATGCAGGCTCATTATTTTTGATCATTCCTATAATTATGGCATCATCGGCACAACCATCAAAATGTTTGTCACGGTAAGAGGCTGCAAAGTACAGAATGAGCTATTGTTATTATATATTTGACTATTCAATGTAGCCTAAAAGTTTAGGATAGAGTATAATTTCCTTCCTATTTTTTCTGTGTAATTAGAGCCCAAGTAGAGTAACTGATTTGCGCAGGGTCATAGAATGACTGAAGGTTTAACACTTAAAAGGCACCCTTGTAATTTAAAGTCTAGGCCACTGCACTGTACTGTTTGCCTGACTACTTTATGGGACCATAGTAACAATGTTTAGGGGCTCCTAATAAACTGTAAACCAATGGGTGTCTTCAGCAAAAATGATCAGAAGGACGTGAAGTTGTGCAGGCCACATCAACCAACTCCAGGGGTCAGCCCCTAATGAGATAAGAGGGGTCAAAGTTACTCCTTTTTACAAACCGTTGAATAAACAGAATCAGTAATACAGGCATGTGGAGTGTCATTTTATATTATTTTGAGATTGCTGATCACAAATGTCATGATATTTTTATTATTTGTTTGTTTTTTTTACCATTTTTATTATTTGATTCTCTAAGAGCCACTAGGTTATAAAAAAGGATCATTTTCAAATGTAAGCATGTGGGGTATCATTTTAGACTATTTCAAGGTCAATGGCTACAAATATTTTTGATCTTTGGTTCTTAACTATGGCTCTAGTCATCTGTGGACTTCAATTAGAGGGTGAAAATGACAAATTTCTATTTGCAATTGAGCATATTTAGACTTGAAACATTTAAGTTTAAGAATTTGATGCAACTATTATTGTTTAATAATCTTCTGTGTCATGAAGTAAATCATTAAATGTCTTATAAACACCCTGAATTAGGGTGGCTGACTACTAATTCAGGCCATTAAGCAACAGTGGACACAATCTTAAAACGGAATAGTGACTAACTATTAACTAAAACTAACTAACTAAAACAGAATAAGACTGCTTTCCCACAAGCCACCAGGAAGCAGGTCGTTTCAGTTATGTCTCCTCTGTATGTTGTTAGTAGCATCTGTGATATCTGACAGAATGGTTTCCAACATTAGGACGTTAGAACAATCTTGACGAAAACAGGCTATTCAGCCCAACAAAGCTCAACAGTCCTATCCACTGTGATGTATGGCCGGCTGTTCATCCCGGCCAATACCCCCACGCCACCAGGTAGAGCCCTCACTGCAGTATGGAGGTGCCCTGAAGACCAGCAGGGCATTATGGACATTGGAGTCTTTATTCACAGCCCTGCTGGATACCATGGGGGCCGCCAGGAGTCGCTGCAGGGAGGCCCAGAGACTATTTGCCAGGAAGTACGTCATAGTCACATGGACAAAGAGAACGATGTGCTTCCTGGGTGAAGAAAAAAGAATTTTTATCTGACCCGGAAGTGTTCCAGGTCACATGGACAGAGAGGGTGAAACGCTTCCGGGTCGAGGAGTATAAAGGACTGTGGGAAATCCCAGACGGATGAGCTGAGTTGGGAGGCAGGGTGGCTAAGCGTCTGGGAGAGGAGGATTGTTATTGTGTTTTGTTTATTTGAGAATTGTGGAGAGGAGCGTGCTTTGTGCACATTATTATTATAACAAATATTATTGGACTTTTATC
Source organism: Polypterus senegalus (assembly GCF_016835505.1). Lineage (NCBI taxonomy): Eukaryota > Metazoa > Chordata > Cladistia > Polypteriformes > Polypteridae > Polypterus > Polypterus senegalus. The sequence goes on from NC_053167.1 coordinate 74,708,504, forward strand.
TGGTGTCTGACGTGTGGTCTGAGGGTACAAGGGTGCGAGAAAGCTCCTAACTGTCACACCACTTAAAGACCTAAAAAGCAGCACTAAATTGCAAAGCAGGGGACAACGACGGTGTGCTGATCTTTCTTTCTTTATTTCGACAGGAAAGATGAAGGACGAAAAACACAGCCATGAATCCACCCGAATACCTTAGCCAGCAGAACAAGTCACTTCCTTCCTTCCCTCTGGTCCCCCTATGATGACGTCACCACATCCAATCTACCTCAGTGGTTCCTTTCCCAGCATTCCCGTTCCATTTCCGTCCTCACAGAATTTAATTTCCGCCATTTCAATCTGAAACTGTCTGTACTGAGTTTCCATGCTTGACCAAAAGTCTGTGACAAAAACCGTTTTATGGTGTATGGGGACGGACTCCCCAACTCTTTCTTTGTGCTTCATTTACAGTAGCTATTTCGTTAGTTCATGTTATGTATATGGAAACATCCACCATACACCCGATGAACCTAACAGTAACAAACTGATTATTGAATGCCTCACATTACGTGTCACCTGTCAAATGCAGAGTGTACTCATGGAGTGAGTGTCTAATACTCAGTCTTCAGCTTCACTATCCTGCCTGATTTTGGGCTGTAAGAGGAACTAGACATTGGCTGTTTTTACAACCTGCACGTAGATAGCAACTAAATTGGAGTTTTAAACCAGATAACTGAAGTTTAGAGAGTAATAATCACTGCACAATCATGGTTTGTTGCAATTCTATAACTAAATAGCTGAAGATATTTGATACTCCAGCAACATTCACTGTAACGGCAGGAGCTATCCCTGAATGGTTGAATTGCAGGACCTACTCATACACACACCCACACAGGGTCACTTTGGAGTTGCTGGTTAGTGCACTCCTGTAGGGATTTGGGTACCCACGGAATACCTAATTCAAACAAGGGGAGAGCATGCAAAGTCCAGGAACCCAGCAGGGGGTTGAATCCAAAATGTTGAATCACTGAGGCAGCTGTGCTAACCAGTGCACCACCGACGCCAAACACATTTTACCTTCAGGTGGGAAATCGGAGGTTAAAATTGTGTACAGGCGTACAGTTTTTCTTGGCACTACACATTACTTAAGCTGCCTGCTCTGTTGTTTGTGAGACCTTAGAGTGTTTATTGCTGTCTCCAACATTACCTCAGAGAAGACATTCTCTCTCACTATGTGGGAATTTATTCTGACCATCTCTTCACCGTTTGCATACGTAGTCATTTAAGACAGTTGTAACTCATTCAACAGATGCTCCAACAGCTTTCCATTGTCTAAATTTACAACAGGCAAATGTTATGCTTGTTCAGGGTATTTTATATGCCTTAAAATGGCCATGATAGGTTTTCAGTACCTTTCTCTCTCCACTTCCCTGTAATTGTCTCTCCTGATTCACAGAGAAACGCTGTGGTATTTGTTTCATTTTCTTTTCCTTAAATGGAGCTGAACACAACCATTCTCTCTTTGTTTGTCTCCTCATTTGTCTTTGTTCTGCTACTTGGACAGGTTACTGGTATTCCAGACCATCCACTGGCATTCTTCTTCTTCTTGTTATTTTTTAAAGATTTTTTTTAGTCCTGCTGTATCTCTTTCATTTGTAAGTACTTTTATCCTGCACAGCATACTTCTTTATGCCCTACCATTACTTATATCATGTTTTGATTTCATCTGGAAAAAGTGACTTTCAGGATATTAATGTATTTAAACAGGATGCAAGCATAACTATTCACTGAACATCCTCTACACTTAACACCTGCAAGGAGCTTCTGTCCATGCTGACTTCTTATTCATAAAGTTTAAAGAATCTGGCTGTGTAGAAAGGCCTCACTTGCCATAGAATGTCATTTGCATGCCGTGCTGTAGTGTTGCATGTAAAAATTATGGGCACTTTCTTTAATACATGACTAAGAAGAAAATATGTGAAATGTTTTAGTTTGCATGTTAATGTTGCAGCCTAGTTCTGAGGTGAACATTAAGTGGGAAGAGAGGAGGGCAGGGTCTGCGACACAGAATAAAATAACTATCAGTATAAGCGACCCATCTTGAATTCATATTTGTGTTTTTTTTCAGCAGACACAGTTTGCTCAAAATAAACAAAAAAAAAAAAAAGAAATCAACTAATTTGTATTATTGCCCCTTTTTGTGTTGCTCCACTTTGTCTTTTTTTCTTTCTTTATTTTGCATAAGCCCAAATTTCAGTCAATCAATCTTTATTTGCCAGAGCACCTTTCATGCTGACCACCTTTGCAAAGTACTTTGCATAAAGCAATACATTACAATAAAGTCAATTGTCCAAAATAAATATAAATCAAAATAACAGCATTGTCAAGTGCTAAAAGCAGAGTTTGAAGCGTAGAACACCACCAACAATAAAAAAAAAACCTTCAGTGATTTCCTCATTCATCTTTGTTCGCTTCAAAAAACATATTACCCCTATTAAATAAATCATAGTACTGTGTAACAGACACGAATAGATCACAATGATTTTCTTCTCCATCATAGCCATTGAAATGGTAAATTCTTTGAGAAGATGTACTCTGCGATGATGTGTTGTACAGCCTTTGTATTAGCTGGAAGAAGCTTGAGAAGAATATTACATATTATTTCCTTAAGAAATGATGTAGTTTGCGGAACTTCTGCAGATACTAAACAGTTAAAAGGCTGGACAGATGTTATTTTTTAGATGTGATAAGCTAGATTAGAGTATTTGTTGGATTTAAAAAAAAATCATGCATTTCTGGCTACTTACAAGACCTTGGTTTAATTAAACAGACCAGTAATTGCACTAAATCACTTTTATTTCTAACAGTGAATTTCAAAGCCTGGAGCAGATACACCTGGCATGATTTCTGGCACTTTTGCAGAGGGGCTCCTTAAAGAAAACCCCCTGGCTAGTCTGCCCATTTTGCTGGTCACTTTGCTCTGCTTCAGTCCGGCACAAAGTACAAATGTGTAATTCTTCTTGTACTACAGCAGCCTGGAAGAGCAGCTGAACCTGGAGCTAAAAGGGTCACTCTTGCTATTTGTGCGATCATCAATGAGCCCATCATGTTGGACAGTAAATAGGCACTTGAAAACTAGGGTTGGTTGGGTGCATTTTGACAGTTTGCTGTGGCTTCTCCCTCGAAAACCCTTGAACTTCTGTGAACTGCAGGGCAAGCTGTATAATGACAGCCATTTATCAAGTCCTCACAACCTTGCTGCTTTCTGTAATATTAAGGCAGCTGGAACAATCTCATTCGAGCTTGGACAAGACTTACGGTAAGCACACTCTTAATGCCCTGACACTTTGGGTGCTTTACTTGGAAAGCATGGTGAATAAACACTTCTGTGGAAGAGAAAGCAAAACACTTGAGTAGAGTTAATAAGAGGCAGACGGCTTCTGTTTCAGACTCATTTCAGGCTGTGGGGACTCTGGTTTGAACGGTAAAACCAATCAACTTGATGTAAAGGCTAAAGAATATTAATCAAAATAGAAAAGAAAGTTTATCTTCTTATATAATACGCCATTGTGGCTGTTCGTTTGTCTGCCCAGGTTTTATATCACCTGTAGCTCGCAAACCGTTTGACCTATTGACCTGAAATTTGGTACACATATACTACGTGACCTCTACTAACTGCTTTCGGGGTGATGATTGACCATCAAGGTTATTCCTCTTTATACTTTATTTTATTTTATTGTAGCATCAGGGCGGCCATGCAGCGCATGCATACAGGCGTCATACTCATCCCTACCACCTTCGCCGTCACTCCCCTACTTCTTCCTATCTTAAATCATTCTTGGGGAAGGATAAAGACTTAAGTGCCAGCTTAAGTGAAAAATTAAGGAAAATGTACTAAGTAACTGCAACACAAACACTGACTTAATCAGTTTTAATGAAAGAAGAGAATAAGCAGGGCACTAGGGTGGAGAAAAGAAGAGCTGCTCAGAAAGCAGCAAGAGCATCAACCTCTGAGCAAACGAATGCTAAACAGAGACAGAGAAAGAGGATGAAAACTATAAATGCTCAAGTCAAGTGCATTCACTGCACGTTATCATGTAGTGTGCCGTTACTGGTAGGAAATAAAAACAGTACAAGGGATCAATGTTTTAGAAGTGTCTTTTGTGCACCTTGCTGCAAAAAAATTAGTCTGATTAAGTATGAAGTTTCAAAATATTTATTTCTACCTAATTCACAGTTATGATAACATACATTTTTGTCTTATTGCCATACATATTAGTATATCTTTTTTCTGAATTCTTTATTTTCACTACAGGCTCACAGAATGTGAAATAAGCATCTAACTTGAACATCTTCTGTAAAATACATCCATGCTGATTTCTATCTGTTGCTTTTGAACCACCAGTTGAGCCAAGCATGATTGGAACGTGAGCACCTTGAGGAAACCTGTGCAAATGTGACCTGGCTGAGAAATGAGTCCAGGTTTGAGGGTCCAGGAGACAACAACTGTAATCACTGTGACATGGAGCCGACCAACTGGGTTCCTAACCCAAACAGGATCAACCAGATTGTCACACTTCTATAGACATTGCTTATGACTTTTAACAGTATGACTGTACAACTTGAAATATTGGAAAATTAGAATTGTATTTAAATAAACAATAGGAAGAATGAGCAAACCATAAAGCAATCAACACCTTTTTGCTTTTTGTTTAGTTAATATATTGAATGTTATATATCTACCCTGTGTCATGTATGTACCTATCTCCTCCGTCATGTTGTTGCATTCCTTATATTAACTTGATGAGACATTGTAGACTCTGGTTTCCATATACTCCAATATCACTGGCCCACCCGATAGGTCTCTGCCCCCTGTAGATAGGAGCTGCGCCTTTACCTGGCTTGATTCATCACACTGCATTGTCCTCTGCCTAGACAGCCAGCTCCAGTGGTATTAGGCCTTTCCATGATGTATGATTCCTATAATGCATGAGTGGAATCTGAGGAGCCACTAAATTTTTTGAGGTATTTTCACATTTTCATAATAGTCTTTTAATACTAAAACTTTAGTAACAATTACACATTGTCAGCTAAAGTTCAAGGGGTGCTCAAGGAAGGGTAAACAAGCATGAAGAGAAAGTAACAAACTTAAAGAAGATACTGGCATTTGGTCATTTATTTCTAGTTTAATCCCTTTAATAATAATGATAATAATAATAATAACAACAACAACAATAATAATAATAATAATGCAGTTTATTTATGTAGTGCGTTTCCTGTGCTCAAAGCACTTAATTGCATAGTGTCCACCATTAAATAACCTGAAACAAAACAAGCATACAGCAGAAGGTATGGTTGTGAAAGAAGGAAACCAATCGCATGTCAGCCAGTGTTACGAAGACTAAGGGGTACAGACCCAGTCACAGAACCCCTTGGCACTGCACATGTAACCTATGCCAAGAATTAAGTAATACTTTTCTTTGAAGTGGGGCTGTGTCACCCGTGCTGAGATACTCAAACTAGCAATTTCCTCAGTAAAAGCTGAAGGCTCAAGGATTCGAAATTATAACACATCTTATCTAGAAGCTGATAGTGCAACAGATTCAGGCAATGAACAACTGAAGAGATTTAAAAAATACATTTTTTGCCCAGTATAAAATTAAAAAAACATATACAAATGTAGATCTTATGCTCCTTTGAAGCTGAAGAAGAACTTGTAGACCATGTTTCCACCTCTTAAGGGAAGGATGTTTATGGTTAATGGGTAAATGCTGCAGCCACGCCAGTAGTACATGCCTCTTCTGAAAGGAAGAATCACATTTTTGTAACTTTTAAGAAAAGTATAGGATCTAGAAGAATATCTTTTCAAATCCATGTTGCTCCATATTTCAGTTTCTCATCTATAGTTGTATTCATGTCTGATGCAATTGCTGTAATCTGAGTACATTTTGGAAATAATTATCTAGCAAATAATATTGACAAATTTAGCCTTTGACCTCTTATGCTCATCAGTCAATATTCTTTTAGAAGCAATAAAAACAGCTGTGACATTGGTGGTCATGGATCTTTTGCTCAGTTTTCAAGATCATTGCTTGGACACCGTCATGTGTAAATGCTATCAACCTGGAAAATTACTAAGTTGTCTCACTTGTCCAACCAAGCCAACCCCAGTACATTCCTGGGATTGGTAACTCTGAAATGCACCCATTCTTTGCAGGAAAAAGGCTACAAGATGTTTGTATGTCCTTTGTGAAATGTGCCATTTGCTGACTATGCTGAGGTAATGGCTGCTTTTACAGCAAGTTCGCCTGTCTATTCCTTAGTTTGCTCACTCCAGTTTAGCTACTGCATTAAGTAATCTTTGTGTCTGTGGTCCTTTCTTTTTTACTGCACAAATGGGAACTAATCCAATACCCTTACATGTGAATGGCCAGCTATTTTAAGGCTAGAAACTTCCCTGTCTAGAGGGTAACATGCCATGAACTGGCCATGTACTGGTATTGAACATTTAACTTAATTAGCTTAAAAGGGACAGTAAGGCTGCTACAAGGTTGCCAGCAAGATTGGTTGTCATTCTTTAAAAATTACCATCCATATGACATTCGGATCTTCTACTTGTTGGTAACACAAACGTCTGTCCATTTTCTGAATTGGAAGCATTTCCTTTGTCTAGTGAAATTAGGCACTATTGGGGCTTGATGATTTCTGGTGTCATTATGTTGTACATTTGTTCTGATACTTAAATGTCACAAATTAAAGTCCAAAAACTTCTGATGTTATGCATTCTGTCTACAACTGGAAAACAGGATTTTTTAACGTTAGCATTTCAGGGAAATGGTTAGTGCTACGCAACAACAACAACATTTATTTATATAGCACATTTTCATACAAACAATGTAGCTCAAAGTGCTTTACATGATGAAGAAAGAGAAAAAAGACAGAATAAATAATGAAAATTAGGGAACACTAATTAACATAGAATAAACGTAAGGTCTGATGGTCAGGGAGGACAGAAAAAAACAAAAAAAAAAATTCCAGATGGCTGGAGAAAAAAATTAAATCTGCAGGGGTTCCAGGCCATGAGACCGCGCAGCCCCCTCTAGTCATTCTACCTAACATAAATGACCTCAATCAATCCTGATTGTATTCAGGGTTCTCATGGAAGAATTTGATGATGATGGTCATGTGGACTTCTGGCCTTTAGTCCATCAATGTAAGGACATCACGGTGATTTGATTAGGTTGTGGTGGCGCAGATCACCACAAAAAAACAGAAAAAGAACAGAAGAGAAAGTAGGGGTTAGTACAGACTTTGGAGCCACCATGAATAATAATGATAATTAATTGAATATATAGAGCATCAGGATTTAACTAAGATGAAGCTATGAGAAAGCCATGTTAAAGTAATTTGTTTTCAGCAGTGTTTTAAAGTGCTCCACTGTATTAGCCTGACGAATTGCAATTGGCAGGCTATTCCAGATTTTGGGTGCATAACAGCAGAAGGCCGCCTCACCACTTCTTTTAAGTTTAGTTCTTGGAATTCTAAGCAGACACTCATTTAAAGATCTAAGGTTACGATTTGGAGTGTAAGGTGTAAGACATTTCGAAATATAAGTTGGAGCAAGATTATTTAAGGCTTTGTAAACCATAAGCAGTATTTTAAAGTCAATTCTAAATGACACAGGTAACCAGTGTAGTGACATCAAAACTGGGGTGATGTGCTCGGATCTTCGTTTCTGAGTTAAGATTCTAACAGCTGCATTCTGCACTAGTTGCAAATGATTGATGTCTTTTTTGGGTAGTCCTGAGGAGGAGTGTGTTACAGTAATTTAGTCGACTGAAAACAAAAGCGTGGACTAATTTTTCAGCATCTTGCAATGTTACAAGATGTCTAACTTTTGCTATATTTCTTTAGTGAAAAAATGCTTTCCTAGTAATCTGATTAATATGTAATTTAAGATTCAGGTCAGAGTCAATAGTTACCCCTAAATTCTTTACCTCCATCTTGACTTTTAATCCTAATGCATCAAGTTTATTTCTAGTAACCTCATAATATCCTTTATTGCCAATCACTAAAATTTCTGTTTTCTCTTTATTTAGTTTGAGAAAATTACTACTCATCCATTCGAAAACACAAGTTAGACATTGTGTCAGTGAATCAAGAGTGTCTGGGTGGTCAGGTGCTCTTGATAAATACCGCTGTGTGTCATCAGCATAACTGTGGTAGCTGTGTACCAAGATAATCTGACCTAACGGAAGCATGTAAATCAAAAAGAGCAGCGGACCCAGGATAGAGCCTTGTGGAACACCATAAAGAATATCATGTGTCTTTGAGTTATAATTACCACAACTAACGAAAAATTTTCTACCTGCCAGGTAGGATTCAAACCAATTTAAGACATTGCCAGAGAGGCCCACCCATTGACTAAAGCGATTTATAAAAATATTATGATCAATGGTATCAAATGCGGCACTCAGGTCTAAGAGGAAGAGAACAGATAAACAGCATTTACCCGCAAGTCATTTACTACTTTAACGAGTGCAGTTTCTGTGCTGTGATTTGTTCTGAAACCCGACTGAAACTTATCAAGAAAAGCATGTTTATTAAGGTGATCATTTAGCTGCATAATGACTGCCTTTTCTAGGATTTTACTTAAGAATGGCAGGTTAGAAATAGGTCTAACATTTTCAAAAGCAGAGGAGTCAAGATTATTTTTCTTGAGCAGGGGTTTAACTACAGCAGTCTGAAGACAGTCTGGGAAGACCCCCATAGTTAATGATTAGTTTACTATGTCAAGAATACTATCAATTAGCACGCCCGATACTTCTTTGAAAATAAATGTTGGTATTGTGTCAAGGACGCAGGTGGAGGGTCTCAGTTGAGAAATTATTTTATATAAATCAGGTAAATCTATCCTGGTGAAAGAACTGAATTTGTTTATAATAGAGTACTGTGGTTTAAGAGGATCAGTATTGGGCAGATGTACTATATTATTTCTAATATCATTAGTTTTTTGATTAAAGAATACAGCAAAAGCTTCACAAGTTTCACTGGAAGTATTTTGGAGGCATTCCATTGAGTTACCTGAGTTTAGCAGACGATCAATTGTAGAGAACAAGACTCTGGGATTACTAGCATTGTTATTTATAATTCTAGAGAAATAACACCGCCTCTCAAGAAGGATTGTGTTATTGTATTCTATTATTTTAACCTTCAAAATCTCATAGTGGATAATCAGTTTAGTTTTTCTCCATTTATGCTCAGCTCTCCGGCATGTTCTCGTTAGATCAGACACTCTTTGGGTCTTCCAGGGTCTAACACTGCTAGAAGATTTTTTAACTGTCTTTTCAGGTATGACTATGTCAGCATCAGCTCTCATCTTAGTATTAAAAGTTTCCACCTTACTATTTACATTATTCTCACTATTGTAGTAAGCACTACAAATGGACTGGTTGCTTAGAATGGTTGTAAATTTTGAAGCTGCTGATGAATCAAAGAAGCGTTTTTTAACAATATGCTTCTGTGAATATTTTCCGTCATTATTTCTATATTAAATAGTAAGAGAAAATGGTCTGATAGACCAATATCAATGATCTGCTTCACATCAACTTTTAGTCCTTTTGTAATTACTAAGTCTAACTTATGACCTGCTTCATGTGTAGGCTGACTAATGTGCTGGCTCAAATCAAAAGAGTCCAGGAGGTTCATGAATTTATTTTCTTTCGTGTTACGCTGATTTAAAGAGACTGATTTAAATCTTTGGCCTGGCAACTGTCTTCACTGTGTAGAGTTTGCTTGTTCTCCCATTGTGAGGATAAAGTTTTCAACTATACTCAATTTTCCTTTCACATCGTGGACATGTGCGATGTGTGACCTGTGACAATCGATTACTCTAAACTGGCTTGGTGTCAGTTAGTGCATTTACATGCACACAGAAAACCCGGATAAGGTGAGTAACCAGGTAAAGGCAGAAACGTGTATTTTTAAAAACCCTCCATTTACATGCATGAGTCCACTTATTGAATTCTTCTTTGGCAAAACACTCTCATGTTATTAAACCTTCCAAAAGAGTTAAACATCATCATTGGATGCTGTGGATCCAAAAACAAACACAAAGCCTGTGATCATTTTTCTTGTATTTAGTCCTTCATGTGCTTTGAAGTAAATAACATAACATCCATGACCTGACCCCTTGAAGATTCAACATATGGACATTGGCCTGTGCATCACCCAATTACACTATTTCAATATTTCTAGAGCAAACAGCTGGATTAAAACTAACCTGAAACTTGATTAATTTGTTTGTGTTACCGGATAGATAGATTGTGTGTTACAGGCACACTCTTTTCTGCTTGACTTTGTGATGGAGCCCTGCAAAGGAGAGGCATACCAGTATTAGTGCTTCTTACCTTACATCCTGTGCTGCTAGGATAATAATAACGAGGGTATTTTTATTACAATGAAATAAGTACTGTGATAGGTTACTTGTTACTTAAAAATGCAATCGTACTACTTAATGCATGTTCATTTTAATACGTTACCCCCAAACATGCTCCTGAGATTGTGTTGCTGAGCTATGCACTGTACGTTGTGGCCGGGTGTGGGAATGAAAGCTCAGGATGCAGCAAAGAAATTTTGGGGCACAAACCAGATCATTCCTTTAGTTTTCTGGAGGCAGCAATAAAAACAGAAATAAACAAAAACAACACTCATTGGCATGAGTCCGTCATGCAAAAACAAAGATTGCAGTCGCTCTAACGGAACTCTGTCTGGTGGGTTGCTCTGGCCACTAATGACACCTCCTTCAGGGACATCAGGGATTTTATGGTGGCTGATCTGGAAGAACCAGGGCTAAATGCCTTGACCAGATGGCTTCTCTGCACTGTGAGAAAAGAAGAAGGGTTATTACATACCTTAATTGAGCCTTTGTGGAGGTCCTCCAACGTGCATGAGTGGCAACGTTCAGCTCATCAACATATTAGTGATTTCTAAAATATTGAGACAGATTAAATTCAACGAGGAGTCAGTGACATACAAGATGGACTGATTGCCTGACCCAGATGGACGATAGTTCCCTTCCAGAGAAGGAAGCCATTAAAGAAGGACAGCGACGGACTGGAGTCCTGTCTGGAGTCCTGTCTGGGCTGGGGGCTAGTACCTTTCCCGGAAAGGAGGTTAGTCAGAGATGGCAGTTTTTCCACCCATATAAATACCCAAAGGCATGTTGGGAAATGCAGTCCCATGGGATTGCCCTTTTTAGAGTAATTGGGTGCTGACAGGGGGAGTTGCAGGGTAGCGTTGCACCTTCTTTGGAGGGCTTCTGTCTGGCCCGGAAGTGTTTCCAATGTGCAATGCTGTGGCAACAGAAACACTTCCAGGTTTGGCATAAAAGAAACAGTTTATCCTGCATTGGTAGTCAGAGTAAGGAGGAGGTAGTTAAGGCTATGTGGAAGGTGTGGAAGGATGAAACCTGTAATTATATTATATTATTTTGGAAGAGGATTTGGATATCTGTGGAGATGTTTTGTATAATAAAACATTTTATGTTTGAACCCAGGACTATGTTGTCTAGTTGTGTCTCAGGGTTTGTTGTGCTGCTATGCCCCCTGTTGGTCACACAGGAATTGGAACAACACGATCACTTGAGAATTTGCCTCAGGATGTTTATCCTTGTGGATGCTTTCACTATTTTCTACTCATGGCTACTGGATGCCTGTGTAAAGCTAACAGATGCATAGAGATGTGCAGACTATGAAATTGTTAACTGTCACCTTGTTTAGGGTTTATGTGACCACACAAGGAGAAATCTACGTGTGCTAACCTGATTTTGCTGAGAACAACATCTCAGAATGGTTTACATAGCATTTTAGAAACTGGGTTTCTGTGAATAAGTGGGCCATTAAAGCACATGTAAATGCATTCAGTGAGTATGGGCTGACTCCCTGCGCAGCGATGGTTCCTGCCCTGGACTTAATGCTGGCAGGATAATCTCCAGCCTCTGCAAATCAAAAGCCATTAGAGAATAAAATATTAGCTCTGTACTATATCTGCTATAAAGTGGTAAATCTAAATCCTGCCTGTATTTCAAAACTGAGACAATTATTTGCATCAGTATCTGCTTCAATGATGTAGTCATCAGTGTATCTTGAAAACGCAAGGAAACCAAAAAACCAGCTGCATCACTGAGTTTTTCACTCCCGCAGAATCGAAGGCCTTCACTCACACTGAAGACCGCGGGTATGCTCCTGGCTGGCACTGCTGCTTGTAAGTATGCTAGCTCCTGGGCAAGGAAAGTTCACAGCGCTTTATTTCCCCTTCTTTTAATGAGGGCTGATTTAACCCTTTTTGGCCTCAGAAGATGCACAGAACCAAAAAACTGAAGAAACAACAATGATTCATAGTGTGACAGCAAAGATATTCATCAGAGAGCAGCCTGCAGGGCTGTGGCTTAGGACATTATGAGAATGTAATTGAGGAGGATTGACTAGATTGTCAAAAATTGTGATTATTGGGTTTAAAGGGCCCTGGAGATAACTGTTTAGTGTGCGAGCAGCTCGGTGCCGGGCCAGGGCCTAGCCATTCATCAGTAAACAGGCTGTCTGGTTTTCAGCACAACAGGGAATGGAAAGCGAGCAGCAAAAAAAAAAAAATAATAATAATAAAATAAAATAATAACCCTGGAAATTAGGTTGTGGGATTTGCCATTAGTTCTGCCGCGTGCCTCAGTAAGCAGCAGTAGAAACTCACAGAAGTTGTTCATGTTCACCAAAAAAGAAGAAAGCCATGTCAGACAGACATAGAGAAAAATCTCACAATCGACCCCCAAAAAATCTGATGAACGTTATTCCCTTATCTTCCCTTAGTCAGAAAATATTTATTTGCTTACATGTTTAATTGTTTTAATAGATAAAGATAAAATGAGTAACAAAACACAACTAACTGCTGAATATAATCAAAAGCCTGCCTTAAACTGCTGAGTGATGAAATCAGAACCTCCTAGTTTTAATAAAAATCAAAAAACACAAACTCAAAATTGAAAAAAAAAATCCAAATTTGGGTTTCCTAGCAAATGACACAAAAACAAACAAAAAAGCCCTAAAGCAACAGAAAAAAAAAATCATGTGGTGTGGACAATGTATTATTTATATTACACTTAACATCAGAACTTTTGTTATTTGAAGCCTCGCAGTGCGGAAAACACTGAGGAAAGGAGACAATGTCATTTTAAATAATTAGAAAGCCTTTCCCCTCAGGCAGTGATTGCACTTGTATTTATTTTTTAAATTATTTACCCCAGAACAACCCATCAGTACCTAGCGGCGTCCTGATTTTACCCATCACTACAGCTGGGTGGGGCTCACATTCTATACATTAGGAACATAAAAGTGAGTAAATTGAGGAAATGGCCCTCATCGCAGTTTTATATAAGAAGCTAATGGGTCTAGCCTTAGGACAACCAATCAGTCCATGACTGGATAATTCAGACCCACATTTTTCAGGCCTCATTTCCTATTTTTAACCAGTCCCCATGCTAGAACACATGTCTATCTTTGTGGTAATACTGACCTTGTGGTAAACACCAAGAATTCATCTACATTAGTGCACTGACCTGCTAATTTTCTTCAGAGTTGTGCAAAGATGGAGCCTCACTATAGGAGCAAGACAGGAAAGCTGAATGCAGGTTGCATACACTGAGAGAAGGGAATCACTTTGAAAGCATATGCTTGACCATTACAGAAAATAGAACACCTTACAGGAAACCACCATGAACACAGAGAATATAAGAGAAATCCAGAATGAGATTTGGAAAGGAACAGTAGAGTTCTGACTGAGCTGTATGGTGGCCACTTCCATATTAGAATTATCTGAACAAAGATGCCTTCTGTTTGCCTGTCTTGCCTCCTACAGTCGAAAGATCCGCTGCCAGGTGGAAGAGGTTTTGTGTAGGCCTGCATCACATCCAGGGATACTTCCTGAAGATGCTGCTTCAGAAAACAGAAGGATACATAAAAAAAGTCAGTAGTCAGCATAGGGATTAAGGCTGTAAAAAGTCTGGAAGAGATGACCACACATGGCCTCATCAACTGTGGAAAAACCTTAAAGTCCTCATGGAGCACTTTTAGCCACACACTTATTCCTTCATAGGGATCTTTCCTGTTTGCAGCTGTCAGGCGATTCAATGCTTCCTCCTGATGTCCCAGACTAATATATACACACCTATCTATCTATCTATCTATCTATCTATCTATCTATCTATCTATCTATCTATCTATCTATCTATCTATCTATCTATCTATCTATCTATCTATCTATCTATCTATCTATCTATCTATCTATCATCTGTTCTGTGAGTCTGTATCTTTGTTTTATTTGGCTTCTGTTGCTCTATGCATCTAAATTTCCCTTTGCAATTAATACGGTTTATCTAACCTAACCTAATCTAAACATCATTTAAAAAAGTTAACCAAGCTTTTTTTTTTACAATTTGTAGCTCAGATTTTCCAATTTTCCTGACTGTGTGTGTGGTTTCCTTACGAACCTGCAGAATATTAGTAGCATACGTGTGGCTTGTGGTTTCAGTTGTGCCTGACAATTTACAACTGCAGCTGCTTGCTGCTCTGTGCTTACAAATAACATTTTCTTATTTCTTCTAAAAAAAAAAGGAATTTTAGCTAAGGTTATAATTTTGTTAATGAGAGTATAGTTAGAAAGCAGCAGAGCTCTTGGTTTAGATGGGAATACCTGAAAAGTAATTGCTGGCTTGTGAAAAACATTTAAACTGTGTTCCACTTGTTCAGGACTGGCGACGCTGTAACAGATGTGACCACCATCTTGTACCGCCTGGTGTGAAATCGAGGTATAAATTCTGCATTGTTGATTCCTCTCACTGTGGCAATGTGGCCTGCTGCTGGTCTGAAGGCCACAAAATTGTCTTCCACTGATTTTTTAATTAGTTTTCTAACTGGCAGTAATGATTTTCATAAGATAAAAAGTGTTAACACCGTAGGCGTAAAAGACACCCACATTATCCTTCAGTCTGTACCAAGTATGTGATATTCAAATTAGGTGTTTCCGCTATGCCAAGTGTAGAAGACAAAGTCTGTGCAGCTCCACTCTTAATTCTGTGCTGCACAATCCCTGCTTATTTCCTCCCACATCCCAAAGACGGGCAGGTTAGGCTGATTGGCAACTCTAAATTGGCCTTATCTGAGTAAACAAGCGTATGTGATTGCCTTGGCATGAACTACCATTCTGGCCAGGGTTGTCTCCTGCCTTAAGCCTGAAGCTGCAGTGGTAGGTTTCTTGCCCTTTCTGACCTGATAAACACTTAAATTACAATATCTTCAGGAAATGTATTTTTGGAAGGGCAACTCTGGCTTATAAAAGCACAAAACATGTAAGCAGGCTTTTAAAAAAGTACCGTTGAGTGGAGTGTCACTTAATTTTCTCAGTTTGCCCCTTTAACATTCCCTCTCCTACCCGTCCTACCCAAGCTGACTTGGATTTGTAACTCATTTCAACTGCTATGTGCCACATGGTGATACTAAAAGGGAAAGGCTGATAAATAATATCTATCAATTGTGACCAAAAGGGGGTTACCCAGAGCCCCTGACTCTAAACCCAATTGCACAAACACAATCAAGGGTACAAATAAAGGATATTTTGTTTTACTAAATACCTTCCACAGGTTCTTCTTTCAACAAAGAATCACATGCACCATCCAATATAGTAATTCCTTCACTCTCCCCCAGGCAAGCCTTGTCTTCTACTACCCAACTCCAACCCCCAATGCCCCCCACCCTGAAAGTGAGATGAGACACCTCCTTTTGGACCCAGGAGTACTTCTGGTGCCACAGCATTGCATGGTGGAAGCTTTTCACAAGGATGGTGTCCACAACAGGAATGTCTTCTTCCAACATCGCCCCCTGGTGGCACCCAGATACCACAATTAAATCTCCTTTCTGTACTACAAATCTCAGCTAACCCTGCAAGATTCCAGACTGGCACTTGGTCAGTGGAGCACTGCCATCTCTCATTCTGGGGGATGAATTGCCTATTCATTCATTGTTCTCCCGAATGGGATAGAAATGTAAGATCTTCCCAGGTGGAATGTGCTTCCATTCTTGCACTCCTTCCATTATGGCCCCCTGGCTGGGAAGAGACTTTATTTTCAAAGCCAGATAGATTGCCAGTCCTCCCACTCCTGCACTTACACTATCTATCTATCTATCTATCTATCTATCTATCTATCTATCTATCTATCTATCTATCTATCTATCTATCTATCTATCTATCTATCTATCTATCTATCTATCTATCTATCTATCTATCTATCTATCTATCTATCTATCTAACATGTACTGCCTTTCACAACTACCTTCTCTTTTCTCTACTAGCTTTACTATCGTCTCTCTGTCTGTCATACTTAGTGCCTTTACTATTTATTTTTATTATTGACATTGGTACACATCATGGAGGAGTGTTTTGACACCATTTGCCATAAGGCACTAACTAATATGCACCGATCAAACCTACGTTAAGCTCATCACCACTCCCAGACCTATCCTGTTTGCCCTAAAATCCTTCTGTCTCTTTTCTGTACCCCTTGCCTCCTCTGGGTGTAAATGGTGCTAAAAGAGACCTTCTGGTTTTTACCTCCTTTGCTGTAAGCACACTCTGAAAAGGTTACCTGATTGTTTTAATGGACACTCGAGGCAAGATTACGAACTGTGATGCTGATTGAAATCGGTTGCTCTGCACATTCCTCCTGATGAAATGAAGAGGACACTTGCTTGGAATTGCGCAACGCTGACAAACTGCACCCTGCCTTTCTTAAAAAAGGGGATGCTGCTTGTTAGGGCCGATCATTCCTTTTGTGTCTGTGAACAACTACTTATGTGTACTGCTGGTTTAAAATATTTTAAATCTGTTCATTCATCTACACTGCTTTTTAGATCAGGGTTAAGGGAACGTGGAGCCTTACCCAGCAACTAATATGAAAAGCATGAACTGGCAGTGAATGCACTCTTAATAATAAGGGTGCCAGAGTGGTTCTTCAGAGTGATGCTAAAGGGGAACCATTTTGGGTTCCCAAAAGACCCATCCACATGAAGATTCCAGAAAGAACCTTCATTTATTTAGATATGTAGCAGGCTCCATGCAGTACCATGAACAGAAGATGATAACAGATTTGTGAAATACCAATAAATTGTGAATGTAAAAGGACTCTTCTTGCACACATTAACACATATAAACTTTTTCTTAATCTGGTACTCTCCTGCTAGGTAACTTGCCATAAACACATTAAAGATTTATTTTTATTTTTATACATATTAAGTTTTTCAAAAGCACAAAGATCCAACTTCACATGGAGAGAACTCTTCCCAGAATGGAATGCTACTTTGTCAAGCAATGTTACTATAAGGAACCACACAACCCAATAACGAACCTTGAAATGCAACTAAAATAACAGCATTTTTAATACCGTGGGTTTCCACAACTATGGGGGATAAAAAGAAAAGTATTGTTTATGTCTGTCTCTTTCCCATTTTCTTTATAATTTAACAAAATAAAGTCAAGTTGGAAATTTGTATCCATCCATTTTCTGTGTAAATCTGGTAAATTATTATGCTCTGTCACAACCAAATGTAGCCTATTAGTCTCTTCAGTGATTTCTTTTTCTAGATCTGCTTTATACATCACAGAGGACACCCAAGCCAACCCAGCAACACTGAGCTCAAACTGCAAACTAACTTTGATGCCAATCCATTACTGTTTGCTCATCTCCACAATCACCCATACCAGGACAATTTAAAGTAAAGAAATAGAGGAGCAAATCGGAAAACCTGACATAGCCACGCTGCCGGGGTAAAAACAGGGGTAACAATACCCTCTGCATGACTGTGCCACTCAAAGAGATGCAAAAAAGAGAAAAGGGTAAATTAAGCAGAGATGTTTTGTTTTTTTTTAAATCTATCCTTCATCTGTGCATTGGACTGAATAGAACAGGATTGAACTGATGCTCGTATTTGCTTCTGCTAAGAAATGAAGTTATCTAAACGAATTGTGCTCTAAAATCTTGGCAATCCAGAATTGTGCTGCTGTGACTGTTACGAGCAGCCGCCATTGGTACGCGTAAGGCGTTATATGAGGGAGACGGGCTCAAACAATGCATCCGCAAGGAACAAAGGCAGCACAGCTGATTAAAATACCGAGGTATGCCTCGGGTGATACTGTCATCACCTTTTATTGCTTTAACCGTTGTCATAATATTCCAGCCTTAAAAACAGAGGGACTTGCCAAAAGAGAAGGCTTCAAAAGACAAATAAATAAATAAATAAATAAATAAATAAATAAATAAAAAGCATTTTTTATTGCGGAGAGACATGCTTATTTTGAAACAATGCACTAAAATGGGGAAAGCTGTTGGGAACATAAATCATTAACATCCACTGAAAGCCTAGCAGCAATAATGAAGAGGAACTTTAATAGTTGACGAAGTGCGCTCCTAAGCTTTGGCATTACGTATAATTGCTCCAAATTGCACAAAGTATTAACAGTGACAGTCTGCATGATGTGCCTTGGTATGGCTGGCATGCCATCCATAAAATCTTGGAAACTTTTTCAATGACATTGTGTTTAGTTTTTTTTTTTTTGGGTTAAAGTATCATCGTTTGCCGTTATTACATAAACTAATCAGTAATGTATTGCTCTCATTTGTTTTTTGCGCCTTAATGGAAAGTGCTGCTTTTTCCCCTCCTGCTTTTCTTTTTCTGATAATGGCGTTGAGTAAACATTCTTTATGAAAAGCTATTGTGCCCCTACTTATTTATTATTTAGAGCTTGCATTTAATGTGCATTGAGCAAAGACTAGAACATGAAAGGTTTCGAAAGCAGATTAACTCTTTCGCTTGGAGCTGATTCTTTGCCAGTGCAGCCCGCCGATCGCTCTGGTTAAGTGCTTTTAATCACCGGAGTTAAGACGAGAAGCCGCACGCGCACCTCACGTACATCAGACGGCAGGCTGCAAGCCGAAGACATCGCTTAGGTCGCGGCTCTGCATCTGACCACACACTTTTCGTGGTTTCTTTCCGAGCTCCGTATACATGAGACGTTTGCTGCACTGCTTCTCAGTTTATACCTGTGTTGTGGGGTCGAAGACGTCAGAGCTAGACCTTTGCCCCCTCTCGATTCTTACTTCAGACACCTCAGGCTTTCATCTTACTTCACCAAACACATCTGAACTTGATTGAATTCATCGAGCTACAGTAGATTTAGTAAGAAGGTCTTTGTGATAAAAAGGATCTGCTTTAGGCGGTTGAAGTGTTTACAAAAGTCTGCAGATTTAATAAACCCTACCTTTTAATTGCAGTTTTTTCCAGGTGCTGTCTGACATGTTATTTCAATTTTTTTTTACTATTATTTTATTGCACATTTTGCTGACGCCTTTACCTAAGGCACCGTTTATGATCAAAAAGGTTACAACTGTTTTTGGGCAGATCAGGTGTTTTGCTTAGAATCACATATTGAAGCAGAGGTGAGAACTGAACCAGCAGCCTAATGCTTTAAAGCTCAGAGCACTTGCCATTACATCCTACTGCTAAAATAAGGAACACAGACATTAATAAGCTGAACGTCTGAACACACAACACTGGTGCTGTGATGCTCATCACTGTGCCCTCTTTTCAATTCCATCTCATATAAATGAGTGTACTCATTTAATAGGAGTTTTTAACAGTGCCTTTAGAAAGCATTCCAGACCCTTCTCTTTATTCACAGTGACACAAGGATTCCGAACCTTTACATGGTATAATTCATAGACGCACCTCTGGCAGCGATTACAGCCCGGAGTCGTCTTGGGTAAGACACAGCAAGCTTTGCACACCTAGATCTGGGTATTTTCTGCCATTTATCCCTGAAGATCCTCTCAAGCTCTGTCATATTGGATGGAGAGCGTCACTAGACAGCTCTTTTCAGGTCTCTCCAGGTCTCAGGTCTGGGCCCTGTGACAATATCCACAGAGTTGTCCCTAAGCCACTCTGGCACTGTCTTTCCTTTGTTCTCAGTGTTATTGTCTTGTTTGGAATGTGAATCTTTGCTCCAGTCTGGGGTACTGAGTGCTATGGAGAAGGTTTTCATTAAGGATATCTCTGCACTTTGCTCTGTTCAACATTTACTCAACCCTGACAAGTTGATCAGTTCCTGCTACAGATAAACAGCCACCACCATGCTTCACTGTTGGAATAGTATTTGCAGGTGATGAATGGTGGTGCCTGGTTGCCACTTAGAACTGCGGCCAAACAGATCAACCTTGAATTCCTGAGACTAGAGAATCATGATTCTAATAATCGGACAATACTTTAGGCACCATTTAACAAATGTCATGTTGGCTTTCATGTGTCATTTGGCCACTTTACCATAAAGCTTCAATGGGTAAAGTATTGCTGTGGTATTTGTCTTTCTGGAAGTTTCTCCCATTACCACACAGGTTCTCTGAAGCTCAGACAGAATGACCATCAGGTTCTCGGTCATCTCTCTTACCAAAGCCCTTCTCCCAAAATTACTCATTTTGGCAGGACAGCCAGCTCTAATAAGAGTTGTGGTTGTTCCAAAGTTCTTTCCGTTAAGAATTATGGTGGTCACTGTGCTCTTGGGAACTTTCAATGCTGCAGAGATATTTTTGCACCCTTCCTCAGATATGTGCCTCAGTCCCATCTCAAAGCAATTCCTTTAACCTTGTGGCTTGGTTTATGCACGGATGCACATCGCCAAGTGTGGGATGTTCTTTAGATGAGTGTGTGGCTTTTTTAATCGAGTGCAATGAGTTGAATTGACCATAGGTTGACTCCAAAAAGGGTATAGAAACATCTCAGTAATTATGTTTCAATAGGATGGGATACACCTGTGGCTCGGAGGCTAGGGATCTGCACCGGCAATCGGAAGGTTGCCGGGTCGACTCCCGTAAATGCCAAAAGGGACTCCGCTCTGTTGGGCCCTTGAGCAAGGCCCTTAACCTGCAATTGCTGAGCGCTTTGAGTAGTGAGAAAAGTGCTATATAAATGCAAAGAATTATTATTATTTTCAAATGTGTTAACAAAAGGCCTGAATACTTGTGTCAATGAATTTAAACAGGTTTAGAAAAAGGCTGCATCACTGCAGAATGTGAAAAATGTGAAGGGATCTGAATAATGTTAGAAGGCTCAGTGTAAGTACATGAATGACGATCTTCATTCAGGGGTAATTTTTGGTTCTTCATGAGTATACAAATTATAAATCATGTCTAAACAAGTGAATGCATGGAAATTCAGCTGCTTTCAATCAAGTAATCATTATTTTAACTAGTGCCATTCATTGAATAAACCATCAAAAAGTAAATATTGCTAACAAGGAGAAGGAGGTTGGGAGCATGAAGTGATTACAGCGCATTGGAGCAACCACCACATGGAGAACCACCCACATTAAGATCCAAGTGCAGCCGTGCAATCGGCGACACCTCAGCACCACATTGAACAGTGTGAGGGTTTTTTCAGTGGCTGGAGTGCCAATCCTGCTACCAACCCTCGGGTTTTCCCTGCAAGTTGGAGGATCTGCTTACAGGGCTGGATGCAGATTAATGTCATACCCAGGATACATCTATATATATAATTCACTATGGGCGCGCAAGACAGTGAGCGCAAGCAAGACAGAGAGCCACGCCCACCAACTCACAGAGTCCTGACCGCCAACTCTAAGACCATGGGATACGCTCGACAGAGCCCCGCCCACCAACTCTAACCCTCCTACTGCGTCATGGGATAGGCACGACAGAGCCACGCACGCCAACTGTAACCATCCTCCCGCGTCCAGCGTCGCTCTCGAGGCATGTGCACTGCCAGCTCATGTGCCCGCACGCAACAACTCACCAAACACAGCCTCAGTCACTTTCGTCTGTGCAAAAGTCCACATGCACCTCTGAGCCACGTTGACTTTTCACCGCACGCAAGACAGAGAGCCACGACCGCCAACTCACAGAGCCCCGCCCGACCAACTGTAACAGAGCCCCGCCCATGGGTTACGCACGAAAGAGCCACGAACGCCCACTCTAACCTTACTCCCACGTCATGGGGAATGCACGACAAGGACCCACCCGCCAACTCTCACCCTTCGGAGGCTTCCAAGATCGCTCTCGAGGCAATTATATGGCGACATCGACTTCTCAACTGTCACTCTGGAACAACTCAGTACGCGAGCTATATTAAGCGTCACCAACAAAGACTCACTACACCTTAATGAACAGGTGCTGAAACTTATCCCTAACGACAAAGTAACTTTCACCAGCGTTGTCTCCATCGTCACAGACGATCCTGCAGATCAACTTGCATTCCTTGAAGAATTTCTTAATAGTCTTCCACTGGCATGCCTCGGCATAAACTCAACTTAAAATTGGTTCAGTCATCATGCTTCTCAGGAAGCCCATGCCAGCAAAAGGTCTCTGTAATGGCAAGTGTTCACTTATCAATAAATAATTATATGCGGCGTATGCTACGCCGCGGGTTGGCTAGTATTAAAAAAATAAGTCAGCAGCATGATTCACTCTTTTGAGACTGAGAGATTATCAGGCATAACAACTGCAGTTGGTTGATCTGATCACCTTACGAATGTCAGATTACATGGCTAGAATTCACAGGGGCTGACAGGACTATACGGCTCTGTGACTAATTTTTGGCAGAGTTGCAAATTTCCATGAGTTTGATGCATTTTAATGTACTGCCTGACATCACCCAGTGACTGTACAAATGATTTCCAGGTATGGCAAGTTCATACACCATCATGACTCTTTTTACTTTTCCACATTCTACCCTGCTACAGCAAACATGGGACATCAGACAGAGGATCCTCCCTTCGGTTGACATATTTCAAAACACACGTTTGTTTTCATTCCTTGTCACCGATTGGTATGGATTGCACTTCCAGATCAGTGGTCACTGGTTGTCAGTATTTTAATACACACACAAACCCACCCCTAAGAGAAAACCAAACTGGAGTCGGATATTAGGCAGAAAACAAGCTCTGGATGAGCCAACAGCAAGATTACCAATCTATAACTGCAATGAAGCTCAATAAAATAAGAGTAGAAACTCAAAATAATTAGACTATGCTCATATTTCAGCATGTATTATAAGACATTTTGTTTTAAACTAAAGCACTGCTACAAAATAAAACATTTCTACCATCGACTAATTTGTGGTCACTCATTTTATTGCTTACCTTGACATCATTTGAAAAATGTTTCCTATAATGTCAAATTCAAAATGAATTATTCAAAAATAAACATCAGTGTTTTTAATGCTTGATTTTCACATATCTCTGAAGTGTCTCATGCCTGTTTGAAACCACTAATTACTCTGAGTATTTATAACTACATGAAAAGAAACAGAACTGTAGATTGATATGCATTGAGTCTTTCACAGAAACAAATAAATCATGTCACGGGTAGTGTAGGAATAAAAAATCCTACACAAAAATTTGGTGTATTTCAGAATAGTACTCACATGTATTTTCATTTTTAAGTTAAAGGCACACCCTACAATACATTCCATAATATGTCATTTGATTTTGGTACCAAGTCGGACAGAAGTTTTAGTGCTTCTGTATTGTTACAACTGTAACTCTAATACTGAATGATGAACAAGTACAGCAACTGATGGCAAGTGAAAGAGCCCAAAAGAGAACATGACAGCCTGTCCTTCATTTAGTTATTTTTTTGTCAGTAATCAGAACAGCTTGGATCTGGCAACCTCAAGAAAAAAAACTTGAAGAAAGAAATCCAGCATAGTCATCATATAACACCAGGCTTCTCAGAAGATCCTCATTTTATCCTTACTATTCTAAATGACCCTTCTCAGTTTGACCTGACAGCATAGGAGATCATAGTGGTGGTAGTGCTAGAGGTGAAATATAAGCAGATTTCATCCATGTGGACATACCTGCTTGAGTGTGTGACTGACAAATCAAGGGGCATGACAAATCATTTCTTGCAAGTTCTGTTTTTTCTGAGCTTCCAAAATTGTTTTCTGATGCTGAGGTTTTTGGGTTTGATAAATAAATATTACCATTAGTGTATGTGTTACATTTATTTATATTTATCCTGGGCGACTTATGAATAGTTTTAGGTATGATTGCTTCCATGTCTTTATAAATGGTGCTCCAGCAGGTTAAGTGAACTCTAGTGTGGGGAAACAAACACAAAATATTGTGGGTGACAGTCAAATACTCAGTAGACTTGACTCTCTAATATTATTCACAGTAGCAGGGTAATTATGTTTAATATGGGATAATATAATACAAATAAAAAGACTTAGAAATATTGGAGTGCACTCAACAGTATAACAGAAAAAACAAAATATTAATAATCAGGAGCGGACTGGGTCTCAAAACTGGCCCAGGCATCCTTCAACGAGTGAGGTGACGAGGTCGACCCTCTCGGCCATTATTCATTGTAATTATCTTAAAATTTGTGATGAGTACGTGGCCCGCTATTTGCTATAAGCCTATGATATGAACTCTATCTAAACTGTTGCCAAACTTAATCTGTACACTCTTGTTTAGACGCAACTTAAAATTTGACGACTTAGAAATAAAATTTAATGAAATATAAAAATTTAGTAACACGGCTTACACGTTATTAGAGTATATGTTGTGGAGGACTGCCGGCTTTTCATGCCGGTCCTCACCCCAGGCCACCAGGAGGAGCTCTCCCGACAGCAGGATAGTGCCCCGAGGGACTTTGCAGTATTGATACACAGCCCTGCTGGATACCTTGGGGGCCACCAGGAGTCGCTGTGGGGGGGCTTATGGGCTCTTTTGTGCCGTTTGACCCGGGAGTATGTCACGGTCATGTGACAGGAAGGAACGACATGCTCCCGGGTTGACAAAAAGGACTGTTTGCCCTGACCCAGAAGGAAAAAAGGAACTGTGGACTGTTGGGACAGGAACACCTCCGGGTCAGGGGCTATAAAAGGATGATGCCTCAGTCCAGACACTGAGCTGAGCTGGGAGGTAGGAGGGTGAAGTGTCTGGGCGAGGAGGAAAGAGAACAGTGTTGCTGTGTTGTTGTTATTTGTAATTTATGAGTGTAGAGTGGAGGGTGCTTGGTGCACTATATAGTAATAAAAAGAATAGTTATTATACTTTCACCTGGTGTTCAGAGTGGTACCTGAGGGTGTTAGAGGTGGACCACGCCTCTATCTGCTACAATGTCAAATGTCAATGTCATGTCCAAGTGCCAGTACCCTAGTAGGCTAGTAGCTGCTCATTTACAATGGAATACATTATAACAGGTTATAATGAAAACCTCACATGATTGAAATGTTCCATTAACTTAACCTAACGATAAACAATAAATGTTCAGTCCTAATATGAAAAATTCCTATCTTCTGCTTTATAACTTTATTTCATCACACTAATAATCGCATCTGAAAACCACTAATTATTGCTTACGCTGACAACCAGAGAACAGTAAAATGGATAATACTGTATATAATCTAAACTAATTAATAGTACCAAAGAATTTAAATACTAGATATGAGATAAAATAAATTGCAATAATGTATATGCTAACTGAAATATAGCGGTATCAAAACAGAAATCGGCAAAAGGCAGTTTTGACCAGATTTTTTGCTGCAACATTGTGTATTGACAACTAAAATAGCTTGATGATGTAATACGATATATTATATAGGACTATATAAATCGCAGTAACGGAAAGATAATGTTTAGTAGTTTAGTAATTTAGAAAATTAATTTTAATGTCAAACACCAACCAGTACATAAAATTTATTTCATGAAATGGTCGGCTCATGACCAGACCAGAGTCCGTAGCACACCAGGCATTGCCCAAATGCCCTAATGGCCAATCCGCCACTGTTAATAATAGTTGCAAAGACAGTGGTTAGCACTGCTGCTCCATAGATCTACCTTTCTGGATTTGAATCCCATTGCTGATCACTGTCACTGCCCAGTCCCATCATGTTATCGTGGCTTTTTTTTCTCCAGACAGTTTTCTTGTCCCATGCATGTCAGGTTAATTAGAAGTTCTTAAATAGTCTGCTATATTTGAGTCAGTGGACCCTCGGTTCTTCTCCTGTGTTTGAATTTACCAGGATAGGCAACCCCCTCCACACCTGAATTGGATTATGAAGGTTTGAGAACGTTATGCTATAAAAACAGAAATATATTCCCAGTCCCTTTTCAGATGTATTTTGGGCTGACCATATTTCAGATTATAATCATGTATATTGCAGTTTCAGCCATTGTAGCATGTTTGTTGGTCATGGTCAAACTCCAATAACCTAATCACCTATTGACTCTATCTTCTGAAAAGTTGAAATGTGAATAGGTCATTATATTTTTAAAAATTCTTCCATATCTTTAACTTTCATACTGGTGTTGCTTTGTCATTTTTTTCTTTAATTTTCATAATTATGCTTTTGTCAAAGCATAATACAAATCATACATTATTAAGGCAAATTGCATTGTAAGCCATTACCATGACTGAAAAGCAAAGGCTCTCCAGTGTTTTATCTAAAAATAAAACTCTAGGCAGAGAAACAAATTTTTGCACAAGAAACTAGTTTTAATTTTTGTTTTAGAAAAAAGAAATAGTTCGACAAGAACATTGTGACACATTTCAAAGCTTATTAATGGCAAATATTGTATAAATGTTAGGACATTTTTCTTCACACAGAGAACTGTAGTCACTTGTAAATAAATTACCAAGTAGCATGCTAGTGAATAGGACTTTACAGACCTTTAAAACATGACTACATTTTAGACAATCTAGGTGGATAGAACTGGAGAGCTGGTTGGACTGAATGGCCTGTTCTTGTTAAAATAGGAACTGTTTTTCATTACAGGTTCAGAAGAACATAAGAAATGTTTAAAAGAGAGAGAGGAACATTCAGTGAGTCCATCAAGCTCATCCGGTTAGATATGAGCTAAGCTGTCTCTACAGATACATCTGTGTGATTTCATCTTTGTCCATCTCCCATACTGCCTAAAATACCTAAATGTTTCAAACAGCAAAGTGTGCTCTTGAGCCTTGTCTAAAAATGAAGAGTTAGAAACTGAAACCCTTAACTCCACCAAGGGCAAAAAAATTGTCTAAAGAATTCTTAGACTGATGATGAATGTTGTTAATGCATATGCACCTCAAGTTGGGTGTGCAATGGAAAAGAAAGAAGATTTTTGGAGTGAGTTGCATGAAGTGATGAACAGTGTACCCAAGGGACAGGAAGTGGTGATTGGAGCGGATTTCAATAGGCATGTTGGTGAAGGGAACAGTGGAGATAAGGAGGTGATGAGTAGGTATGGTGTCAAGAAGAGGAATGAAGAAGGTCAGAGGATAGTGGATTTTGCCAAAAGGATGGACATGGCTGTGGTGAATACGTATTTTGAGAAGAGAGAGGAACATAGGGTGACGTACAAGAGTGGAGGAAAATGCACACAGGTATATTACATCCTATGCAGAAGAGTCAATATGAAGGAGATTGAAGACTGCAAAATAGTGGCAGGGGAAAGTGTAATTAAGCAGCATAGGATGGTAGTCTGTAGGATGACGTTGGAGATCAAGAAGAGGAAGATAGTGAGGGCAGAGCCAAGGATCAAATGGTGGAAGTTGAAAAAGGAAGACTGCAAGGTTGAGTTTAGGGAGAAGGTGAGACAGGCACTGGGTGGCAGTGAAGAGTTACCAGGCAGCTGGGAAACTACAGCAGATGTAGTAAGGGTGACAGCAGGAAGGGTGCATGGCATGACATCTGGAAAGAGGAAGGAGGAAAAGGAAACCTGGTGGTGAAATGAGGAAATACAGGAGAGTATACAGATGAAGAGGATGACAAAGAAGAAGTGGGACAGTAAGAGAGATGAAGAAAATAGACAAGGGTACAAGGAGATAAGGCACAAGGTGAAGAGAGAGGTGGCGAAGGCTAAAAAAAAAGCATATGATGAGTTGTATGAGAGGTTGGACTCTAAAGAGGGAGAAAAGGAACTGTACTGATTGGCTAGACAGAGGGACTGAGCTGGGAAAGATGTGCAGCAGGTTAGGGTAATAAAGGATACAGATGGAAATGTACTCACAAGCAAGGAGAGTGTGTTGAGCAGATGGAAAAAGTACTTTGAGAGGCTGATGAATGAAGAGAACGAGTGAGAAAAGAGGTTGGATGATGTGGAGATAGTGAATCAGGAAGTGCAACGGATTACCAAGAAGGAAGTAAGGGCAGCTATGGAGAGGATGAAGAATGGATAAGCCGTTGGTCCAGATGACATACCCGTGGAAGCATGGAGGTGTTTAGGAGAGATGACAGTGGAGTTTTTAACCAGATTGTTTAATGGAATCTTGGAAAATGAGAGGATGCCTGAGGAGTGGAGAAGAAGTATACTGTTGCCAATATTTAAGAATAAGGGGGATATGCAGGACTGTAGTAACTACAGGGGGATAAAATTGATGAGCCACAGCATGAAGTTATGGGAAAGAGTAGTGAAAGCTAGGTTAAGAAGTGAGGTGATGGTTAGTGAGCAGCAGTATGGTTTCATGCAAAGAAAAAACACAGCAGATGCAATGTTTGCTCTGAGGGTGTTGATGGAGAAGTATATTGAAGGCCAGAAGGAGTTACATTGCATCTTTGTGGACCTAGAGAAAGCATATGACAGGGTGCCTCGAGAGCAGCTGTGGTATTGTATGAGGAAGTCGTGAGTGGCAGAGAAGTATGTAAGAGTTGTACAGGATATGTATGAGGGAAGTGTGACAGTGGTGAGGTCTGCGGTAGGAGCGATGGATCCATTCAAGGTGGAGGTGGGATTACATCAGGGATCGGCTCTGAGCCCTTTCTTATTTGCAAGGGTGATGGACAGGTTGACAGAAGAGATTAGACAGGAGTCCCCGTGGACTATGATGTTTGCTGATGAAATTGTGATCTGTAGCGATAGTAGTGAGCAGGTTGAGGAGATCCTGGAGAGGTGGAGATATGCTCTAGAGAGGAGAGGAATGAAGGTCAGTAGGAAAAAGACAGAATACATGTGTGTAAATGGGAGGTCAGTGGAATGGTGAGGATGCAAGGAGTACAGTTGCCAAAGGTGGATGAGTTTAAATACTTGGGATCAACAGTACAGAGTAATGGGGATTGTGGAAGAGAGGTGAAAAAGGGAGTGCAGGCAGGGTGGAATGGGTGGAGAAGAGTGTCAGGAGTGATTTGTGACAGACGGATATCAGCAAGAGTGAAAGGGAAGGTCTACAGGACAGTAGTGAGACCAGCTATGTTATATGGGTTGGAGACGGTGGCACAGACCAGAAACCAGGAGACAGAGCTGGAGGTGGCAGAGTTAAAGATGCTAAGTTTTGCATTGGGGGTGACAAGGATGGACAGGATTAGAAATGAGTACATTAGATGGTCAGGTCAAGTTGGATGGTTGGGAGACAAAGTCAGAGAGGTGAGATTGCATTGGTTTGGAAGGCCCAGGAGAAGGTTTATGGATATGGTGAGAGAGGACATGCAGGTGATGAGTGTAACAGAACAAGATGCAGAGGACAGAAAGATATGGAAGAAGATGATCCGCTGTGGCGACCCCTAATGGGAACAGCCGAAAGAAGAAGAAGAAGACCCTAAATCTTTTTTAACACTAACTTTTATAAATGGGTGTGGAGCTTAACATTTATAATCTTCAAGCTCAAATCTATAGATCTGTGGTATTTGATGCTTTTCAGGTTTATTAGCAACATAATGCCTGTCTGATTATTCATTTTAGTTTAATAAGACTTGTGTTTTTCTCAACATAGCTTCTACAATTCAACCTTCCAGGAAAAATGTGCACAGTATCTATTGGGCCAACACATCCACATATGCTGCCATATCAGCTCACTAATAGTGATGAACAAAATGATCCTCATGAAATTGAATTTGCAGCAAAAATTTGTGTTTATGTCACAAAAACAATTGTCAAATAAATTGTGTTTTCCTTCCAGCAAAATGTGTGCCTTTCACACAAGAAGAAATGCACTTAGTTCCTGCCTGGAAGCCTTTGCATGTATTAATTCCAGATGTGTCTCCCTGTCATGTAGTATTTAAATAAAGTGGAAAAAAATAACTGAAGGTGTGCATAACCTCAACTAGGATAAGGTGATTGAGTAGATTTGGCAGCAGCAACTTTCCATGTACTGAGTTTTCCTGTGGGGAAAACACAGAAGTGTGCAGGATGGTGCATTTTATTGTGTCTTCACTCCTTCATGGTGATGTTAATGAGAAAAATTAATAAAATCGGTCTTACCAATGTGGAATGGTAAAGATGAATGCCTGAATGAGGTGTTAGGGAGAAATATTCCTTATTTTCCACCACAAAAAACTTTCATAACCTCAAAAAACCCATTAGTGAGTTTCGCATTTCCGATTGCTAAACCACCTACAAAATTAATTTTAGTGTCCTGTATATGCAGCAAAACTTGCCTGTGTCTGCCATCACTGCTAACTGACTTCCAGGGTTGGAGTCAGGTGTGATGCCTGAGGAGTGATGGCAATGACTGGCGTTTACAGACTTGACCTTAGCAATGTATACCATTTCATACATCGTGGAATGTCACTTCTCTGCCCTAGAAGGAGCAAGCCCTTGTGCTGGATAGGCTGTAAAATGTTGACTAGACTAAGGTAGTACGATGGGCAATAGTTTAGCTTGTCAAAACTGTCTTCTCTCCTACTCTTTAGTTTGTTCATACTGTATATAATCGCATATAAGTTGGGCCTTGAAACCTGAAAAATTTATCATAATATCAGATCCCGGCTTATATGCCTGTTCAAAAATACGACACTCATTTTTTTTTCACGTCTTCTTGCTTCCTCCAATCTCACACCAGTTTCTCAGACACTTTTATTGCAGCAGTGCAGTTACCAATTTCTTTTGCCACTTCAATGACTTTTAATTTTAAACCAGCTTCATATTTTCTTCTGATCGAATGCTCCATTGTAGATAAGGGATGCTCTTACGATAAAGGTGTATGAGGGTGTGAGATACAAAAAACACTAAACAGTGCAAACGACGCTTCAGAATAGTTCAGCAGTGTGCAGTGTTTTTACTCTGTCAGGTGGGTGTTAGCATATTATAATCTCTTGGACCAACAGTATGAGTATTCCACATTCGACTTAAATTACCAGAAATTATAAGGTAAAATCAAGCCTCAACTTATCCTCAGGAGAACTTAAACGCAAGTACATACGGTAGTTGTTTCAGAGACAAAAACTTTGGTAAGTTGTTTGCATGGATCTATCAAATGACTCATATGAGAATATGACATTTTGTAGAACGCCTAGTGTTCAAAAGGGAGCCACATACTGTCGAAATGAGATTGGGATTGACTGTCTACCTGATTTGAATCTGAATAATAAATTGTTGATGTGTTCAGTGATATTATTGAATTGGCAACAGCAAGCACTATGTTAGAACAGACTTATAAGTTTATTTGGTAGCTGGACACATTAAGTCAAAGTTCTAGGACTAATGTAAATAATGATGAGTGAAACAGCCAAGTTTCATTTCACACACAGTTTTCCAAAATTGACAGTAAAGTTAGTCTTGCATACAATTTCTCATTTGAAAAATTCAAAATTTGTGATAAATATATTTTTTTTAATGTTTTTTGGGGTGGAAAGAATGGAATATTGCTCTCCTAGGCCTTGTTTGCTACCTAATGCAGTCAATTCGCAGTACACCAGTAAATTCCAATATATTCTATGGCTTTCATTCACATCACAGAGGAAGACTAAAGTGTTTTTTAAAAATGTAATATACTACGTATTTTCTGCACAAAATACACACCAAAATGCACCATCAAGAATATTACTGCATTCACACAAATGCGAAATACATGGGAAGCTTACCCCTTGCCATGACTTAGTAATTGTCCCTTCCTCTTTCTTGATTCCTCCGGAAGAATCTGAGAATATGAATACTCAAGCACAGAGGGGAAATTTACAAATACTGTATATCATTTCTGATGCATCTTTAGGATTGTGACATCATGATTAGTAAAGCCGGCATTTTACTACCACAACAACCACAGCACATGTCTCATTCCTTATAAAAATGTCTAAACGTGACAGAAAATCAATCATGTCAGACAACTGAGGTATCAGTTGTCAGAGTTGGGAGAGTGAGGGTTGTAAGGGTTTCCTGGTAATGCTGAGAAGATAGAGCTCAGATCACTGCTCACCATCAAGAGCCAAGACCAACTTTCACAAGTAGAGCAAACAGAGCTGTGGCTAACACATGATTGTTGCTTCAGTTGGCTGCTTCAAAGAAATTCTGGTAGACTATTTGATAACTCTGTAAGAGTAAGTATAAGGTTGGCTAGGCTACTCTCAGTAAGAAAGGGAATGGTTGACCTCAAGGGAAGATACTGTTGCAAACTGAAAAATTAATTGCAAAGAATCCTACAAATTTACCATTATCAATTAAATTTTATGTTTATACCAAACATCTTTCAATGTATTGTAAGAATTCTCATATTCTGTCAGACTAAAAACGCTTTACAAAATGTAAAGACAACACCATTTTTTAAATATGTGTATCACCCAACTCCTTATTTCCTCTTCCAGAAGCACGCAAGTCATGAAGGAAGCAGAGGAACAGCAGGAAAGGACAGAAGATGCAAGGGAGCTGACAGTTCACTACATTCAGGTCTTGTAAACATGAATGGATTATTTCATTAGAGCATTAATTTGGTAAGAGAGATTGAAAGTCTTTTCATGGAGCAGTTTGATAGGTTACATTGCCTAAAGTCAGATATTAATGGGTTACACAAATTTACATGGCACCCACATCTTTGGCACATGTTTTTCCTCAATTTTTAGCTTTCACAGCATTTGGGAGTTCCTTGTCATTATGTCAAACAGTGATTCATCTCAGGGGCTGGGTTAGCTGTCTCACCTAAACTTAGGCTGTTGTTTCCTAATAATGAGATATATCAAAATGGTCAGATGAACTTACATGAACCCAGGCCACTTAGAAAATGGTAATGTCAAAAAGATGGCGTGAACTTACATGGACCCAGGCTATTTACACAAAACTGTCTCCCGGATGATCTAAGCTACAAGTGAAAAGCAGGAGTTATTGAATAGTTTTGTACATACAAAAAATATTTATATGTACATACAGAATTTAAAAATCACACAGCATTGTTTGTGCTCTTTCCATTGATGCCCAGGCAGTATTACTCCAATACTGACTAGCAAATATGAGGATTCATGAAATGGAGCAGCTTTAAATGGCTACTTCTGTGAAGTGTGTTACAAGACTTGTAAAACTGGGAGCGCCAAACCATAGTTAAAGCTATCAGTGGAAAGCTAAACTTTAATGTACCTCTAGAAACAAGATGTATAAAAAAAAAAGAGGCCAACGTTGCATTTTTTGTTAAATCTGAAGGATCAGCTTGTTTTGTCATATGTTAATTTAATACATCCATGTGGCCATTTTCCTGTGTCAGCAGTAGAATCACATGAGAGCAGATGAGTGGTTTAGGCTTCCTTTCCCTTGGCAGCCCATAGACTCCACAAGTGTTTTAAATGGAAAGCTCTTTGCCACTTTTGAAAGCCAGAAAGCCTATTAAGACTGGAATAAACTTTTTTCTGCTTCCTGCCCAAGTAAGTGTTTTTTTTTATTTAAGGATATTTTAGTACAATCACTTGGCACTACTGTGCAAAATATGCTCTCCTAGTGTGTTTCTTCATCAGAATCATTTAGATTGCATGAACTATAGGGGGCACTCATGTTTTATCCCCGAACCCAAATGATGAGCAAAAAAGAACTGAAGTTACAAAAGAAAAGTGTTCTATTACCCAAAGCAGGTGAACATTCAAAACATTTCCTCATAAACACGTTATGTCATTTTCTAACTTGCTTAATCCTGACCAGGCTGCAGGAGGCGCTGGAAACTTTCCCAGGTAGCATAGGGCACAAGGCAGCAACAGACTCTGGACAGGGTGTCAGTCAACGACCGGGCAACACCACACACAAACACCCACACAGCAGGGCCAGTTTAGCATTACCAATTCACCTAACCATCATGTCTTTGGACAGTGGGAGGAAACCCATGCAGACACGGGGGGAACATGCATACTCCATGCATGGAGGACCCTAGACATAAACACTGGTGAGACAGCAGGGCTTCCACTGCACCACTGCTTATAAACACATAGGGGGTTTTGAAATTATAGAAACCTAACTAGTGTGGTAATGAGGTGTCACCCATTGCACAACTGAACTTGGGTCCTACTTTGGGGTCCTGAGGTGTTTCATTGTGTGGTGGGTGTGGCAATGTCCTGTATCAGTGCATGCTGTCAACCTACCTACCTACCTACCTACCTACCTAAGTCTTCTAGCTCCTCTATCTACCCTCTAGCCTCTATTCCTTGCCTGTTAGCTTAGCAATGCCTTCCTCCCAACTCTAAAGCCACCTCTATACCAACTGCAGGGACCTTTTTTACTCTGGTCAGGAAACCCATCCAGGTAAGCCCTCAGAACTGTTTACAGGCTTCTCAGCCAACACTCAAAGGTCTGCAGCTACCTCTCAGGAGCTCCCCCAAGCAGCACTAGGTTTTCATGCAGACTTCTCCCACCGTAGGGTGTAACTGGGTGGGGACAGTCTGTCTATCCGTCCTCCCCAATACTCCAGTGATTTTACCCCCAGTCTGTTCTAGTTGTTTGGGGGTCAATAACAAGCATACCAAACTGGATTTTCCCCATCCCATTTTCACAATTGTAAAATTTTTAAAATGAAGTTTTAATTATTACATGAAATTATACATAAAAGTTACAAACATAAAAGCACTAGGTGTTACAGTTATTGTACTGACCTTGTAAACTCTGAAATGATTGTGAATTTAAAATGGGTGCATTTTGGAGCTCTGGTTGCATTTTTGCCTTTCTTTTCCTTAAGTGGTCTAAAGAATGACAATGATGAACATTTCATGTCTTCAAATTCCTGTAGTGAAAATGTGGTACTAGATGTCGTTTTCCTTGTAGAATCAAGACCAAACCGATGAAGCACTGAGTACATGAGAAGTGTGTCTTATCTTCATAAACTGTCACTTAGGCTGCATTCACACTACTACATTTTCATTTAAAGACAGTATTTTTAAGCAAAAATGATCTCCATCCATATTGACGTTTTTACATCATTACGAAAGTTTCTCTGTCCACACTAAAACACCTGAAAACACGTATGACGTAAATCTTCGGCTACACTAGGCATGCAAGCATCCATGAAAAAAACACCTGAAGGGGTGGTAACTCCACAAAACTGTAGCAGCCAATAAATCATTTGCCATGTGCACATGTATGCAGCACTCAGACAGTACAGAACGCAATTTAGATGCATATAGGTAAGCAAAGCGCCATGAAATGCAACTCTTCTATGCCCACTAGGTTAGAAAATGGTTTTCTTCAGTGAATGGTGATCAATCAGAGAGTAAGACATTGCAAAGAGCTGAATCCAATGAAGGAGAGTGCAATTAGAGTCTGCGTTTTCAAAAATCTGCAGTTTTGCTTGTCCACATTATAATCCTGTGGCTTCATTTTCAAAAATAAACGGGTCTGGAGAGTGTTTTCAAAAGTCTCTAATTTTTGAAGTTTGAAGATGTCGGGGTAGTGTGGACGAAAGATGAAAATGGAGAATAATGTGTGTGCTTAATAATGAAAATTTAGCAGTGTGGACGGGGCCTTAGTTTAGCTTTAGATGTAAAGCAAGACATACTGACTGATGATGTCTTAAATATTCAACTAGGCCCATCAGCATGTCTTTTTTTCAGGTTCTGGATAAAATTTTACAATTGTGTGCATGTTTTTATTCTGTTTTTGTATGTTATTCAGATGAAATAGTGCAATTGTATCTTATCTCTAAGATTAGAGTTGGTTTAATCATTTGTTGTTTTATTTTATGAATGTGTTCAGTCAATTAAATGGTAGTAGAAGGCAAAACCTATCTCAGTGGACTAAGGTGAGGTCAAAAACCAACAATGGACAGAATGCCAGGGCATCATAAGGCATACCGGTCTATTTAGAGCTACCCGGGCATGTAAACTTGTCTTCAGCCTTTGAAATGGCTCTGTCAAGACACTGTGTGAAATCAGCTACCATCCTAACCCGCCTTGTTTACACAGAAAAAAAGTTAGACATTCATGCTCTTATGTGATGCTAAAATAAATATAGAAAAAGACAAACAAACAAATAAATAAAGGTTAAGCAATGTCAAGTCATTAGGACACATTGAAAGTGCAAGACGTTCAGCAAGAAGTCGCCTGGGATGAATCGCTGCTTTTCTCTTGTGTTTTTTTAAACACTCAGATTTAATCTAGTCAAATTAGTGCCAGATTAGCTCTGACAGAGAGAGCAATGTAGACTATTAAACTAATGCAGTCTTAGGAAATTGCTTTAAACATTCAGAACCCTGGCAGTCACACTAACGAGCAACTAGCATAACACAGAAAAATTTCTCTGTCTGTGTAAATTCCTTTAAAACAAAAGCAACAAGCTATATGGCTACAGAGGTGCCATTGTTTATTTGGATTCCTTTGAGAAGCCAGTGCTTCTGATGAGGAGGAGTAGTATAATGACAACCACAGCAGGTCTAGCATATTGTGGGCCTCACAGCAAGTATTATAAAATGAATGGGTGGCATCAATGCATCAATCTTTACTTCTTTAGATCTTTTCACACTGAATTAACATCATTTATAGGCAAGTTAAGTACAGCTTTAATCTTCATTTTTGATATATCAAGATTACATTTCACTACCTTGGGCAGAGCTTATTTCCATCGGTCCATTTTCCGAACTCATTACGGTGCAGCACACAATGCAGGGTAAGTTCCAAATGGCCAGTTAAATGCAGGGCACAATCCCACTCATTTAACACATACTCTATCAGTAGAGTTTATTGTCTTTCTTGGCATAGTGTACAGCTTATTTCTCCAGTAGTACTTACAGTGATACGGTGTGTTGCCACACCCAGCACCCGATCCCAGATTAGATGTAATGGGTGATACCTCGGCACCACACTAGTTCAAATGGAATGGAACAGTATGAAGTTTTTGTTACAGTGCCAATTCTACCACCAACCCCCACATTTTTCCTGGAAGCTGAAAGACCTGCTTGCAAGGGTGGATACAGGTTAACATCATACCCAGAAGGGAGTAATTGCAGGTTAAGGCCCTTACTCAAGGGCCCAACAGAGTGAAATCACTTGTGGCATTTGCGGGATTCGAACTGGCAGTCTTCCAATTGCCAGAGCAAATCCCTAGCCTCAGAGCAATCACTCCACCCTGTTAGTAGATGGTCAAACAATACATGTTGTGAGAAAGGAGTCCTGTAAAATAGTTGTGCAAAGGGTAGTTTTAAAGCTTATTATATTCAGTATGTGCTTAGGAAAAGCCCTTCTATAGAGTCTACAGATGAGGAAATTCCCAAGATATCGTAACAAAGAGATGGAACAAAATACCACTAGCAATTACTAAGACAAAGTGAGAATGATCACTTTTAATCATCAAACACATGCAACGTGGTGTGTAGTGAACCTCAGAAAGGCCAGATCCATGTTCCTGTCACTTGTAGTTCCTTATATATTAAAGCACATTGAATTACAGTGCATCTTCTGTTCCTGTAGAATTCAAATTATTCAACTTTGAACTCAGAACTTTGTTAATTGGAGTTTAGGGTTCACTCCTGTAGGACAGTTCAAGAGGATCGAGCCTGCTGCAGAAACGAGACAACCTTTCAGTCAGAAGTCATTAGCTGATCAAATTGATGAAGTTCTCTTTTGGCTCCAACAACTAAGATGGTTGCTCTCTGCTCTTTACATGAGCGGATGAGTTTTATTTTTTCAGGTCCCCAGTGGGGGCAACTTGTGTTAGACCATCTTGTATTGCTAACTGGCCCATACAAGTATCTTTTGTTAGCTTTATTTCTACTATAGTCTTTCATTTTATGCAAATAACATAATTATGTGGGATTTTTTCGTTAATCTAACTTTCAAAATGCAAATGTCTGAATTCAGTTCCACCATTAGAAGATTGTCAGAGCCTACTGTGAATACACTAAATACAAAGCAGCAGCCAACCCTGGATGGGTCGCCAGTTTCATCTCAAGACTTAGACAAATGCATAATCACAGTTGGACAATTTAGAGATGCCAGTCAGCCTACATTGACCATCTTCAGGTGGAGGAGAACAGGCTAGCAAGACAAAAATATATAAACAAATGGAAAGAATATGCAAGCACAATGCAGATCTGAGCCCAAGTTATTGGTGGACACCACTAAATATTGTGCCACTGCACCACCCACATTATGTTTATACAGTTGTTTTTTGTTTGAATAGTTGGTAGAGCCGTGGCAGTTCAAAAGTGAATTGTCATGATGTGCCGTGTTGATATCATATGACACTGCGTATACTCTATACATGTGACAACAATAACTCTAAAAACAAATCAACTTATATGAAGTATATATGTTTTGTATTATTTTCTTACTAGATTTTCCGGAAATTTGTGTTAGTGATCTAAGACTGTCTTCTGAGAAATTAACTACATATGAATAAGTGGCATTGCATTATACTGACTATTTCATTTATTGTTTACATTAAATACTTGCTTCAAGGATGGGTTCTTGAGTCTTACTTCACCATAATAAATTAAACAGACAGCCTGAATAAATGGATGGCTTGGATGAATTCTGAGTAGAATGTTTAAAGTAAATAAGAATGGTAGTACATAGAGAATGAAACATTATATCTCATGTTTATACACAGTATAGTCAGTTGTGATATTTTCCAATTAATATATACTTTACATTATTGCTTTTTTAAATAAATGTTAATCTGGCAAAATCTGCCTTTTTCCGAACAAGGCAGTTTTGGTTTAAAAATATACACATATTTGAATATTGTTTATGTAGCACACAGTGCAGTCATACATGGTTTATTAAATACTGTGGCTATTATCAAAGCAAAGCAAGATTATTTATAAAGCACATTTTGTACCATTAGGTAATTCAAAGTGCTTTACATGATGAGGAGATCATCAGAGATTTGCTAGCCTAATGTTTCTTTATACAGTATGAGGTCATCTATTTGAACAGAATAGTTTCCCTTACCTGTGTACAGCAGAATAAATTCAAAGAAATCTATGTTGGAGGAAGATGATAATTTATTTGTGTGCAGAACAGGAGTAGTGTTAGCATTTGTTTATGAGTTATAAAAAGGAATTTGAATCGTAATTTCCATATCTTTTTATGCACAGAAACAGCACTAATCAAAGGTTTAAAGACTCAGTTACATAACACTTTACATGTATATTTTCATGGGAGATTTCAGCATTGAATTTATGAAAAACATTAAAATGGCTTGATTCCTTTTTACTCAAATGTCTGCAGCCTACTGTGGAAAAAAATAGTTCAAGGCAGTCACCAACCATGGAGTGGTACCAGTCCATTGCTGGGCAGACACACTACCACAACCACTCATACTGAACCCATGTAGAGGATCCTAATACATCTGTAAGATGTTGGGGGGATCTCACATATACAAAATGTATGAGATTAGAACACAGGCTCCTGGGTCCATGAGGCAATAGTGTTGACCTCTGTGCCAACCCTGAAACAAATCAATGTGCCAAATACTATTGGAAATTAGATAGAACCTGATAAACAATCTAAGAAAAGCGTAAGCTTCTCTGATGTTCTATCAATGATGAGAAATAATGAACAGACTTTCTAAAAGTATGTTTTTTGTCTGTGAAAAGTGTTTGTAAAGGTAATACATAAAACATTGTACAGCATGTGAAGAAACTAATGTATTTTGGAGTTTTGAGCCTTTCCATTGGTTTTTTTACTTTTAACATATGGTACAAACACAAAAACTATCTCAAGGTAGAGAAACCACTGAAGACATGGCTTCAATGCTTGCTGTAACTACACTTTATTCTTATTAGCCACACACACTCAGGATGCTCTGAAGCATTGAAACATATCACTCTGATTTTGACCATGCTGTTTCTTAACCTACAGTATAAGTAGAATTGAATCAGGCAATAGAGAGGTTAGGAGCACATGCTGATCCAGCGCCTTGCCACACCCACCACATGACAAACCAACTCAGGATCCAGATAAGGACCCGAGTGCAGCCATGCAACAGGTGACACCTCAGCACCACACTACTTCAGATGGAGTGGAACAGTGTGAGGTTTTGTATGGTGGCTGGAGTGATCAGGCAATAGGCACAAAGAATATTAAGATGGGCTAAATGGCTGCATCACTGGTATTATTTAGATAGATAGATAGATAGATAGATAGATAGATAGATAGATAGATAGATAGATAGATAGATAGATAGATAGATAGATACTTTATTAATCCCAAGGGGAAATTCACATAATCCAGCAGCAGTATACTGATACAAAAAACAATATTAAATTAAATAGTAATAAAATGAAAAAATGAAAAATTAAAATAAAATTAATGTTAGCATTTACTCCCGGTGGAATTGAAGAGTCGATAGTGTGGGGAGAAACGATCTCCTCAGTCTGTCAGTGGAGCAGGACAGTGACAAAAGTCTGTCACTGAAGCTACTCCTCTGCCTGGAAATGACACTGTTCAGTGGATGCAGTGGATTCTTCATGATTGACAGGAGTTTGCTTAGTGCCCGTCGCTCTGCCACAGATGTTAAACTGTCCAACTTTACTCCTACAATACAGCCTGCCTTCTTAACAAGTTTGTCCAGGCGTGAGGCATCTTTCATCTTTATGCTGCCTCCCCAGCACACCACCGCGTAGAAGAGGGCACTCGCCACAACCGTCTGGTAGAACATCTGCAGCATCTTATTGCAGATGTTGAAGGATGCCAACCTTCTCAGAAAGTATAGTCGGCTCTGACCTTTCTTACATAGAGCATCAGTATTGGCAGTCCAGTCCAATTTGTCATCCAGCTGCACTCCCAGATATTTTAGGTCTGCACCCTCTGCACACAGTCACCTCTGATGATCACAGGGTCCATGAGGGGCCTGGGCCTCCTAAAATCCACCACCAGCTCCTTGGTTTTGCTGGTGTTAAGATGTAAGTGGTTTGAGTCGCACCATTTAACAAAGTCTTTGATTAGCTTCCTATACTCCTCCTCCTGCCCACTCCTGATGCAGCCCACAATAGCAGTGTCATCAGCAACTTTTGCACGTGGCAGGACTCCGAGTCATATTGGAAGTCTGATGTATATAGATTGAACAGGACCGAGAAAGTACAGTCCCTCGGCCCTCTGTATTGCTGAACACAATGTCAGACCTGCAGTTCCCAAGACGCACATATTGAGGTCTGTCTGTAAGATAGTCCACGATCCATGCCACCAGGTGTGAGTCTACTCCCATCTCAGTCAGCTTGTCTCTAAGGAGCAGAGGTTGGATGGTGTTGAAGGCGCTAGAGAAGTCCAAAAACATAAATCTTACAGCACCACTGCCTCTGTCCAGGTGGGAGAGGGATCAGTGTAGAATATAGATGATGGCATCCTCCGCTCCCACCTTCTCCTGGTATGCAAACTGCAGAGGGTCGAGGGCGTGGCGGACCTGTGGCCTCAGGTGATGAAGCAGTAGCCGCTCCATGGTCTTCATCAGATGTGATGTCAGAGCAACAGGCCGGAAGTCATTCAGCTCACTAGGATGTGATACCTTTGGGACAAGGGTGATACAAGATGTTTTCCAAAGCCTTGGGACTCTCCCTGTTCCAGGCTCAGGTTGAAGATGCGCTGTAGAGGACTCCCCAGTTCCAACGCACAGGCCTTCAGCAGTCGTGGCGATACACCATCTGGACCTGCTGCTTTGCTGGCACGAAGTCTTCTCAGCTCTCTGCTCACATGGGCTGCTGTAATTGTGGGTGGGGATGTCTCACCTATGCTGGTATCAGCAGAAGGATGGTTGGAGGATGCAGTACTCCGAGGTGAGAGTGGGTTAGGTGATCAAACCTATTAAAGAATTTGTTCATTTGGTTTGCTCTCTCCATGTCTCTCTTGATGGTGGCACCCCGCTTTGAGCTGCAGCCAGTGATAATCTTCATTCCATCCCACACTTCCTGCATGCTGTTGTTCTGCAACTTCTGCTCCAGCTTTCTCCTGTACTGCTCTTTCGCCGCCCCGAGCTGGACTCGGAGTTCCTTCTGCACGCGTGTGAGCTCATGCCGATCACTACCTTTAAAAGCCTTTTTCTTCTTCTGGTTCAAAAGGCCTTTGATGTCACTTGTAATCCATGGCTTGTTGTTAGCATAGCAGTGTACTGCTCTTACTGGAACTACAATGTCCATACAGAAGTTGATGTAATCAGTTGTGCAGTCAACAGAATCTTCAATGTTCTCCTTCTATGTTCTCACTATGTGACCCCAGTCTGTAGTTCCAAAGCAGTCTTTCAGAGCCTGCTCTGTCTCAGGGGACCACTTCCTGAATGAGCATGTGGTTGTAGGTAGTTCCCTCACTCTTGGTTTGTAGTGAGGCTAAAGCAGAACCAGATTTTGCTGGTGTTAAGATGTAAGTGGTTTGAGTCAGACCATTTAACAAAGTTTAAAATTTATAGCTTGTTCCTAAATCTTTTCATACATTTGGTGACCCTGATTTATCCATTTCAACATTGCAGGAAACTGGAGCCCATCCCAGTTGAAATGACTACTTGGTGGAAACCAACCTTGAACATGACATGGGGCATTCATACTGGGCTAGTTTATAAGTGCCAAGTAGACTAACCTGCATATCTCCGAAACTGGGAAAACAACCCAGAATACTTAGGAAAAACAAAGTGCGAAATACGTGGGACACCAGGGGGTCTTAGTACCCCTACTATTTAACCCTTTGGAGCTCCAGAAAATAAATTTTAAAAATATGTTGTGATGTTATAAATTATCCTGTACCCATTCCATTGTTTGCAAAAAACAATTGTAGCATCCACCAGATAACCTTTCACAGGGTACGTTCTAGAGTAGCATTAACCCGTCTAGCACTGAAGAGAAACATTCCTTTGACAAGCCTCAGGATCTGAGAAGGACAGATGAGACTTTCAGAGAAAAGTGTAAATAGAAGCCCCCCACAGCCAATAGTACTTACCTTGGTCTCAGTGATTGCTAAAAAGTTTGATGGTAGATTGGTAATTTAACAGTCAATAGGTTTATGGGTTTATGGGGTCCTTGTTGTTATGTGTACAGAACAGCAGAAAGGGACAGAGTGTGTTGATACTGTGACAAATTCCGTATGTCTACCTTTCTGGCCCTTTAACTAACCAGAGCTGCAACACTGATCTGTGGCTGAGTGGTAGATTGGTTCACAGCACCCAATTACGTTACTACGCATGATGAAATATCCATTTAATATTGCATATTCAACATCTAAATGCATTTAGCACATGCAAAGTGGTTGCTCCTTATGATTATACTATAAAGTACAAGGTGGCATGGCTTTTGTTTGGAAGTTGCATATCTAAACCCCAAATAGGAAACAACTCTTCTGGGAATCAAATACAAGTTGCTGAAGCAATGAGACAATTAATGCACCATCTCTATTCACAATGTTTACAAACTGAGAAAAACTAAAGCTAAGAAGAAATAAAGTATGTATCTGTTCAATGTTTAAGTTCTTTATTTTTCAGTTTTAAGCCTGGCATAGGCAGCATTCCATGAACATGATTCTAACTTCATCCCGCCATCTATCCTTATTTAGAGCAGTGTGATCCACTTTAAGATTACTAAAGGGGAGCAATGTATCATGGAAGTTTTGACTACAAAGACTACAAATTCACTGCAGGACACCCTCTCTCATACACCCTCATACTGTGAAAATACAGAGACAGCAATTAAGGTTAACTGCATATTTTATGGGGAAATAAACTAAAGTTTCTGGTGTAAACTCCATGCAGACACAGGGAGAAACATGCAAGAACCACACAGACAGACTGAGATTTGAA
Source organism: Polypterus senegalus (assembly GCF_016835505.1). Taxonomy (NCBI): domain Eukaryota; kingdom Metazoa; phylum Chordata; class Cladistia; order Polypteriformes; family Polypteridae; genus Polypterus; species Polypterus senegalus. Next base: position 74,752,463 of record NC_053167.1, read on the forward strand.
CCCAGGTCTCTGGAGTGGTGAAGCATCACTTGTAATTACTGTGCCAAGATAGAGATCATTGGAATGTCTAAGACAATTGACTAATGCAGCAAGGAACTCTGGGAGTTGTTTCTTGACAAAGTAAGTGTGAGTCTATTTGAGTGTCTATGAGAGGCAAGTATTCATCAACCTTAGAGCCAAAATGTCTTTGTCATTCTAAATATTGCTTTAATCCTAGAAAAGTATTAAAACAGACATTTCACTGACTAGAGTATTTTTTTCTTTACTTAAAAACACAGCTAACATTATATAAGGATAATATCAAGAGCAATGCCCTTTCATCTGAATCAGGCCAGCAGACTGGCAAATCAGTGCATTTCAAGAAGGCACTTAGATGAATGCCAAGTATTATTCCTTTGACTTTATGAATAGGCTCTTGTTGTTAATGATATGACCATGTGAAAAATGGTAAAGATCCACTCCACTTTTGTACTATATATTATAATGTTTATGTTATCCAAGTCTGGAAGCATGTGGCTCAGCAGACATGTCTTTCATTGGTCTACAGACGTGCTTTACCAATTTCGCCCTGATAGAAATACATAATTTTTAACAGAGAAGCAAAATGATTCAACACAGTGGGGGCGCAATTGACCTGGATTAGCTGGTTAGAAAGTAAACTGAATGCCTTGCATGAAGCTAATGGATTCAGGTTGGTTTTCTAGAGAGCAATGGGCACACAGCTGCTGATGCCACCCTCTGTTTTGTGCTGTGATTTCTTGCATCATGCATTATGTTTTGTAGCATTCTAAGCTACTAAAGTATTTTATTATACTTGGGCAAAATTAAATTTTTTCATGTATGTATCAAGTTAGGCAGGCAATGTGGTATAAAATAATATTCATACAAATGGATTACTGCAATGCAGTTCAGTCCTTTTACCATTTCATTGAACTGTACCTATAGATACCATCACTGTGGACTTTTCTTTCCATTCTGAAGCTCTGTGTGTGTTCACGCAGTGTGTTCAAAATTGGACAAGTGTTTTGTACCAGTAACAAAAAAATGTAATAGATCAGAAAAATAAAAAAATAAGGAAAAGCACTCATACTGGACAGATTTCTTTTTCAAATATTAAAAACAAACCTGAGAAAATGACATGGGTATACAATTCATTTTAGGTTTAATCTATCATTTCTGCAGTGGGTGGTTTCAACCTCATAATCTTGGGAACCAAGACTGAGTTGTGTTCTGGTGTGTCTTGTTACACTCAAGAAATTACCTTGGTTGTTTGGTTGGGGTGAGTAAAAAGGTGATGTGTGTGTGACTTGTGGTCCTGGGAAAAGTGGGTTAATAAAATGCATTACTGGTTGAACAGCTTTCAAAAAAAATAATTATAAACCTAGGTGGGCATACTTTTATTAAGTATGGGAGAGAAAGGCAGTGAAGATCTATTGTAAGTTTACAAATTCCTACAGTATATGACAGTTATAATCTTTTAAACATTAAGTAGCTGAATTCTGGACAATAAAGCATTTGGTATACCCACCCATACAGTACATCCATCAGTCTGCTCTTAAGTGAGTTACAACATGGAAATACATTAGGAGCAAAAATGGGGAATGATGGCGATGGTTCAAAAAGCACCAGCAATGATTTTATTCTGATCTAACTATTAAGAAGCTAGCAGTGCCGGTGCTTGATTATTTTGCTCCCTAAGCGAAGCTAATTAGTGCGCCAACCAATTGTTTGGTAGCTAACCCGTGGGGTTGAGTTTCGTCCTCAGCGAATGCCCAATTCGTCTTTATAGTGCCGCCGGCCCTGAAAGTTAGTCAGCTCTTGCTTCTTTCTAAAATCACACTCAAAGTTTATTGTTTTTACATTGATGTAAACATTCAAAAAAACATTTAATTTTGAAGTTAGATTATATTCACTGTATTTGTCGTTATTTGTGTTGGGTAGACAAGGATTGAATGAAGCTGGGTGACCCGACATTTGTGCGATAGACATATGAGCTCCGACAAAATAGCGCCGATTAAAACGCGGAGTCAAAATCGCGCAGACAAAATCGTGCCGACAAAATTGAAAAAGTTTCATTAAATATGAATTACTAGTTTAAAGCATATATAATAATGTTTATTTTAGAAGTCAATATTATGAGACGCGGCATGCCATCAGCACGGCACGCAGATAGTCCTTAAGATCACGCCCTGCATATGTAGGAAGAATTGCAGCGAGACGTCTTGATAGGTGAGCATATTTAGACTTGCTGGCTGCCTGACTGCTGGTAATTCCGCTTTGTATACGACGCGTTATACCAACCCTCGACTGAGTTATTTGTTCGTGGCATGCCATCAGCATTTATAACAGTTATAATCTAGCACATAATGTGTACATAATGCGCACGTACGCGTCCCACTCTCTTGGCCTCTCTCGCGATTTTGTCGGCGCGCATTTGTCGAAAACCAGTTAGCGTGTTTGTCGGCGCTCATTTGTCCGTCGCGGGCGCATATGTCTATCGTGCTTTTCTCGGTGAACCATGAAACTGAGGAGGTCTGGGGTCATCCCCCTCCATGATCCTTGGAAACATTCATTACTGAATAGTTGGGTTCCGTGAAATTAGTAATGACTTATTTCAAACTTTTTTTTTTAAGTTAAATAAATAAAAAAAAACAACTTTCTGTTTGAAATGCTACCTACAGTCACAATCCCTGTCACAAGTGCATATGTGGGTCTCTGCTGCTCACAACTTGGCTGAACCAAGGAATGATATGTAGGACTTGAATTACATTTCACCGTGGAACCTGATAGGATCGGCTATTTTATTAATCTTTTTCTGGACTTTTATCAAATGTTCTGCATGTAGAATAGTGATTTGAAGCCCAAGGAATCAATTTCTGACATTAGTTTTTTTTATTTTTGATGAGTTTTCATAATGTTAAAAATTTCATAACATTCTCTCTAAATGCTGTCCTCTTGGGCGCATCATTTTGAAGAAATTCTCATTGACAGTTGCCACACCTTTCTCAGGCATGGTCAGTTGGAAGTGTGCAGGATGTGACATCACTAGATGAAAGCTATAAAAGGTCAGAATTTTACACTTTCTATGTATCTGTGTTGCACATTGTGGGATACATCTCCAAGGCGAAGGGTAATGTGAAAACAAAATGGCTGTGAAAATGACATGAAAAGATTATAAACTCTTAAATAAAGTCTTCAATTGAAAATCAGATGTCAGAAATAGACTCACCTGGTCAGAAAATCACAGAAAAATGTATAACAACCCCAACAAAAATGAATTAAGAGGGTTAGATGTCACAATTTATTGAATTTTTAGTATTGAACTTGGCCTGGGTTTCTCCTGTTTCCTTATATATGAAAATCTGTCTTACCTTCTGGAGGTAGAAGAGCATCCGATGGATGTTAAGCACATACACAATTTGTTAACTATTCTATTAATCATCATTACTTGCTTTTTTCTTTTTAGATAAAGTTTAAAAATGCTTTTGAAAGAATCTTTTGAGTTTCCTTGATGACAACTATGAGGTAGCCCTTACTCAGAATCACCAAAGAAACAAAACTCATTGGAGCAAAACGTTCCATGATGTGATGTAAGCCAGAGAAATGCCTTCTAAAGCCACTAAGTGAAAGTTTACTAATGATTACAGGTCAAGGTAACGCAAAGCCTGTCGCTTGTACTTTTTAAAACCAGCTCCCTTTGCCAAGAGCAGCAATTCTTTGCTTTTGGGTCAGCCTCTCCTCTTAAACTGAGGTGTTACATATTGTGCTAATCTTAAATGCTTATGGCTTCAAAACTACAGTATAGGCTTGTGAATCTTTAATAAAACAAATAGGCTGAATTAAACTCCTTTGTTAAAGGCACAACAGACAGTGTGTTTGTATATTTTAAACCTGAAATATATTGATATGAAATAAAAACAGAAGTGGTTCAATACTGTGTAAACCACCATGAGAAAAATGTACCTTAAGCGGTATGGAATTAATTTGCTTATTTTTCAAGAAAGAACAGAAATTGGAAAACTATAATTAAAGATCAAAGTCCACCACATTGAATAGGAGTTAAAAATAAAGATTCATTTATAAATTCCATAAATATTAGTAATTCTATAGCACTGGCACCTAAAGACATTGCAGTAATGAAAAATGTTGCAGAACCCTTCATGGATAATCATCTCATTAAAAATAATGATGTTGAGTGCTAATGATTTTCTTTTCAGACTGTAAGAGAATGTCTTGACCATTCATCTGCAAAACATTCTATTCTTTTCAAATATCTTCTTATATTAATGCCTAAAATGAAATTAAAAATAACTGCACTGTTTATGGCAGTGTATCAATAATGTGTTTAAATTTGCGAGCTTTTCAGACTCATCTACAATCATTATAAGTATAAGCCGAAAAAAATTTTCTGAATTCTTCTCCTGAAGTTAACAGACAAACTGTTATCAAGTTATACATGATGTGTCATTTTTGAAAAAGAAATTCTGCAAAATATTGTTTATTAAGATTCACTTTTAATGGTATACAGTTTTGAGACAACAGATAAAATACAGATGTTTGTAATATTTATACGCTCCTTGCTTTAAAATCATAATCAAAAAAATAACATGATTTTATTTTGTCTAGGATCCTGCTCATGTGTTTGTTCACACTTTTTGAGGTATAACTAAATTTTAAACTAATATTTAGGAAAGAGCATAGTGGAAGATGTAGAGAAGTCCTTTATAGATGTGTTTGGAAGTGAGTGGAAACAAACAGAAATTCAGCTGAGTATTTTAAAGTAAGTGGAACCCATCCATATCAATTTGAACGTCTTCAAATCTGGCCTACAGATACTCTCGTGTGGGTTTGCTCTAAGCTACGTAAAAGTTCCAGCAGTTGTTTTAAATGCAGTTTCACATTCAGCCAGTATCTGAATATGTTGGTTAGACAGTTAGGAATAGTTACAGAACAGGAAAATGTCAGTATTGGATAAATATGTAAGTATGAATTAACAACAGTCTGTCAAATATTCAATTTCCTGGATGTCCATGTTTCAGTCCATATCTGCTGGGCATGATATAAGAGCTAAGCCTGATTGGGGCACCAGTTCAGTTGATCAGGGCACACTTGACTCACACCCAGATAATTCAGAGTCATTAGTTAACCTCTAGGAGTCACAGGACCACAGAGTGATGTACATGCATGGAGGAAGACCTATATAGGAACGGGAAAATGTCAAAAAAAAAGGCCAAGAAGAATTTTACTTTATTTTAGGGGAATGCTCAAGCAGAAGGACAAAACTTCCACAACTCAGCAGTCTAATTCTAAAAAGAGTTCAAATATTTTTTTTTACCCATTTTTACTTTTACTTTAGGTATTTTCACTGACCTAATTTGGATCATACAAAATAAACTTCTGTGTATAGTCCATGGCTTCCTATTTTACCCCATAATGAAAACCGAAGCAGGGGTGTTGAATTCCGGTCCTGGAGGGCTGCAGTGGTTGCAGGTTTTCATTCTAGCCATTTTCTTAATTAGCGACCAGTTTTTGCTGCTAATTAACTTCTTTTGCCTTAGTTTTATTTAACATGACTCAGGCCCCTTAGTTGTCTCTTTTTCCTTAATTAGCAGCCAAACAATAATGAGACACAATACGAGCCACCATGTGACCAGCTCCCCTGAAAATAAAGAAAGGTGAAGGTTTCGGTAAGGTTGATTAACAGTTTTGGAAATGTCTACTGTAGCAGAATGAGAGCAGAAACAAGCTGTGGAATTAAGTAATGGGTTTAGTTAACAGCAAGAATCGGCTTCTCATTAAGAGATTGGTTGGAGTTTGAAATCCCAGTTTAGCTGGTCATCTGTTGGCTTGTTTCACGTCTCATTTCTGTTTTAATGAAGAAAGGAATAAATTCAGAGGACTGAATCCTTAAAAACAAGGCTTTTAAAATAAAGGGAAAAGAAGTGAATTACCACTGAAAACTGGTCACTGATTAAGAAAAGGGTTAGAATGAAAACCTGCAGCCACTGTGGCCCTCCTGGCCTGGAGTTCGACACCCCTGCCGAAGAGGTATGAAAGGTGAGAAGCATTGCAAAAAGCATTTTCAGACCTATAAGGCACATTGACTCCTCGGTAAAGGAAAAAGCCCAGAACCTCAAGGTAATTGTGGGTCATATCTGTGTATGTGGAAATAAGAAGCTAAACTGAAGAAGGTAAGGTCAGTTAGATTTTGGTAATCCATATGATGACCACAGAAACCATGTGAAACTTGTGAGACTGATTAATTTTACCCTACTACAATGTGTTGTAACAATAGCAATTCTACTTAGGACAAGAACGACAGATTCAGACATTTTGTGTATGTGCTTGATCTGAGGAGACAGTGGTATGAAGATGTCATCTGTTAGATTACAACTGAATGCCTCTAAGACAGAATCCCTTCTTAGTTCCATGCAGATTCAGTGAGCCAGGTGTTGACAGCTGCTGTCCTGCCTGATGGCTGACCATCGCTGAGACCCATTTGAGGCAGGGCTGGGGAGTGGGCTGGGTGAGCAGTCACTCCCTCTTCTTTAGTGCATGCATGTAGGGAACCCAGTGCTAAATTACCTGACCGTGAAGCCATTTTTGTTGTCCTATACTTATTGTTTCCCTTCTGCCCCCTCAAAAACTGCCTCCTTTGAAGTTGGTTACAATCATCATAGTACCATGAAGAAAAATAAGAACCTACAGAACATGAGAGGGTGTGTGGGAACTGATGTCAAGTCTCTGTATTAACAAAAAGATGGTGCAGAAGCACTGCCAGCATACACTTGGGACTGAAGGTCTCTTGTATTTTTCACAGCTTAGGTTTGGAGAATTACAAGAAAGCCACTGTCTGGTCTAGAAATGTGGCCTGTATAATGTGCTATATCGCGATTAAGGGCACAAGCCACCCAGGTTTGTGACACTTGGGCCCACAAATAACTATTTGGATGCCCTCTTCTGTCAGTGACCTCAGCAGATGGAGGGACAATAGGACAGATCTTTTGTGGAAATGAGCAGTAAGCAAGGACATGTTCCCTTCAGTTGTCACAGTTTTTTTTGTGCTTGTACTACTGTGTTCATCTCTCACTGATAACATTTCTTATTCCTTGTACTAAGCCTCTGGGTCCCATTCATTTTACTGCTTTCTCCGGTTTCTTGAAAATGTTTGTCTATTCTCAGTAAAAACAGCTGAACTTGTCTTAGTGTTGGCAAATTCAATTTTATTTATTGTTACAAGTCCCTGTTTTCATTTACAGCAGCCTAAAGCTCAGTGTTCACTGCTGCCACATTTATAACAGTGCACTGTTAGATACCTGCCATTATAACTAGGTAAATCTCATTGTCAACAACATTTTGGTTTGTTGTGGTGAAGTGAGTTAGGGGACTGCAGAGGTGCATTTTTTTATGTATATGCATGCCAGTGAGAAGCCATTCAGACGTGAGTTGTGCAATGGGAAAATTGGCTAACTGCTTTTTAACATGCAAGCGAGATCAGTGCAGTCATTCCCCATTGACACTCCGCAGGTCATTAGATAAAGTATCTACACCCACAGAGTATTTAAGGAGTCTGAGCAGGATAGACAGGGACAAAAAGGAATGAATGAATAAAAAAGAAACTGAGAAATGAGGAGTAGGATTAGGAGTGTGAGCCAGTGCAGTGGACAGAAGGCAAGGTGGTTAGGAGGCCCCATGGTGACCGAGAGGAACAGTGCTTTAGGGCAGCGTCAGTCCTGTTGAGCATTGAAGGAGCAGGAGCGACTGATGGCGTCACAGTTCATCCTATGGATGTCAGGAAATGGTGGTGGGGCAATAGAGCTGGGCTTTGGGTGTACCCAACAGTGACTGGATGAGAAGGCAGGGATGTAAGGGTTGACCACACTTGCCAGCGTCTCGGAACTGCACGGCACACCTGATGTGTGAGTGGGGAAGACAGGAAGGAGAGGCACTGTGTTTTTTTTTAAGTTTGATTTTGACGTTCATTTTGGATATATTGTGATTGCACAACACTTTTTAGATAATTTTTAGATTGCTGATTGGACTGCCTGTTTGCATAAATTGCAGTTTTTGTACCAACCTTGCTTGTTTGTGGGTCGTCATTACAATAGTCTATCTCTGTACATCACTATCAATACCATGGGAAACAAGTGATTCCAAGACTGCCAGGACATAGGGCATCACATTTGTCTTCACCACCTTTATATCCTCTTAGCCATGGGTATGATCAGTTTGTTCTCCTACAGTTATACTTGAAAGTTTGTGAACCCTTTAGAATTTTCTACATTTCTGCATAAATATGACCTAAAATATCATCAGATTTTCACTCAAGTTCTAAAAGTAGATAAAGAGAAACCAGTTAAACAAATGAGACAAAAATATTATACTTGGTCATCTATTTATTGAGGAAAATGATCGAATATTACATATTTGTGAGTGGCAAAAGTATGTGAACCTCTAGGATTAGCAGTTAGTTTGAAGGTGAAATTCGAGTCAGGTGTTTTCAATCAATGGGATGACAATCAGATGTGAGTGGGCACCCTGTAATTATTTAAAGAACTGGGATCTATCAAAGTCTGCTCTTCATAACACATGTTGTAAAAGTGTATCATGGCATGAACAAAGGAGATTTCTGAGGACGTCCGAAAAAGAGTTGTTGATGCTCATCAGGCTGGAAAAGGTTACAAAACCATCTCTAAAGAGTTTGGACTCCACCAATCCACAGTCAGACAGATTGTGTACAAATGGAGGAAATTCAAGACCATTGTTATCCTCAACAGGAGTGGTCGACCAACAAAGATCACTCCAAGAGCAAGGCGTGTAATAGTCGGCGAGGTCACAAAGGACCCCGGGGTAACTTCTAAGCAACTGAAGGCCTCTCTCACATTGGATAATGTTCATGTTTATGAGTCCATCATCAGGAGAACACTGAACAACAATGGCGTGCATGGCAGGGTTGCAAGGAGAAAGCCACTGCTCTCCAAAAAAAACATTGCTGCTCATCTGCAGTTTGCTAAAGATCACGTGGACAAACCAGAAGGCTATTGGCTATATGGTTTGTGGACGGATGAGACCAAAGTAAAACTTTTTGGTTTAAATGAAAAGCATTATGTTTGGAGAAAGGAAAACACTGTATTCCAGCATAAGAATCTTATCCCATCTGTGAAACATCGTGGTGGTAGTGTCAAGGTTTGGGCCTGTTTTGCTGCATCTGGGCCAGGACAGCTTGCCTTCATTGATGGAACAATGAATTCTGAATTATATCAGAGAATTCTAAAGGAAAATGTCAGGACATCTGTCTATGAACTGAATCTCAAGAGAAAGTGCGTCATGCAAGACAACGACCCTAAGCACACAAGTCGTTCTACCAAAGAATGGTTAAAGAAGAATAAAGTTAATGCTTTGGAATGGCCAAGTCAAAGTCCTGACCTTAATCCAATCAAAATGTTGTGGAAGGATCTGAAGCGAGCAGTTAATGTGAGGAAACCCACCAACATCCCAGAGTTGAAGCTGTTCTGTATGGAGGAATGGGCTAAAATTCCTCCAAGCTGGTGTGCAGGAATGATCAAAAGTTACCGGAAACGTTTAGTTGCAGTTATTGCTGCAAAGGGGGGTCACACCAGATACTGAAAGCAAAGGTTCACATACTTTTGCCACTCACAAATATGTAATATTCGATCATTTTCCTTAATAAATAAATGACCAAGTATAATATTTTTGTCTCATTTGTTTAACTGGTTTCTCTTTATCTACTTTTAGGACTTGAGTGAAAATCTGATGACGTTTTAGGTCATATTTATGCAGAAATATAGAAAATTCTATATTCTATATTATAATTCTAAGTTCACAAACTTTCAAGCACAACTGTATATTGTTGGGCAATTTGAGGTTTGGTGCTTAGGATGAGGATTTAGCAAAGTTTCACAAATGATGTCATTTCTTCATTTTGAGTTTTTCCACCCAGAGTGCTTATTGACGTAGCATATTGCTGCTTGAAATTACTCACTTATCTGCTGGCTTATCTCTTCCTCCTATAACTGGCTTAATTTCTTTGAGTGGCTCATATTGTGCTTTTTCATTCCTTTTTTAGATTTTAGACAATGCTCATTTACTCGTGTTGTCTTATCATTAATACAGATAAGGTCTGAGTCCTTCATCAATGGCATGACCTCCAATATCTTTGAAAATTACTACCCAAAAATAATTTCTTAATTAGATCAGTGCTGTAATTCTACCTGTCTCTTACATCCACATACACAAGGATGGCTTTTGAGGTGTATTGCACAGGACAAAAGCTACTACTGAAGTTTTTGAGCTTCACATGTCCCTCAGTGGTATGGCCCATTTTCGTTTAATACAATTTTAGGGTTTTTCTCAAGGACCTTGGGGTCAGTTTCAACCTTCTGTAAAGGTACTGTAACATTTTGGTTAAAACATCAAGGACAAAGGCCTATATAACAAATTGAACAGTTTCAACTTCATCTTTGAAAGTTTTTCTACAAACTCTTCAATATCAAACTGTTTCTCTTGACATCTTCATTAATCAGCACCAGTGTTCTTAATTCTAGTTAGTGTGAGAGTTGTATTATTATTGTTACTTTAAATTGAAATAGCTTTTTCTGATGAAATGAAAAGCTTGTAATGAAAGTACCATCTTTCCACCGGGTTAACAGAGTCTGTCCTTGTTGCGTTATTGTGCAGGGCTCACTATGTAAAAAATAACATTTTATAATTTTTTTCTGAGTGAAATATATTGTTCCTTTATACTTTTTTTGATGTTTTGATTTCTGTATAGGTTTGTTACATTTTTCATATTCATTTTGATTTTTAAGCTTCTTTAATTTTTTTGTCTTGTTTTTAATTTAACATGAGATCATCTTGTTTTTAGTGTTTGCCTGTTCTGCTGTTTCAAAAAATACAGCAGACCCAACAGAAAAAGAAAAGGGGATAAAAAAACCTCAAAAAAGAATACTATTTTCAAAACTGGGAAGACATTCAAAATGGCACCAAAGCAAAATAACTAAACTGGAGGCAAGGCCATAAATAATGAAAAAGCTCAGAGAGAATTGAGAGAGAAGAATCAACAGCTTTATCAAGAATATTTTTCACTATCCAAAATTTAGGTTGAGTTTTAAAGTAAAATGGTAAATGCCATACTGTCACACGCGTGACACATACTTAGCACCCTTAGCAATCATCACGTCCGTACCACAAAATGATGTTGCTCAAGTACCTAACAAAATGTACAGAAATAACTTAATTAGGCATTTCAAAAAAGAAGGTAATACTACATTTTGAGTCCCCATGTAGAAACACTCCCAACATTATTTTTAAAGTTTGTAATTTTTTTAATACCATATATTGTAAAACAGTGCTAACATTTTGTGCCTCTGTTGTCTGTTATGTGTTGTTAGTGTTGTGGCCACGGAAGTCGAAACACTTGACATCATCATTGTGGCAGAATCTAAGCTAGAATCACGTGGAAAACCTTGTCCAAGATTCTGGTTTCTCACAAAAGACAATTTATGATACTAGGAGTAGTTTCCTAAAGAATTTTCAGGACTAAAAGTCTTGCAACATACAGTTTTCGATGTTGAATTCTGGTAATGTTTCTGGCTGCCTTGTTTTGATTTTACTTTGACTTCAAAGTAATTTTGAGTCTTACTTTGCTCTTCAAGTTTTGCCACTTGGTTTTTCTGAAAATGTTCTGCCTTTTTCTGGCTTACTCAGAGCAACTTCTCCCTTGCTTCCATTCTATTTATTTATTACCAAAATTACCTATTCTGCCTATCTTCAAGAAAGTCTGTTTTAACCAAAATTGTGCTTTTCAGTAATATGAGACGCCCCTGCTGTATATGTTCCGGGGGAGCCACCATGGGCAGCTCAGTACCTCCCCCAGGACGCTTGGTGGCAGCCTCCCTGGCCAACGGTGATTCTCCAGCCTCCTGCATGCCTCCACAGCCTGGTTGAGAGCTGGGGTGGCCAAGGGGGTGCGGCCTGGAATCAACAGCCCGACTGGATGAGTCTTCAGCCCCACCCAGAGGTGCAATTGGGACTAGGTGGTCAAGCACCTGGAACACTTCCGGGTCGGCTATAAAATTGGCCAGCCTCCACCACTCGACAGCTAGAATCGGGAGGAAGAGGACGAGGTTGCCTGAGAGGAGTAGTGGTGCTGTCAGAGGAAGAATTGGTTTGGGCTGTGTTGTGTTGAAGTATTTTTTGGGACTGTGTTGGGCATGTGGGACACGGGGAAGATGTGCACCTTGGCTGAAGAGAAAAATAAAACTTTGTTGATTGAACACGTGCCTCAGTGTGAATCTGTGCCGGGTCAGGTGCCTATTTACACTAAGCATTTCAATTTTTTTTTGCCGTGTGAAACAATCAAACTTAGTTTTACAGATTTATTTGATCAGAGCCTTCTGCCTTTCCCTGACCTCCTCAAATGCAGAAGAGAGGCACTATAATGCTGCACATGATTTTGTGCTCTAAGTTGTGGAGCACAGTGAGATACTCCTGAATGCAGGTGGTGGGGTCTTGACATATTAAGAGCTAGGCAGCTCTACCAGCCAATGACGCTCCGCATCATTGTGATTGAATATGCATGAGGCTGATTAACAAGCTCCATATATGGATGTTTCAGGGCGGTGTATGATGGCCATTCCTGTATGCATATTTACAAGGTGCTTGTGATTTATAAAGAGCAAATTGCATAGAAATGTGCCTGGGCCAGGTTTTATAAATCTGTTTTTTTAGGCATACACATTTTCCTATTTTTTGGCATGCCCATATTTTCACACTAAAAACCACACAAAGTTTTAACAATGAGGCCTCTGGTTGAAATACCTCGATTAAGGTGTACCCAGGAAGTGACAGCTTGTCTTCTTAATTAAATTTCTTGTTTTTTCAATGAAAGTTTCTGAATATTGAGTTCCCCTAATACAAATACAAAAACTGAAATTTTAACTAAAGGTAATTGGGGAAAAGTTAAAGGTATAGCAGCCAAGGTTCAAAAGGAAAAAATAAAAATACTAGAAATAAATTTTGGGAGAAAAATAGGGTCTATAAAAGACTCGGAAACTCTTAAAAGAAAGTTAGTCAGCTAACAGGATTATGGAAGATGAGAGCCCTAATTTATGAAGGCAAAGTTTTCATTGTGCCTAAACTTTTATATTTAGCAACAATCTCCCTGCCCACAGTAAAGACTATAAAAGAAACTGAAAGACTCTTGTTTTTCTTTTTTTGAACCTTGTTGTATGAAAGATTAGCGTGAAAAAAGGTAAAAAAACAAATCAAAAAGGAGATAGAGGTTTTCCAGATATAAGGAATCTGCTTAAAATAAAATATGTAGCAGAAATTATAAGCTTAGTCCAAGGGAAAAAAGGTATTTTAAAAATATTAGGAAATGTGCTAAGAAAGTACGAAATATATAATCCTCCAAATAACAGACCTACGGCCTTTATAGTACTCAAGCACATCAAAAATGTAGAAGAAATGTTAGAGGAAATACAGTAAGGGGAGAAGAACTGAAAGTCGTTAACAACTGGAAACTATTAAAAAAGTAATAGAAGAAAAAGAGGAGCCTGTTTGGATAAAAGAACTCCCCCAAGAAGAGACAGGGAAATTATGAAGAAAGACAGCCTCAAAAGAACTACCAACCAGTCTAAGAGACATGGCATGGGAGGCAACACATGACATCCTGAAAACATACCAAAACTTGTTTAAAAGGAAAGGAGGTAAAAATGAAAAGTGCCAGAGGAAAATGTGTAATGAAATAGAGACAGCACAACACATCAGGTTCTGCAGAAGTTGCAAAATAACAGCATGAAGGAAGTGTGGGATGGGATGAAGATCATCACTGGCTGCAGCTCTAAGCGGGGTGCCACCATCGAGAGAGACATGGAGAGAGCAAACCAGATGAACAACTTCTTTAACAGGTTTGACCACCCTAACCCACTCTCACCTCGGAGTACTGCACCCTCCACGCATCGTTCGGCTGATACCATCATAGGAGATACATCCCCACCCACAATTACAGCAGCCCAGGTAAGCAGAGAGCTGAGGAGACTTCGTGCCAGCAAAGCAGTGGGTCCAGATGGAGTATCGCCACGACTGCTGAAAGCCTGTGCGTTGGAGCTGGGGAGTCCTCTACAGCGCATCTTCAACCTGAGCCTGGATTGAAGGTGTTTCTGGACTTTTCAAGCGCCTTCAACACCATCCAGCCTCTGCTCTTTAGGGACAAGCTGACAGATATGGGAGTAGATTCATACCTGGTGGCATGGATCGTGGACTATCTTACAGACAGACCTCAGTATGTGCGTCTTGGGAACTGCAGGTCTGACATTGTGGTCAGCAGCACAGGAGCGCCGCAGGGGACAGTGCTGTCTCTGGTCCTGTTCAGCCTATATACATCAGACTTCAAATACAACTCGGAGTCCTGCCACGTGCAAAAGTTCGCTGATGACACTGCTATTGTGTGTTGCATCAGGAGTTGGCAGGAGGAGGAGTATAGGAAGCTAATCAAAGACTTTGTTAAATGGTGCAACTCAAACCACTTACATCTTAACACCAGCAAAACAAAGGAGCTGATGGTGGATTTTAGGAGGCCCAGGCCCCTCATGGGTGCAATAAAATGCTGCAGATGTTCTATCAGACGGTTGTGGCGAGCGCCCTCTTCTACGTGGTGGTGTACTGGGGAGGCAGCATAAAGAAGAGGGATGCCTCACGCCTGGCCAAACTGGAGAGGAAGGCAGGCTCTATTGTAGGCACAGAGCTGGACAGTTTGACATCCGTGGCAGAGCAACGGGCACTGAGCAGGCTCCTGTCAATCATGGAGAATCCACTGCATCCACTGAACAGTCTCATCTCCAGACAGAGGAGCATCTTCAGTGACAGACTGCTGTCACTGTCCTGCTCCACTGACAGACTGAGGAGATCGTTCCTCCCCCACACTATGAGACTCTTCAATTTCACCTGAGGGGTAAATGCTAACACAACCCAAGATTATAGACTGTTATACCTGCATCACACTCTCCATCTTGCATTTTTTAACTTGCACTGCTGTATTTATTGCTCTATAATTAATATTGTTTTTATCAGTATGCTGCTGCTGGAGTATCTATCTATCTATCTATCTATCTATCTATCTATCTATCTATCTATCTATCTATCTATCTATTATGTAGTGCCTTTCACAACTATCTTCTCTTTTCTCTACTAGCTTTACTATCGTCTCTCTGTCTATCATACTTAGTGCCTTTACTATTTATTTTTTTTATTGACATTGGTACACATCATGGAGGAGTGTTTTGACACATTTTGCCATAAGGCACTAACTGATATGCACTTATCAAATCTACTTTAAGCTCATCGCCACACCCAGACCTATCCTGTTTGCCCTAATATCTTTCTATGTGGGACTTTTTTATGAGCAAAAAGTGTTGGAAAGGACAACAAAAAGCATTTTGAAAAATAAGACGTTAGACAAAGACCAGAGACGTGCAGTCAGGGGAGGCCATCATGAAAAGTAAAAAAAACTAATAATAATAACATAAAATACATTTGTCCACTGGTCTGTGCTATAAGTTTGTTTTCTCTATGGTTCCAATAACTTTGATAATTTTTGTAGTCAAAATCACTGATTTGGCACATTTCCTGTTCAAATACAGGGGGAAAACGTAAGGTGTGGTAGCAATGAGCCTCACCTCACTTTGAACTGCGCTCTCTCTCACACACTGGGTTGATGTGTGCAATTGGCGCATACTTGTTGCTGTCTTTCTCTATGTCGCCAATCTAATATTTGCAGACACGTTTCTTATACACCTGACTTTCCACAGTCTGGCTAATATCTTTAATGAATGTGTGTGACATATTTAGTCTTACTGATCGGACATAAAACTGCAGTGAAAAGGCACAAGGTGAGGCAGACGGTACCGTGCTGCACTGAAGGGGGTGGATGTGAGCCCAACAGGTGCTTGTTGCTGCTGTTCTATACGCAGAGGCTCTGGGCGCCAATGAGTTAGCAATATCAGAAAGTCAAGTGCACTGCAGTGGTCCATTTATTTTTATTTTTTGTTCTGACTGACTGCCAAAATGGATGATTAAGACTTTTAAAACTAAAGGAAACAGAGGAGGACTTTTACAAGAAAGTGAGAGATTTTCATGGGGAAGGATAGGCGCATGGACTTCATTTACAAAGAAAGGTAAGACCATAAACGGTTTTCAATTTTATAAAAAATGAGATCAGACTAAGAAAAAAATATCCAATATTTTATTATACAAAATATTCTTTTGTTTTTCTTCTTATCCATTTGTTGAACAGTCTGTATTAAAATTGATTAAAGCATCAGAATTAAAAGCTTTTAAAAACAACTAAATATTTCAATTAAGGTCAAAATTGAAATCAATTTTTTTTTGTAGACCACTCTATACATTCATTTGTATTGAATGAGTATGAATTGTGAAATTGTAACAGCAAATTTAGAACATGTGGCGGGTGCAGATCTAATGCGCTCTCTCTGCTATAAATGTAACGTTCTTTCTTAGCCAAATATGTACCTTAACTGTCTATGTGTATCTAAAGAGAAGTCAATGTGTTTGCTGTCAACTGAATAGTGAATAAGCGACTCTTTTGGGTTCATATATTTGTAACGTTGACTCTGTAGGAGTCAGTGCCTCACCAGCCATGAACCTCACCGCACGTCACTGACAAAGACATTGTATTATATGGTAATTTTGACAAAAATGTAGACGAAAAAGAAAAGAGAGGGCTTTGGGTAAAAATACATTATGTAAAACAATATGGGAAATAAAAAATAGACTAAACTGGAAAAAGAAAAAAGTTTACCCGATTGTAAGTGTTTTACAGATGGCAAGAAAGGAGATACAAAAATATGAGCAAGACTCCAAAGAAAGGAGAAAAACAAAGACTACAAGGTAAGCAATTTACCTTTATATAGAAACTCTCCAATGTTTTTAAGTTGTTTTATTTAAAAAATAAGAATTTTCAGTACTCCATGTTAAATACATATATGAGAAGGAAAAGAGCCGAAAGAGACATTCTAAAAAGATTTTAAAATCATAGTTTAAAATTGTAAAGATATGATATATAATTGGATTAGAACAAAAAATATCATCACAAAAAGTCTCTAAAGCAGTTTGTTCAAAATAATTTGTTTTTGTATATAATGTACTTTTATTTTCAAAAAACTTTAATGTGTTTTAAGTTACAGTGAAGCTACAATTGGTAGTGCATGTTTTTCTTGACTAATCAAGCAAAGTTTTTAATGAAAACAATGACTGCAAAGTGACTAGGCTGTGATGGGAAAAGAAGCATGACTTAAGAAAACAAAAAGAGTAAAATAAAATTTGTTTTCCTCCATTCATTCAGAGTCTCACTTCAATTAAGACCACCTCAGCTTTTCTGTTAAGGGGAACAGCTGGACCACATTGTTCTAATACATTCTATTACTTTAATCAAATCAGCTCATTAGCAAGGCTGATGACTCTATCAAAGAACGAGCAGGGATTCAGATGTGCCGTGATAGTGGTTCCAGGTGATCTGCTAAGTTGATAAAGCCAATTGACAAGAAATCAAGGCAGGTTGTGCTGAATTAAAGGAGGCAGGCCTGAGTGACAGATCAAAGGAGAGTTCACGTGCCCCAAGAGGCATAATGGTGGCTACGCTCAAGCCTGAGGGTCAGACTTCTCCAGGTTGGTGAACACTCATGTGCTTTGAGGATGTTCTTTTTTTTGCTGGATGAAAAGAAATAACCAAAGCTATGGAAAGGGCAATGATCCCACTGTGTTTGTCAAAGAAAAGCAGGTGCCTTTTGACTCCAAAGTCCGTACTTTGATTTCCCATAAGATAGTTATAAAATTATACAGTGATATTTGTATAGCATTACTAGGGCAAACAGAGTTGTTTTTGACACTAATGTTCTAATGCTGAACTCCTGCTCTTTAATGGAGTGATATTTCGAAAAGGATTAAATCAGCAGTGGGATGGCTACAGATCACCCTGCATTTCTACTTCTTGTGTAGACATATATTTTATTTAATGTCTTTGAGAAAATTATAAATTAGGGCAAAGCAAAACATTACCAGTAGTTTAGGGTGGATTAAAATGGTTACCTTTCCTTTATAAAGATGAGGTTAATTTGTGAAATGTTGTTTATAACATGACTGTGGGGCTTTGAGAATTTAAAGTACAAATGTAAACTGACTTTTTGTGTATGGTGGCTTATTTTCTGCATTGTCTTTGGTAAAAACCTATTACACAAAATACAATGAATAAAGTGGTTCATCACCACTAATGTAAAAACATTTGCTTTAACTGAAACGCCAATAGCTACATTTTTTTTTCTCCCCCAGAATTAAAGTGTGTTTTTTTTGTTTTTTTTTATTAATAATTTGGATGAAACTATTGAGTCTATATGTGTGACATGGCTTCCTTTTGTGTATATAACTTCTATATTAGGCTCCAAATCAAGCACTCCTATTATTCAGGCACCTCTAGTATTTTAATCTGTTTACTGATAAATGTGTTGCATACACTTTGTACTTGAATTGAGATTGTCAATCTCTTAATCTTATCACCCACCACCTATACTGCATTTGTTTGTCTCTGCTAGTATGATCAGGCAAGTGTCCTCTAGAGTGGATTCAGACTCCTTCAGTTTCTGCCCACTTTATGTTGTACAATTTATTTTTGCCCTTCAAACTGTTTACTCAATAACCCATAAAGACAATGTGAAGCAATGTTTTCCGGTTTTTGCAAATTTGCTAAATAATCAAAAACCAAAACCTCTCATTAATATAAGTATTCAAACCCTTTGCTCTGGCTCTCCAGTTTGGGCTCAAGTGCAAATTGTTTGCTTTAATTCTCTTTGAGGTGTGGCTAGAGCTTGACTGGAGTCCATCTGTGGCAAACTGAATCGTTTGGACATAGTTTACAAATGCACATACCTGAGAATAGAAGGTCCCACAAATCATGCTGCAATATCCATGAAGTCCAAGGTGAGGCATTGATCGTGGAACCCTTTTCTAAAACTTTCAGTATCCCTGGAGTACACTGGCCTCCACAACTGTGAAATGAAAGTAGTTTAGAGCCACCACAAGGGTCATTCTGGTAAATTGAGTAACTGGACAAGACAGGTGTTGGTCACCTAGGTAACCAAGAATCCAATGGTCACAGAACTTCAATCTGCTGCTGAGATGGGAGAACCTGTCAGACGGACAACCATCTCTGCAGCACTCCATCAGTCAAGCATTTATAATACTGTAGAGTGGCCAGCCTGCTTGAAGTTTACCAAACAAGACTTAAAGAAACAAGAGCATGATGAAAAATGTTTTCTGATCTGATGAGACAGAATTTTACATTTTTGAGCAGAACTAAAAGTCCATCGTCAGAAGACCTGGCACTGCTCATCACCAGCCTAATGCCATCTGTACAGTGAGGTGACAGCCCCATGCTAAGGGGAGGGGGCTGTGCTTTTTGTCATTATGTGTTATTGAGTGTTGATTGTAAGAGCAAAAAGTCAAATTTTAAAATTAAATATACAACAAAAAAGGTGTGTAGAAAGTGAAGTCCTCTGAATGTTTTCCGATTTCAGTGCCTCTGGCTCCATTTGCATTTAAGGCTTTGCATCAGAGGGGTTGTCGTTGACTTTGTAATCTGTTCACAAATGGATTGACGAGGGCTCTCTGCTCTGCCCACTATCTTTTTTTTTTTTTTGTTCCTGTTCCTCTGTTTCATAAACAAATCAATAGAATTTTAATTTGGAGTATTTGTGTTCTTGGCAAAATCCTTTCTCTCTTCCTTGTAGTATTTTTATATATGGGTACTTTCTTCTCCAGAGCTCTTTATGATCCATTTTTATGAATCCAACATCTACTGATATAATCTGGTTACATAGATATGTTATAAACTGGGGACATTCAGTACCTATCCTAAGAGTAATCGTCCAGCAAACCTACTTCAGGAGGCCACCCTTCAGCTTTTTTTTTCATTGTCAATGAATATGAGTCCACTGTTAAGTAAACATGTTAAACAGAAAGATAGCATCACAACCAGAAGTAAGTTCAGCGTTAATGCAGGCAAGGCCAGTCCTAAAGAAGCAGCGTTTGTGAGTTTGTCAAATCCTCTCTCAGATTCAACAATTTATAATGAATTTTATTTTTCTGGGACACAATGCCCACCATAGCCATATGGGCAATTTGAAAGCCGCCAGTTTAGCAACAGTCACAGCAACATTATAATCTTACCAAGCACCTCAACAACATATACATTTAGGCCTCTGAAATAAACTAGCAAGCCTAATACAATGGCATAGTTTGATGCAATTGAAACATACTCTTCTTTAAACATTGATCCCTAATTCCTATTAACTGTGTCTACACCAGTGCATGCAGATAATTCAATACCACCATCTGCTCAATGAACAACAGCAGAGAGATCTTTTTCTCTGAGGCGTGAGTGAGGAGCGTCTTCAATCAGTTCTTGGATTGTGATGAACAATGGAGGATGCTATTTTCCAAGTTTTAACAATTTTAATGTAAGGTCATTTGGGAGACACTTCTGTTTTGACTTTGAATAAAATCTGTCTTTAGCAAAGCATTGAAAGTCTAGAATTACAGTCATGTTGGTGACGATGCCAGTTGCCTACAGACTCCCTTTTCCAACATGGGAATCTGTGGAACCAACACCGTCGATAGTTATGACCGAGATGAGCTGACAAATGAGGACAATTCTCAAATGAAGCCAGGGGATAGTGCAACAAGTACCAAGTTGTTTTTATTTAAACAAATGGTTGTGTCCAAACAGAGAGTGCAGTGCTTCATAGTTCCAATAAATAAATCCAAAAAAACGGTGAAAAGTTGGGATAAAAGGCAATAAATAAATCCGTTAAAATCCGAGGTTAAAATGCAGTCTATCTCATCATGAACTCAGCCCACCTCCATCTCTCATTTTCTCTGGCTCACCCATTGCTGCTGTAGCCGGCGGAGACCCAACAGCAACAAGCTTCTTTCGGCCGACCTCCATCTTGGCTGCCTCCAGGCATCATGGCCAGACCGTCCGAGGTTGGCTCTCCTCCCTTCTTCCTTTGCGTTCATGTAGTCGCTCCTCAGATCCATCGGGAGGACACCTGTCTTACTCACCCCACTCCACCCGAACATTCAGTGGTGTGGACTAGCCCCTAGAGCACCACAGCCAAACACTCCTTTGTGAGACCCCAGCTCGTGCTGTCTCCTCCTTCCAGGTGGCCAGATAGTACCTTCCAGGACTGCCTTTCATTTCCTTTAACCTCTTTTTTTCTTCTTTTCCTCGATCCATCCCCCTCTTTTTATGCCGACCGGTATAAATGCTCTCACATCTCCATGGGTGCAGTGCCTTAATCACATGCTGCAGGAAGCCAATGAAGCAATAGGGAATGATCGCACCCGCACATGGAGGTGCGACTCGCTCCAACTACCTCATTAACTCCCCATGGCCATGCAATCACGGCCACGGAAAGCAACATGGCTCTATGGATTTAAACCTGGCCCATTTTTTTTTTTTGAAGCAGCAGGCCCACTTTACCACAGTGTTACTATTTTAATTAAAGTTTTTTTTGTGTCCATCTCCTATGCTACTGCAGTTGTAGAATTATTGATATGGTTGTTCATTATATGAAATGTAAACAATATAAATGCAAGTGTCAAGCAACAGATTTTCATGAACCTTGTCATTGCTGCAAATAGCAAGAGCATTTTCAATACTTTGACAATTTTAAAACTCCAAAGCAGCCTACAGTGCCTTTCAACTTGTTTTTAAAACATCTGCTCTGCTGTGTAACAAAGATCAGGTTCCACAAACAGATTTTTTCAGTTCTTTGTTTAAATTAAAGCATGATGAAGTGCTGCATCTTTCAATACTAATGACCATTCTCTCAACTCAAACAATGTGGTTAAAGATAAGATATTGATTGTGGCCAAACGATACTATTTATTTTGTAATTTTTTTTTCTCCCCTATAATGGTCCTCTACAGAACTTAAGATGTTCACATATAAGATGAGAGAACCAAATATCACAGATCCAGACAGAAGATGTTAGAGTTTTATAATTCAAAAAATGATTGGGACACTCAGACTGTACTATAGCAGCCCTGCATTCACAAAACTCAAAGATCACTCTCCAGAAGTGGTTGAATTGTGAAGAGACTTGGTTTTAGACAGCCTTAATTGTTGGTTAAAATAATTTGAGACGAGCAGTGAATGAAGCCCTGGATCAGACATTTGCCATTTCTGTATCACACTGTAGATTATGAAGGTGTGTAAAAGTAGAGCACAGTGACACGAAGATTAGCTCAACTGTATCCCACGACACATTCACTTCTCAGTCACCTACTGAGTTTGTAGGCTTTGTACCCGTGTGCTTGGTTTTGGCTCCCATCTCAAAGATTTGTACTAAACTGCTAAACCAATAACAAAAATATAAAGTGCTCACCCCTTTGGAAGATTTCACATTTTGTTAGTTTTTTTCTTTTCTTTTTTTTGTTAAGCCTCCATACTGAACTTCCACAAGTCATCCCTCCCAGCTGCAGGTGTGTTTATTCTGCAATCAACTGAAACCCCTTGAATACAGACAGGTGGTCTCCATTGAACTAATTATAAAACTTCTAATACCAATTGGCTGTGCCAGTGATGATTTAGGTGTGTCATATTAGAGAAAGTGAATACTTATTTAGATAACTATTTATGCTTCATATTTGAAATTAATTTTAACCACTTTTCAGGGATCTGTTTTCACTTTGACGTTAGGATCATTTTCTGTTGATCCGTATCAAAACAAGACAAATCCACTGTGATTCAGTGTGTTGTATAATAATAATAAATAATAATAATAATAATGTGGAAATGTATAATTTATATACAGGGATGAATACCTTTATGAGTCTGTGTATGAATGGGTTCTTGCAATGTACCAGAATCCCATTCCCAGCTGGATCCTGTCTTGATCCCAGTCCTATATGAATCCACCCTTAGCCTCTGCAATTTTATAATGAGAAAAGCAGCTTGCGAAAGTTAAAGGAAGAATGGAAATGTCAAAGCACTCTTCTGGATAGTGTTATTTCCTACATATCTCGTTTTAGTAATTTTATATTTTTGCCCACATTTTCACTTTTTTTGCGATTTGTAATGGTGGCCCAAGTGCATGCCAGTTAACCAAAGAGCAGCATTTATTCTGATTAGCAAAAAGCTCATTGTGTTGCATACGTTTGACTTTAACATTAAGAAACAAAAAAGGAAAATTTATACCACTGCGTTTACATTTGTTCAGTGTCTCTTAGGCGGTGACCTGACTGGGATTTCAATTCTGTCTCCTAAAGCTGTAAAATAGCAGCACTAACCACTGTGCCATCATGACACCCTCTTTTAACAATTGGTAGAGTGATTTCCTTTTTGTTGTCATCCGTCTTAAAAGCAGCGCCAGTGTGCTTTGCTCAAGCTTGCCTTTCACTCTTAGCTTTTCTCTAAAAGCCGATCTTCTTTTCAGCTTTTTAGACATCAGGAGCACAACCTTACTTGCCAATAAAATTCTGCCATTTATTTCATCTTCGTTCTTTCAAACCTCAATGCGGAATGTGTCTAGATGTGTAGCTAATGACCCGTGAGCAATAAGCAACTGTTTAAGTAAATGCAGTAGCAGAAAAGCTTTTACTGAACAGCATTTTAATATTTTAAATAGATTTTCTATTGCAGCCTTTTTCTAACCGGATTAGTTCTCTGATGTGTTCTGACAGAGCTGTTGTTAGGGATACTCCATTAACTTTGTCTGTCATCTTATTTTCTCTGGTATCCAGTATAAACACCCTTATATTTCATAATTTGTTTTGCTATCAGTGCTGATTTGTAAATGTGCAAATTCTAATTAACAGCAGCCACTGTTTCTAATCTATTAAATATTAAATCATTCCTGTGCCGTAGATTTTCCACACCAGATGGAGTCCTGTGGTATGCTAATTTACCTGCCTTAAGTTGTCAGCAGTTTTAAATTTTAGCTTTCATTTGAAACGTATGTGCATTTACAGATCTGGTACTTTACTGCATTTCAGTTCCAGCATTTTCTCCGTCTGCTTATGTTAATATTTATTTACCATAGATACCTGCTCTTTCCAATAAAAGCTTCACAGTCCATTGAGTTTCAATAGCTGTGTTTTGTTTCAGTCCATTAATGCAGCCTTAATCTCAGAACAAGCTTGTTAGTGGGGAGACGTATTATATTTGTTTTGATGTTAGATTACAGTATAAGGCATTGCGCAACGTGTTATTGCAAATACCTTATTTCAGCATTTGATCTATGCAAAGAATTTTAAAAGCGGCACACAAATGCATGGCAAAATTGCATTAATGTACCTGCATTATGAAAGGTCGCAACAGCTGGTAATTACATCTGTTGAAGGTTGGTGATGTTAAGCCGTTCATTCTGTTTTGCCATCTAATGTGGGGTTTTCAGACTGAATGTTACTTAAAGTTCTAGTAAATATACTGTTACAAATAATGTCTCTGCCATCTGCCTGTAACCTTTATCTGCTCTTTGGATCTCAAACGCCTTTGGCTGAGTTGTACTAGGATGCCATTTAGGCTCTAAAAGGGCTTCCTGTTCAGCAGCACTTCACCCTGGTCAGATGTAGAGCCTTGTATTGTACGCTAAGTAGCAGCTGCACTATATGTGATCTGACTATGCTGAGCAAGCCAACAAGCCACTACAGAAATCTTAAATAGGACTTGTGTGGGCTTCAGATGAAGTAAAATCAAATAGCAGGACATAACGATTTTAAACCACCTTAACCCCAATTCATGGTCATGGGGTACCAATGCGTATACTGGCAGTATTGGATGCATGGCAGGAATTGACACTAAACAGGGTGATAGTCTCATGTAGGGCTCAATCTCTCTCTCTTTCTCTCTCTCACAAATACACACACACTTTCATTCACACTCACTCAGGAGCTAATCTGAAATCACCACTCAACATACGTACATTGTTAGGGATTGGTGAGGAAAACTAGAGTACTGCAAAACTAAGTTCTTTCTGTACATCCAGATGCACAGATTCTTTTAAATGCCGTCATACACAGTATATAGAACATACTGCCGGTTATTTCAGCCACCAATAAATTGAACATATTCATTTCATAGATTACCCATTATTTTCTAAGTGGTGCTTCAAAACTTAATTTTATTTAACCAGTAAGTGAGTTCACTAGCTTCCTTTAACACATTCTGTCTCTTAAAATATCTAAGTAGGTAAAATGACTGAAAAGCTCTGTTTGAGGATGAGGATGAGTGGCAGCACTGCCAACCCTCACCTAAGCTTAAATCAATTGTGTTGCTACAGTAAAGCTGAACAAATGTAGTGGCCATTCCTTATGGATACAACTACACACTGGTTAGTACTACTGGCTCACAGTCTTTGCTGAACCGACCGTGTGGAGTTTACATATTCCTCCTTTGTCTATTTGGGTCTTTCTTTGTGTACTCGTGTGTGTGTGCGTGTGTGTGTGTGTGTGTGTGTGTGTGTGTTTTTTTCTCCTATATCCAAATCACACCTTTAATGGCTCATTGGCCAACTCTAAACTGATTTGTAATTTAATGAATAGTGTTAGTTTTTGTGTGACTATTGACCCCCACTATTCTGAAATGGAATAAGATTTCAATTATTTGCTGTGCTGTAGCAGTTGAATGCTACTAGAGGTACTGAATAGCGGTAGCATTG
Source organism: Polypterus senegalus (assembly GCF_016835505.1). Taxonomy (NCBI): domain Eukaryota; kingdom Metazoa; phylum Chordata; class Cladistia; order Polypteriformes; family Polypteridae; genus Polypterus; species Polypterus senegalus. Next base: position 74,778,217 of record NC_053167.1, read on the forward strand.
TCACAGAATGCCAGGTGACCCAGAAATCATGCAGTAAAGCTTTCACACATTGTAAAACTGTGCCTGGATAAATTTGTTCATCAAAATTCACCCCTTATCTAAGTAACATTTAAGTGAGGGTGGAAGAGATCTTTAGTTATTTATTTGCTGGAGAAACTTATGGTTAAAGTGAAAACCGGATCAGGAGATGGACAAAATAAGATATATATTGATATGTCTTTTGATAATCAAGGCAGATTTTTAATACAAGTAACCTGAAGAATCATTGTCAAAAACTAAGCCAAATTTCAGTACTCAGAAATCAGTCCTATCTTTTACTAAACCCAAAACACTAATTGAAAATGGCAGTCAAAGCATCAAAGAACAAAGTTCTTTAACAGACAAACCGGTAAAGTATGCACGCGGCGATGTGTAGATTTGGGTCATGATTTAATCATTTTTGTCTTTTTCAAAATTTCTTGTTCTCATTACGTTCCCCAGAATTCACTTTTGCACTTGAATTTTCAGTAAGAATAGTGCTTGATTTTGGTTTGTTTCTTTTCTGACACATTTTTGTTTTTCATAAAAGCAGAATTTTTATTTATTTATTTATTTTTTAATGCGTTTTGCATATAGTTGCTGGGGTGGTTGACATCATGGGATGACTACCAGTCATGACCTGTGATATCATATGGTCAAAAGTATAAAGGTAGGCACAATTCACTACTGTTATCCAAGTTTGAATAAACGCATAAGAGTTCTTTATTGGTGTTTTTTTGTGTTTCATTTTCTGATACAAAGAATACTTGCTTTGTTTTCTGACTTCAAGTTTGATTATGATTTTCTAGCTTTGTTGAAAGATTGTATATTTAGTTATCGAACATATGCTTGGCACATGCTTAATATTTTCATCTTCTGATCAATATGTTCATCTGTGTCTCACAGACATAATAGATGTGTAAATATCCACAGACTGATGTTGATGTGATTAGAGTAGCAGCTAATTAAGCATCGCAGGAGTGACATCACGCCACATGGACTCCAAAGACACACCTTGAACAACCATCCGTCACAGTTGCACAAAATGGCTACAAATCTAGCAAGAAAAAATCAAGACTTTAAATAAATAATATGAACTTTTTCAAAAATTAAAAACAACCTCCTTAGAGTTAGACCTGAGTGTCACTCGAGCTGTGACAACAGTGCTAAAAGCATTAGTCCCAAGTGTCACTCGGGCAACTGTACAGACATGTCTCGTGTAAGCCTTGGACCCGCAGATTACTTGGGCTGTAAAAGAGCCAACAGCGTTAGTGCCCAGCGTTACTCTAGAAACGATATAGGCGTGTCTTGCATAAGCGACATGCCAGAGAGTTACCCAGGAAACAGTGCAGACACATCTTCGCCTAGCCTCATAATGGCATCTCGTAAGAAATGTTTTTCAAAAGCCCAAGTGTTGCATGTTCTTGATAGTGATATGAGCAGTGATGACAAAGTGAATCTGTGTTCAGGCAGTGAAACTGAAATGAAGAGTGAAATCAAAAGTGATTCTTATGGATACGAAAATGACTCTCGTGTCAACTGCACCTGTCCAGTGTGCTGCTCAAAAGCTGGCCCACCTGGAAAGAAAATCCACAAGGAGTCAGGCTATTGTCCCGACTGTGACGTTAGATTGTGTATTTCACCGTGCTTCAAGATATACCACGCAAACGACACATTTTGACAGTATAAATGATATTAGCATTATTTTTATTTATTTCATTGTTCTACTTTCTACACTTCTGACTTTGTACTTTTTAGTGTTTTGCATGTTTTACAATAGAAAGATCAGATTTAACACATGTAATTTTTCAAGCCAGAAAATGCAACACTTTTTTTTTTTTTTTTACATCCAGGATTTTTTTATATAATAGAGAGACGAGACTTTTTTCAAGAGATTTTTTCAAGTCCCATGAGACAAGACTTTACTGAAAGGAAACTAAAGATTTTCTGACAAATGTAGTGGGATGTACTCATTAATGCTGAGCACTATATATATATATTAATAATATATATATATAATATAATATAATATAACAGATAATGGAGAGAGAGAGGTCTTAGACTATATACTATGTATTCAAATTACATTTTTTGCCTTTAAACATTTTGGGGAACAGTTGCATGTTTTAGGAGTCCCCAATTAAAGGGGGTTCACTACAAAATTATTCAATCTTTATTATCTGGGAATCCTTTAACAGTTTGCTTAACTCCCAAAGTTCAAGATAAACTGCTACAATGTTTAAAACAAAAATGGAGAAAGTCAATTATATATTGTTCAGCTTTATTCAAAACCGAGTAAGACTTTATTTGGTCTAGATGTCACACTAAAAGTCACAAATCCTTCAAATACTTTAGACAACCAACTCTTTTTGGCTATTGTTCTTTAATTGTCCAAAACAGCATATTCAATCAAGAATCTAGAATTTGTGAATCTGTTTACAATTAAGTAGATACTATAATACATAATCTCAAGAACCATAAAAATATTACAATAACCCCCCGCCTAAACACACCCAAGAACTTCTGGCTTGGATAATAAGAATATTTAAGATGCCCAACTGCTTAATTCACAACCACACAAACTATTAGAACTGAGTAATTGTATTTGCTGCATTTTGTTCTTTTACCTAGTATGGATTCCTGCAGACATAGTAGTGGTAATGGTAAATCTAATAAAATCAGCAAATAAAACCTTAAGCATACCTGTTCAGAGGATTACATGATTAGAATTATAGTTTGAACATTTTGGATTATATGTGTTTACCTGCTTGTGAATTTCTGACTAAGATTCGCATTCTAGATTTAATACTTCTTGGAATTATAGCCCTAACAGAGACTACGGGTTATATTCAAAATTCTGTGCTTGACTTTTAAAGAGTTGTTGAAATATGCTCTTTAATGGGCAAACTGGATACAGAAAACCACCTTTGCTAGCACTGGTTATGTTCATCGAAAGAAATATTTATTTTATTTTTTCTAGTAAAGTTCATATCAAATGGCCCACAAAATGCTTTAAAATTGCACATTGTTCTACACCAGTAGAGAGAACATTAGGTCTCCTCTTGAATCGAGTCTGCCTGTTCGCATTCCTGTTAAACTGGGATCTGAAACTAGCAAGTATTATAAGTTAACTAAGAAATAGTCCCTGGACTGTAGTGTAGCATTTTACAGTGTTTTTCTGAAGTCATCTGGCTATTCCTTGCAGAAATCCTAAAAAAAAAAAAAGTGTTGGTAGCTTAGTGCTGGCCTGAAAATTCTTGGCTTATCCCACTTTTGTTTAACTTTAGTTCAAAGTGAGCCACAGCACACCCGACGTTTTAGCCCTTCTTCCCTAATACAAACAGTACTGACAAGTCAATCACAATAATCCATGGATAACTGAAACCATGTGGCTGAGATTTGAAGATCTGGTCCTTTTTTATATTTTATCTTTTCTTTTGACAAAACAGCCATCATTTTCCACTATGCAGTTTGTGGTAGAATTGGAGGATTATTCAAAATAATAATATTTAAATATATTTCAAACAAACCATTCATGTGACTCCAAGGAGAGCAGCCATGAACTCTTTTTTTATTCTTCACAAAATAACCCCACTAAGGACTGAGAGGAGGTGGAACATGGACAGTAGGGGGTATCTTTGAGCCGCTGGAGTCCTAAAACCTTTACAAAAAGGAAACTTTATGGATGATACATATTCTGATTATCTTAATATAGTTTTAAATCAAAAAAATCCAGCATTTGAATATGTTACTACTAAACAAGTGAAAAGTGACTGCTGATAGTATTGGATCTATTAAAAACATTTAAAAATAAGCAGAGCAGTAACACTATTTTTTCAGTGTTGGGGATCTTACTCTCATCCTTGCTCAGTCGTTTTCTATATGCAGCTTGTGCATTCTCCCTTTGTTCATCTATTTTTCTCTACAGTTTCTGCTCTGATTTCCTGTACAGACGAGACTAATAGCCGGCAAAAAACTGGTCAATCATGAAAAACTATGAGAAAGAATAAGTGATGTTGTAAGAGTAGCTTGTGCTGAACAGGCATCTGGTTTCTGCCTAAAGCCAATGTCACATCACATGACTTCTAGTCATTAAGTATGTCAGATTTGTCAACCACAGTAACTGGTCTTGTCTTGTCACTGGACTATGTCAATTTAAACAATTGGAAATCACTGTCCATAACACATTTACTGACTGAGAGCAAACTTCTAACACAGTCATGGTCACCTGTTTATCTGACAACCAATAGCATGTTGCCTGACTGAACCAATGCTGTACTAAATGTTAACTGGTATGGTGCCTTCTTTTTTTTCCTCTTTCTATTCTGAATGTAAAACCTGAGACATCAGACAAACTAGCTTCTCTTCTATTTATTAGGTCCCAAACATGCTTGTTCCTTATTTCTTTTTTCTGAATTCTATTCATTGCACTTCTGAATAAGCAATCATTGGTTATCTGCTCTCATACACACAGAGCCGGTACCAATGACTAAAGTTAACATCAAACCTGTTTGGTTTTAGCCAAGCAAGTTGCAAACTAGTTGGTCTGAGTTGCATGACATTTCACATTATGTGGCTAGCTTCATGGGAGCATACCGCCTACTGCCTCCGACTCTTTAAGATTCTGAGAATGAAGGCTACAACTGAAAATTGACAGAAAAGTCACATAATGTGACATGGCCTTAACTTACAATGATCTGGCAGCCTGTGACTCTGTACTCCACATAATGTATTCAACAATTAGAGGGACTTATGATTGATTGATTTTTAGTAATCAAGATGTGGTGTATCCATGTTTTCCTCTTTGTTCTCTGGTTTTCTTCCAACACCCTCAGACATGCTGGGTGGATGAACTGCAAAAACTATCCATCCACTCTCCAACCCGCTGAATCCGAACACAGGGTCACGGGGGTCCGCTGGAGCCAATCCCAGCCAACACAGGGCACAAGGCAGGAACCAGTCATGGGCAGGGTGCCAACCCACCGCAGCTGCAAAAACTAAATTCTTAATATTAGTGATTGATGTCCTGTTTCATGTTGGTCCCTGCACTCGCCCAGTGCTGTCAGGACAGGCTTTAGACCCCCCCAATCCCATGACACTGACTTATTAAATGGTTTTGAGAATGTTCTGTTATGCTATGTTAGATATATTTCTTAAATTGTTTTCTTAATTTCTTTACATTTATATTTCTCTCTCTCTCTTTTTATATATATATATATATATATATCTCCACATCCACAAAAACACTGGTTATATGTGTAATTTTTCACGTGAATGCTACCTCCTATATATATATACTGTATATAGGACATAGCATTCACATGAAAAGTTACACATATAACCAGTGTTTTTGTGGATTTAATGCAATTAGAAATATGAACATTGTAATAGCATTTATAATTTTTTTTCTTCAATTATAACACAAACTAAGATACTGATAAACAATGGACATGGAATAGAAACTGCCATTACATAATGTTTAGCACATTTTTACATATAAATATCTAATATTTACATAAAATATATATTTTTTTGTAAGCTCATTATGTGCACCACATGTGATGTTTCCTTCAGGAAGTTCACTGTGGCTGCAGGTTTTTATCCCAAGCAGTTTAACAAACCAGTCTGCGTTTTGGCTTGCTTCTAAATAATCTAATTGTTTAAAATTTGCATTTTTTGCCATACCTATAAATATTTAACTTTCTTTGTCCATTTTCTTTTAATTCTGTGCAATTTGATCCCGTATTTGTATCCCAATACTGACAATTGGGGACGAGCAGTACAGACACAGAATGGCACTGAATACTAAAGGGAAGCAATTACTTCAGTGTGCTGGTCATTTGTGTGCTAAGAAAAGGCTAGCTTATAACGAGTATTTGGCTGGGTTATCATGGGTTATTCTCTTAGGCCTACTTTAGATTTCCTAATTACCTGACCAATGGCTCATTCAATTTCAATTTCAGTTTCATTTATTTGTTTATACAAGTGTGACTATTTACTGTAGTGACTTTGTTCTCCATGTGTTTCACTCTACCCTTGTCCTTAACACAACTCCTTATCTCCCTGACCCTTATTTACTTAGCAGGCAACTTCCCAGTTTTACTTCTCTTCAAGTCTGTAGCACTTTAATTCTGTTTCATATAGCAGTAAAAACTACAAATAAAGTATACAGCCATTTCAGATTGCCTTGTGGCTATGCTCTCTTCAAATAATGATGCAGTTGCAAAAAGAATGACTCAATGTGATCAACACATAGAACCGAGAGAGAGAAGGCCCATCATAGATCTCGGGAGCACCAACCTCACTCTGAAAGGCTTCATAGGGTAGGCCATGAAAATCGTTTGTAACATTTTGAGTCTGAAGCTTGACAATTCATTATTTAGCACCACTGGACTTTCTTGTGCCTCCATTATTAAGATTTATAGTTGCTGCATAATTGACAGCCATTTTATCTGTCAATATGAAAAATAAATCTACCATATATACCACATTATGTTTGTGTCTTCTTCAATGCATATTAATTTATTCCTTTAGTTTAGCCTGAATTTTCCTTCCAGTTAATGACATGTTAATGAATTACTTCAGTGTGTGTAGTCCATAGTGAACTTTGCACTATGCTAAGTTTAGTACATGTTTAACATCTCCCTATCTCTCTCTCTCTGCTTCATTCTCTGTGAGAGTAGGGGGATTCACAGCCTCCTTCTATTAATCAGTTGCACTTTTTTTTTCTTTTTTCTTTTTTTTTTCCTCTCACCCCCAATTATTTGTCCAGAACAAACAATGCAGTATGTTCCCAGGTCTAAAATAGAATTTATTCGTAAAGCTTTCAGCAATGCTTTATTGCTTGTTGACACAACTAATGCACTAGTCTAATCAAAATTCCAACAGACTGACATCATTTCATAGCTGATAGTTTAGTACTGAAAATTGCATTTTTTTTTCTTTTTTAAAAAAGTTTGTATTTAATAAAAATGTTCATGTAAAAAAAAAAATGTATATTTATGTATACCTCATATTGTGATTTTTGCCTGACCTTTTACTATCAGGTGGTACTATCTTGAGATTAGGGGGTAGGTCAAATTAGACAGATGCTAGTGCGCCAGGTTAGGAGTGCAGGAGTTCCCATAGTCCTGGAAGTGGAACCATAGTAGCTATCCATCACACACTGCTATTCATTAGAATGTGCAGGTGACTTAGGGGTTTACTTGGCCCTACATTAGAGCACTGGTGCTTAGATTTACAAGGATGTCTAAGGCCAGTAGGGGATGATCTAACAGGAGTACCCCTGGATTTCCCAAGGCCATTCCTGGCCCTAGAAGTTATGCTAGGACATAAAGCTTAAAACACTTTTCTGTCCAAATGAGAACTGGGTAGGGTTGTTTGTTGGTAGGAATTCCTGGACTAGCACAAGAACCAGAATTCAGAAGTGTTAGAGTACAGGATTTAAAAAAAGTGATTGGTGTTAGTTTCATGGTTAACAGTTCTAAGCTACCCTTTTGTTAGGCAGAGATGTGTGTTGTTTAATCCTCTGCAGTTGCCATATAATTGTTTTTCTTTCCTTCTGTTTTTATCATTACATATATTATTTTTAATAGTATATTCACCTTTGCTTTTTAATTTGGATTCCATAACATTATTTGGTTTGAAGGGCAACCTGAGAATGCCTATAAATTATTTCTAAATATTTGTGTTTTATGTGGGTAAAGGTTTGCCAGGCACAGAACAAAGCTATGGCTCAACAGAGACTTGATATACTAAAAAAAACCTGCGCTGTGGTAACTTAACATGCTTTGGTGGGAAGAAAGGCAGAGGCAGTAGGTGGAAAACCATGTCAAAGAAATGGGTTCCCCAAAACAGACAGGATCACCAAGGGGAGAAAGAGAAAGATTTATAGTGTGGGGTGAGAGCATTTAATCCCCCATGCTGACTGCACTGAACACCATTAGAAATTAGTTGGGTAAGGAATCGGGAGGTAAATGACAGCCAAAGCAGCAAGCATTGGGTCATAACTGGTAAATCAAATACCAGTTAACCACGGCTCAATATGTATGACAAAAATCTTAGTCAAACAGGAGTTTGAAATTGATAAACAGGTCAGGTCAGGTTGGGGAGCATGTGCTGGTACAGCGTGTTTCTGCAGCCACCACAAAACGAAACAGCTTGGGGTCCTGATTGGCATCCCCCAAGGTAGACATGCGTTCCAGTCCCATCCTCCTGAAATGACTATCTGCTGCAGCCATATGTTATGAGGATGTCCACTTGGTCTGGTCCAGCTGCTGAAGATCCTGGGAACTGGATCACCCTTGGGGAATCGTGCCTTATGGCTGCAGTGGTATAACTGACACTTCCTCACAATGCAGGTAGTATGCTTCGTTCGGGACTCGGTGAGCAACCGCTCATTTGACACAAAGTCAAACCAGCAGTACCCAAGGATTCTCTGAAGAGAGACACAGTACCAAAGGACTCCAGTCATTATCTCTGATCACTGGATAGTATCAATGTCTCGTAGCCATATAGCAAATCAGTGTGGAAAAATAAAAATCAGTTATTGATCAAATCTGGTGTGCGTGACAAGGGCCACGAAAAGTCTGTCTTTCGACAAGTGCAGCTTCTGTTTTCTGTAACAAACAAGAAGTTACAAGTGCCCAACTGATGACCTTTAAAATTGTGTAACTACTGATCCAAACAAAATTATTGTAAAGATGTAATGTCTTGAAATTCTTGTGCAACTAAAGTCATAAGGTCAAATTTTGCTTAGCATTATAAAAGATTTAGGACACCGACTTCTCAGCGCAGATGAAGGGCAGGTGTCCTAGGACTGTGCTTCTCTGTCATTCTTACCTTTGCCTGGTGTGTATTAATAAAATATTTTTTACTAACTTTAATTATATCTCTCTGTCTTCAGTCACAAGAAATGACACTAGAGAAAAAGTGTCCACAGTTTTCTGGCGCCCAACGTGGGGCAGGAGACGGCCGGCTGACTCCTCGAGCGGGAAGATCTCAGCGATCTGTCTTCTTGAAGCAGACTGCCGCTACAGTGTACACCGGCAGCAGAGTAAGCAGCTCCGATAAAAGTTAGGACTGCCCTGTCCTGAGACGACTCCTGCGTGAGGAGTCCCCGGTCTCCTTCTGGTACAACCACGGTGACTGAGAAGGATTTTCCTGACAGAGCTGACTAACACCCAGGCTGGGGTAAGTAACCCGGAGGTTTCCGTAAAAAGATAAGCTGGGGGCGGGCTTGCTGTAGAGTATAAAAGTGACCGGGAATAGTAAATGGAAAAGAAATACCTTGTTTTAGGTCACTCCTGTTGGGAAAGATAGTATAGAACACTATCCTCTGGGAATTAAAAAAGGGGGATTTAGGACGGGATCCGGTGCGTGGCACACCCATAAACCCGGACAAATCTATTGGACAGAGGATAGAGCATAGAATAGAAGAATAACAGGTTAAAAAAAACAAGGGGAGTAATAAAAGTACGTACTAGAAATAAATATTTGCTTTCACCGTGCACTGTGACAGTAACGTAGGAAATAGTGTAGTATACTTCCCCTGGGAATATTAAAGGGAACGTTGGGGGTGAGTGGCACACTCAGCATTCCAATAGTTCATCGGACAGGGACGAGTAGGACAAGGATAGAAAGGTAAATCTGGCACAGGGCTCGGGGGGGAAAAGCAAAGGAAAAAATGGGAATACATAACAGCAAGTCTGCCAACCGGCGCCCGGGGTTCAAGTCTTTTATGCTGGAAGGATTGTTTTCGGAGGATCAGCAGACGCCGCACAAAAAGGGTCACCTAGAAAGTTAATAGAGAAAACACAGGATTGGATTTTAAAAGGGCATGTAAAAAATGGAATAAGCAGAGCGGTGGACATTAGAAGGGACAGAAGACGCAAGTGAAATTCAGGAAATTAGAAAAATATTATGTAGAAATGCACAAGGGTGTTGTATGTAGAAGTGTATGAGGATGTTGTAATAGAGGTATGTGTTATGTATGACAGATGGGAGTTGGTTATTAAAGATTGTAATTTAAAGGCAGTACAGAAATGAATTATTGGCTGCAGAAAGTTAGAACTAGAAAAAAAAAGACCCGTTATATCCCACACTTGTTCCTCCACCACCTCCAGCCCCACCGCACCAGAATTAAAAGATGATCCCTTGGGGTCTGGTTTCTTTGAAGAATATCATTATGATCCCTCATTACACACTGATCCGGGAATGACAAAAGTAACGTAATGGGTTCGGCAGGTGGGTTTCACGATCCTAGAACCTCCATTTCACAACGCACTAGAAGTCAAACCCTATTCCTTCAGCCCCCTAATCAAAACACCACCTTTCAATCCCCTTAAAGTCCCCAAACCCACAGGCCCCTTATTGGAATGCCCCCTGATTGAGATCCCAGAACCCCCCCGACATGATTCAATGCAACCTGCAGGAGCTAATAACCCCACTACTGTAATGATACATCGTAACTGAGACATTCAAGAGCTGAAGGACGTTGTGTCCGAATTGCCTGATCCCAAAGTCATCGGTGTGTTTAAAAAATTCATAGAACAATTACAGCAGCTGTATGATATGTATAAGCCTAATGCCGCAGAATGGACTCAGGTGCTGTGGAGAAAGCTTGGCACCACATGGGAGACTGTCAATCATGGACAGCATAACGGAAACCCGTGGCAGTGGAACGAGGCGTTGCCTCGGGGCCGGGATGAAGGTCCCTTTATTACGCAATGGGAACATGTTAAAATAATATTAAGGACAAGTATAAGAAAGGCAGAGACTGGTCTCTTATCTCGGCTGCCAAACAGAAAAAAAAGAGACAGTAGATGAATGGGCACACTGAATTTAAGAGTTAATGGCAGCACACTCCGGCCTTGAAAATCCAGACAACCGAACTAAAACTGCAGTTCCTCCTTTTGTTTCCGGACTTAGAAGCGACATTCAAAACAAGGTATCCTGTATTAGATGAGAGGCTGCCGCGTTTGAGGAAGTAAAACGTCACGCAGCGCATGCTGAACAACAGAGCAAGCAGAAAGAGTCAGACACCCAGACAAAGCTGATTGCAGCACAAATGAACTATTACACTGGTGGGGCCACTCCCGGCAGAAGTCGTGGACGTGGAGGATTTTTCCGGGGACAAGGGTGTGGACGGGGACAAGGTAGCGGATATATGTTACCTAATCCAAGTGGATCATCCACTCAGCTGCCTCCCCCTCCAGATCCAAACGCTACACCATATGCTTGTTACGGGTGTGGTGAAATGGGACACTTCTGCCGCAATTGCCCTCACAAGTGCCCACCCCCTCCTCCACCACCTGAACAATTTGATGTTTCATGGACATAGGAATCCGCAGGGATCCCCAGCCCTTCTCTTCAACTACCTTTGCTCACCCATAATTCAGAGACTGATCCATTATTGACTTTGCTGGCTGGTGAATGGCACTGAAACTGTTTTCCTCGTGGACACAGGAGCCACGCTCAGCCCTTTCGCTGAAGGAGGTCCCTGCCTCAAGAGATTCTTCGAGTTCAGCTGCATTCCAGTGATTCCACTTTAACACACTGATTTCTTTTAAATCAGCTCTGTCCAGTTAACCTCTTAGGAAGGGATCTCATGACAAAACTTTCTCTCTCCATTTCAATGAAATGTTTCCCCACACACCATCCTTCTTAAAGCCCTTCACTCATTTCCCTCCTGCTTGTTTCCCAATCTCCAAGCCCCTGACACCCTATTGCACTGCCCAATATTTCCCTATAGAAGTAGACACCCCCTGGCTAGAATCTTTTCTTTCATCAGGTACCTGCCCGAAACCCTTCACATCCCCTGCATTTTCATTTCCCCCACAAAAGCTGCTGCATTTGTACATCTTACATATTCACAGAATATTTTTTACCTCATATTTCTTTAGCTAAATCAAGCACTGTCCATTGGGTGGAAATCGGATCATGGGTAGAACAATGTCTTAATAGAACAGACTGGGTACATGTTGCTTCAGGTGTTTTGATACCTCAGACCATTTAATAACTAAAGTTGTGCTTCAAACTGATTTTTTAGTACATCGTACATTATGCTGCACTTCCCTTTCTGCGTTGTCATTGCAAACTACTTCCCCTTCTTGGCTCTTAGCGCTTCCTGACTCTTTGTGGTCTCAGGGTAAAAATGATTATGGAAGGATAGCCCATTGTGAGCCTCTGGTGATCTACCCTAAATCTTCTTTCCGTCCGCACGTGCCCAGTATCCTCTGTCTCCTGAAGCAGAGGCTGGCATCTCCGCCGTACATTCCGATCTTGTGAACGCGTGCGATTATTCCAATTAAATATTCTCCAGTTAATTCTCCCATTTTACCTGTAAAAAAGGCTGACGGTTCATGGCGTTTTGTTCAAGACTTACGACAAGTGAATGCTGCAATCTTTCCTAGAGCTCCTATTGTACCTAATCCTTCCACTATTCTTTCTGCAATCCCTCCCTCTGCTCGTTATTTTTCAGTAATTGATTTAGCCAATGCTTTTTTCTCTATCCCCGTACACCCTGACTCGCAATTCTGGTTTGCTTTTACTTTTCAAAGCCGCCGTTGGACATGGACTGTCATGCCTCAGGGATATACTGAAGCCCCTTGTGTGTATGGACAAGCGCTTGCTCAAAATTTAGAAGGGTTCTGGCCGGACCGAGGTAGTACATTAATACAGTATGTAGATGATATTATGTTATGCAGTGCTACTGAAGAAGATTGTGCAAGACACTAAAAAACTACTGCAGTTTCTGGGGGACAATGGACATAAAGTTTCAAAGGCTAAATTGCAATTAATTCAAACAACTGTAAAATATTTAGGTCATGACATCACAAATGGAATAAGAGCTCTCTCTAGCGATCGCATTAACACCATTCAAAATCTTCCCAGACCTGTCACAAAACAACAGGTTATGTCTGTATTGGGCATTCTGGGTTACTGCCGGCAATGGATTTTGAATTTCACTGAAAGAGCACAGCCGTTACAAAATTTAGCAAACACCCCTGGCCTTCCTCTTTCTGGTCAGGTGCAATGGTCCGAGCAGGCTGAGAAGGCTCTCTGTGACTTAAAAAATGCACTTTCGGTGGCACCAGCCTTGGGCCTTCCGGACTTTTCTCGTCCCTTTACTCTGTTCGTGGACGAAAAGGGGGGATATATGAATGCAGTTTTAACACAATTACATGGGGATAAACAAAGGCCAATAGCTTATTTTTCGAAAAAATTGGATCCTGTGGCCGCAGCACTTCCGCCTTGCCTTAGGGCTGTGGCTGCCACAACAGAAGCTGTGCTAGCCAGTACAGATATAGTGCTCATGAGCCCCCTAACAGTAAAGGTGCCTCACGCTGTACATTCCATTTTAGTACAGGCTAAGACCTCCCATCTCACTACTGCTAGGGCAATACACTAATTGCCATACAGAAATAACAAAGGTTGTAAAGCCTCGAGTAGATCTACAAGAAACACCTTTAGAAATTGGAGAAAATATTTTTGTAGACGGATGTTCTTTGCGATTGGAAAACGGAGCACCCTCAACTAGTTACGCAGTGGTCCAAGGGGACCGCCTGCTGGAAGCAAATCGAATTTCATCAAGTTTAAGTGCACAAGCAGCTGAATTAATAGCGCTCACCCGAGCATGTCAGCTGTCCGAAGGAAAAATCATAACAATTTATACAGATTCCAGATATGCCTTTGGAGTCTGCCATGATCATGGGGCATTATGGAAATTGAGGGATTTAAGACCAGTACTGGCAAGCCCATCCAACATCAAAAGTTAATCGAATCCCTCTTGGAAGCCATAACTAAACCATCAAAACTAGCGATTGTTAAATGTCAAGCTCACACAGGAAAACAGGACCTTGTCAGCAAAGGAAATGAATTGGCAGATTACTTTGCAAAAAGGCTGCATACAGTAACACACCAATCTCTTTATTCCAACAGAGAAATGACAAGGACCCCGATAATCAAATTATTTCTTTACAGAGTGCAGCCACGGACATTGAAAAGAAAAAGTGGTCCAAAGAAGGATCCCTCTCTGATGGAGTCTGGACTCATCAGCAAACTAACAAACCTTTTCTCCCAAAAGCTTCTTTTCCAGGTATGGCAAAATAGCCCATGGCCTTGACCATGCTGGGAAAGATGCCATGGTTCAAGATGTTGAAAAACATTGGGAAGCTGTAGGCTTCTCTACATATGCAGAGCAATTCTGTAGACGCTGTGCATTATGTCAAAGGTTTAATGTAGGAAAAGGCACTCAGGTAAGTCCCGCCGTTACTCCTAACCCAATGGGTCCGTTTGAACACCTCCAAATGGATTTTATTGAACTAACACCGTCTAAAGGTTACCGATATTGCCTTGTGATTGTCGATGTGTTCTCCCGATGGATAGAAGCTTTCCCTTCAAAACACAATGATGCCAAAACGGTTGCTAAAGCACTAATTAAAGAAATTATTCCAAGATGGGGCATCCCAAAAGCTACAGACAGATAATGGTACTCACTTTGTGAATTCCATAATAAATGAATTGACTACCTGGCTACAGATCAATGTACATCATTACTGCAAATACCATCCACAAAGTGGGGTATTGTGGAACGATGCAATGGCACCCTAAAAGCTAAGCTTGCAAAAATTTGTGAACAAACCAATTTATCCTGGCCAGATGCTTTACCCCTGGCTTTAATGGGATTGAGGGGACGGACACACCGGCAATTGGGGCTATCGCCGTTTGAAATCCTGACCGGACGACCCATGCCCGTTGGCATGGTTATAGGAAATGTGAACCTGCATACCGTGGACAATGATCTTCTCTCTAGTCTTACAGGCCTCCGAGCGTCCCTGAAGGAAGTCCACGAGCAGGTTAATCAGGCTTGGAGAACCAGCCCTCCATCTAAGGACTCGCCGATTCCCTTGGGCACCTGGATCCTGGTTCGAGACACCGGAGGAAACATTGGCATCAGCCTAGGTGGAGAGGACCGTTCCAAGTTCTTCTGTCCACACCACACGCTGTAAAGGTTGAAGGAATTGCCCGCCTGGATTCACGCTTGTGCAGCTGCACGTTCTTCTCTAGCAACAGTCCCTTTCCCACTATCTCACATTTCTGACCCTACTGGTCTGCCTTGTCTTCTCTACTTATTTACTACGTCCAAAACTTCTATTGATTCCAATTGCGTCGCTTTATCTGTTCTTTTTCCCCCATTCGTCATATGACTACCCCATGTTTCAGTCCCATGAAGGAAATTTCACATGTTTTAAATCAAATGGAACTGCTTGGGTAGGAGAATTACCTTCTTCCTTCTGCGCCCAAACCTTCCATGTCAATTCCACCTCTTTTAATTCCACTCTTTCAAAATTTTTGCTTTCCCAAACTACCCCTAGATCTGATATTTGGTGGATGTGCCGCAGGTCAAAACTGTTTGATATCTTGCCTTTCGATTGGTCTGGCACTTGTGCCCCTGTACAGCTAGTTATGCCCTTTCGATTATTATCCCTACCCTCTTCACACTCTCTGCATCACCCCCCTAATTCCCAGCTCTCCACTTCCTTCCCGAACCCGTTCCCTCCCAGACTCTTCCTCCAGCTTCTCCCTGCATGGCCCAGGAGTATATATTGATTCTATAGGAGTTCCCAGAGGAGTCCCAGATAAGTTTAAAGCAAGGGATCAGGTAGCAGCTGGATTTGAATCTATCATACCTCAGATTGCCATTAATAAAAACGTTGACTGGATTAATTACTTATATTATAACCAGCAGCGTTTCCTTAATTTTACTAGAAATGCTATAGAAGGTATTCATGAACAATTAGATCGTACCTCCCTAATGACTTGGCAAAATCGTTTGGCCCTAGATATGTTACTTGCTGAGAAAGGTGGAGTATGTGCTATGTTTGGTGATGCTTGTTGTACATATATCCCTAATAATACTGCACCTGATGGGTCCATTACTCGAGCACTAGCCAGCCTAACATCTCTTTCCAATGAACTTGCCACTAACTCAGGCATTTCTGACCCTTGGGATCGATGGTTCATATCCACCTTTGGGTCATGGGGCCAAAGGATAAAATCAGTATTTATTTCTTTGGCAGTAGTATTCATTGTCCTTTTACTTATCGGATGTTGCATTGTTCCTCTTATTCGCTATATAATATCCAAATATTTCACTGCTTCTATAGCCAAGGCCTATATGCTACACGAGGAACATATGCTCCAAATTGCCTCTTCAGTTTCCTCATCCCTTTCCCCCTCTCCTCCTCCTTCCCCATCCCTTACCTCCGCCTTCTGAATTTTCTTCACTATTTTATCATGCCCAGATTGATAAAAAGGGGGGAATGTGGAAAAATAAAAATCAGTTATTGATCAAATCTGGTGTGCGTGACAAGGGCCACGAAAAGTCTGTCTTGCGACAAGTGCAGCTTCTGTTTTCTGTAACAAACAAGAAGTTACAAGTGCCCAACTGATGACCTTTAAAATTGTGTAACTACTGATCCAAACAAAATTATTGTAAAGATGTAATGTCTTGAAATTCTTGTGCAACTAAAGTCATAAGGTCAAATTTTGCGCTTAGCATTATAAAAGATTTAGGACACCGACTTCTCGGTGCAGATGAAGGGCAGGTGTCCTAGGACTGTGCTTCTCTGTCATTCTTACCTTTGCCTGGTGTGTATTAATAAAATATTTTTTACTAACTTTAATTATATCTCTCTGTCTTCAGTCACAAGAAATGACACTAGAGAAAAAGTGTCCACATCAGGAAGCATCAGGACTCTAAAGACTTAAACCTTGGTCCTTTTGCACAGATATTAAGAGTGTCACACATCCCTTTCCAGCGACTTCATGAACTCCCACGCTTTCAAAATCTGTCTACTGACGTCATAGGAAGAGTCAACAGAGACATGAATGTTGCTGCCAGGGTAAGTACTTGCAGGCTCAGACACTTGGACTCATTACTTAGTCTCTCGAGATCCCTGATCAGAGCTTCCATTGACTTTGCGAAGATCACAGCATCATTGCAAAAGTCAAGATCAGTGATTCTTTCTTTCTTTCTTTCTTTCTTTCTTTCTTTCTTTCCCAACATATCCCTCTCTGCCACTGGACCCCACTACCTTGTCCAACACCCAGTCCATGCAAGTATTGAAGAGATTAGGACCAAGAACACACCTCTGACGAACCCCAGAATCAACTAGGAAAAACTCTGAGGTTCTGCCTCCACTCTGCACTGCACAACACAGTACAATAAACACACACTTTAAAAAAATTCTTTGTTAGTTGTGGTAATTACAACTCGAAGACACATGATATCCGATATGGTGTTCCACAAGGCTCTATCCTGGGTCCGCTGTTATTCTCAATCTACATGCTTCCATTAGGTCAGATTATCTCGAGGCACAACATGAGTTACCACAGCTATGCTGATGATACACAGCTGTACTTATCAATAGCACCTGATGACCCCGATTCTCTTGATTCACTAACACAATGTCTGAGTTGTATCTCAGAATGGATGAATAGTAACTTTCTCAAGTTAAATAAAGAGAAAACTGAAATCTTAGTGATTGGCAACAATGGATACAATGAGGCTATTAGAAATAAACTGAATACATTAGAATTAAAAGTCAAGACGAAGGTAAAAAGCTTAGGGGTAATTGTTGACTGTAATCTGAATTTTAAATCGCATATTAATCAGATCACTAGGACAGCATTTTTTCACTTAAGAAACATAGCAAAAGTTAGACCTCTTATATCACTGAAAGATGCTAAGAAATTAGTTCACGCGTTTGTTTTCAGTCGACTAGATTACTGTAATGCACTCCTCTCAGGACTACCCAAAAAAGACATAAATCGTTTGTAACTAGTGCAGAATGCAGCTGCTAGAATCCTAACTAGGAAAAGAAAATCTGAGCACATCTCTCCTAAAATCTGGAATAGCCTGCCAATAGGAATTCGCCAGGCTAATACAGTGGAGCACTTTAAAACACTGCTGAACACATATTACTTTAACATGGCCTTTTTATAACTTCAATTTAACTTAATCCTGATACTCTGTATGTTCAATTCATCATAATAACTATTCATGGTGGCTCTAAAATCCGCACTGACCCCTACTCTCTCTTCTGTTTCTTTTTCCGGTTTCTTTGTGGTGGTGGCCTGCGCCACTTCCACCTACTCAAAGCATCATGATGCTCCAACAATGATGGATGGATTAAAAGGCAGAAGTCTACGTGACCATCATTATCAAGTCCTTCCATGAGAACCCTAAATCCAAAGAGGACTGTTTCATTTATGTTAGGTAGAATGCCCAGAGGGGACTGGGCGGTCTCATGGTCTGGAATCCCAACCGATTTTACTTTTTTCTCCAGCTGTCTGGAGTTTTTTTTTGTTTTTTCTGTCCACCCTGGCAATTGGACCTTACTCTTATTCTATGTTAATTAATGTTGACTTAATGTATTTTATTTTCTTACTGTGTCTTTTATTTTTCTATTTTTCGTTATGTAAAGCACTTTGAGCTAATTTTTGTATGAAAATGTGCTATATAAATAAATGATGTTGTTGTTGTAAAACATTCATCTTAAAACTAAGATAAACAGCAAAAATGTATTAAATATTTCAAAACAACCAGGAAGAGCGTAATGTGACCTTAATACTCCTGATCCAGGTATATTACATACTGCACAATTCTGGTTGACCTTTCCAATGAATGGCACAGCAGCTACTCACAAATACCCCTCAAAATGACAGAATCTAAAAGGAAAACAAAATGTTTTTACAGTAGAAAACTGTTTATTTTGATATTTGTAAAAAACATATATGTCAAAATACAGTAGATGTGACCATGAAATGCTTTGGAAAGCTTTATAACAAAATCAGAAAAAAAAATC
Source organism: Polypterus senegalus (assembly GCF_016835505.1). Taxonomy (NCBI): domain Eukaryota; kingdom Metazoa; phylum Chordata; class Cladistia; order Polypteriformes; family Polypteridae; genus Polypterus; species Polypterus senegalus. The sequence continues at coordinate 74,797,107 of NC_053167.1, forward strand.
CTGCTCATGATACCCACAGAGCCCTAGACGGAATGCAATCTAGCACTTGTCTAAGGTACCAAGCCATGCCTTTAGAAAGAAATGTGAAGGAGCACAAACAAGAGGTTGCAAGACTGATAGGTGACAGTACATCACTTCAAGCTGGGTAAGAAGGGGCCAGATTACCCATTAAAGCAGAGACTGACAGAAAATTGTTAGTCCCCAGTCCATCCTAAACTGGAGAGCTGCCCCATATGGGTTGTGCCTAGCATGCCAGATAAAATACCTGAGGGGACTGGCTACAAATAGCTAAGGGGTCTAAGGACCTCATGGATCATTAGAGGGAGCACTAGTCTGACTGACAAAAATATTGTCCAAAACTGACTCCAAGAGCGAGTTTAAAGCTGCTGGCGAATATGGATCTGTGAACCTTTCTTCACCAACAGATGCCCCACAGCCCTTGGACCCCACAACCTTGCCCAACACCCAGTCTTTGCTGACGATGTTGTGATCTTCACAGAGTCAATGCAGGCTCCGATCTGAGTGCTTGAGAGACTGAGTGAGGAGTCAGAGTGTCATGGCTTGCGAGTGTCCTGGAAAAAAACAAGATCCTTTACTGACCTCTTGGGCACAGCCATCAGCAGTGTGTCTGTTTGCAGAGGGAGTGTCAACCTTGTCAAGAGGTTTACTTGCCTTGGCAGTGACATTCATGTCTCTGGTGACTCTTCCTATGAAGTTAGTAGATGGATTGGGAGAGCATGGGGGTTCATGAGGTCACTATATGGTTGCGAGACTTGGATGCTATCCAATGAGCTGAGACGAAGAATGGACTCCTTTAGTACTGTTTCTCTCTGGAAAATCCTTGGGTACCGTTGGCTTGACTTTGAGGCACATTACCTGCATTGTAAGGGAGCATCAGTTACGGCACTATGGCCATGTGGCGCGTTTCCCCAAGGGTGATCCAGTTCATAAGATCCTCATTGTTGGGGACACGAGTGGCTGGACCAGGCCAAGGGGTCGCCCACGTAACACCTGGCTGCGGCAGATAGAAGGTCTTTTCCAGAGGGTGGGACTGGACCGCGTGTGTGCCTGGGGGGTTGCCAACCGGGATCCTGAGTTGTTTCATCATGTAGTGGGTGCGGCAACGCACTGTACCAGTGCATGCTCCTCAACTTGACTTAGTGAGTATGGAGTCTAGAGATGATTTAGAAAATGCTGTCTGGATTGTTGGGAAGTGAGAGATTTGGAAAGTGAGAGTGGGAATGCAATGGCCAGTAGTTGTGAGGTGAACAGGAGTGTAAGACAAGCCACTTTTTAAAAAGGGGGTCAACTTTTGTGCCAGAGGCCCCAGAGTAGCAGCACAGTTATGTTTGGTATTGTGTTTAGTTGTCAAGATCCTTGTTAAATGATGAAACAGAAAAATACATTACAATTTTACTGACAGCCATCAGAATTAGTTTTAAATAAGTGTTTGAATCTGGGTGAAGACTGTGAATGCCAGTGAGTCTGGCTGGTGCTTAGCATGGCTTTTATAATGCCAATTTTTACATTTATGCAATTTTGCTCTTTTGTACACTTCATGGTTGCCAGTACTTGGACTCCAACAGACTTTATATATCAAATAGACTTGACCACTTAGCTTCCTTGGTATGCTGAGAAATGAATTCCTGTCTGAAATTATGTCACGCTGTTATGTGTATCTGGCAAACCTCTGTCTATTATATATTTGCTTTCTGGATGATTTTCTTCAGCATGCCTGCCTATTTATTTTTGACAGATTAAGTCTCATTGTAGATGGCATGTCAAAACTTTTTCTTTTTCAATATACAATATATCTTTTTCTCTAAATAATGAACGAAACATCTAATCACAATTAAGGAATGAACAGACTAAAGCAGTCTGTGTGTACAAAGAAAAAAAAGTGTTGATGTTGGCAAGCAATCAAGTAACTGGTATGCAAGAATTTCTGGGGTAGAATGCACATTTTTACGAATTTGTTTTTACCATGGCACGCTATAGACTGGCAAGGTTTTGCTTAGAATCTGAAAAAATTCACGCGTACAATTTTCAGGCCTATTAAAGGCTGGCAGTCCTCTTTGTTCTGTGCTGTGAATACATGCTGATTGGTAATAATTCCAAATTAGCAGTTTGGTATTTGTTAGAAAATGACCAAATGAGATTTATTTAAGCAATCTAGGCAACATGATGAGATGCTGTATCTGAAGATGGCATCTTATCCAGATCCCTTTAAAGAACAAGTGATTCAAAGCTCTGTGAGATATACAGTAACATCATAATGTCAGACTGGTGCCAGTGTCCTTGGTTCAAATCCTACCCCCTTTACTAAGAGTGATTACTTCTTACTGCGAGGATATGCTTGTTGTGTAAGCAAAGTTTTACTTTTGTTTAATTTCAGTTTTAGTTGTTGGAAAGTCAGTCCATGGATGTGTGATATTGTGCCATTTGGAATTGGTGTTGTGCGTCTGCTGCTGAGTGTCTTGTTATCCAATACACTTGCTGGCATGGGATACTATACTGGAATGAGTGAGATCACAAAATAGAGGAGCATTTATTTTGTATTTGTTTCATAGATAATGCATTTTATTTTGCAAAATTGTGCTGTACTATACATTTTGAGCTTTTTTTACCTTGAACAATAAGTGGATGTTATTCCTTCCACATATACAGTCATTTAAACCATATGTTAATATTGACTAAATAAATACTGTACATACATGCGTCCTGTAAGAGAATAGACAAGACAGAATAAAGCTTTGGGTCACCCAAAGGGAAGCTTAACTTAGCACTATTTGTTAAACGCATTTGAGAAAAAGTGTCTTTTCAGATGCAAGTCTAAATCTCGAATGACCTAAGATGACAGATCATCCAGCTGGCAGGAAAAGGCGGGTCCAGGTGGACGGACACAGGAATTGACATAGGTGGTGGTAAAGCCGTCAGTCTTATTGTCTGCAGAGGGGAGAAGAGACATTAGTACACTGCGCCAACCACTGGAGCGGTGGATTGTTGCTATTACTAGAGCTCTTCAGCTGTCCCTTATGCACACATGCATGACAGGGCATACATCCATTCCCAAACCTGTTTAATCCAATTCAAGGTTACGCGGTGCCCAGAGCCTACCCTGACAACATCAGACGCAAAGTATGATAAAACCTTGGATGTGATGCAAGGCTGTCACAGGACTTGATCACTCACACACACTCTAACATTTGGCCGATTTGGAATCCACACTCCATTGTAACATGTACATGTTTGGGAGGGTGGGTTAGCAACATTTGGGTTTGCTCCATTTCATATTTCAGCAAATGTTTCAGAGCTGTGTATAATATCATTTGGTGCATTTTTATGTGTTAGGCTGATTGTTACTTTTTGATTTGTTTTGCTCTCTGCTAATACACTGTGTATCACAGGGACACTCCTAGAAGCTCAGAATGTGTTGTGATCTGCCCATCCAGCTACTTGTTCCATATTGATGCTGCTTGATTTTAGTAGTGTGTAGATAATTATATATATATAAAAAAAAAAATCAGAGGTCACTGCAAAAAATATCCCTAAAATAGGTCCACAGACATGTGGGGCAGTGTTAGAATCATTCATGGGAATAGCAAAGTCATAAACCGCATTACAGCAGTCCTCAAAAAAAGAACATCCCAATCATATTATCATGCTGCTCAGATAGTCGTACATGACCTCAGTCTTTGGACTGCAGCTACACTGTTTGCCTTGCTGCTAGCTGCTGCCACCACTGATTTTGGGAATCATTCCCTCTTGGCTTCTCCTCCAACTTCCTGGGTCTTTGCATAGTGATTTGAGACATTAAGATCCATTTTATGGGCAGCCCTGCAGCTGCCCTCAATTATCCCTAATTACACATGTGCCTCTCTAATGAGCAGCAATGTGCAATGAAAAAGCAAAATAATCAATTAAATCATTCAACCCATCAGCCTTTAAAATGTAATATAAAACGGAGGCTTAGCTCCCTTCCATTGCACCTATGAAAGCAAGCATGGTGACATGGTCTTGGTAGGATGACAGACAAAGTAACAGACTGGCAGGGCTGAATGAAAATAAATGAACATCATAATTTTACAGTTTTTTTTGAGAAGCTATTGTGTACAGTGAAATTAAACCAAATATCATCCCGCTATGTACAGTCTACACAGAAGTAAATGGAGATAATGCACATGATGTTCTGTATTTGTGCTTAGTATTAGCACTGTGTATTAGATTATTATTCAAGTGTAATAAATGAAGCAAGTTCATTTGCACGTCACAACAAAGAAATGAATTTGTGAAAGTTATCCAGGGGTTGTGATGTAGAAGCTATGGCCCTGGACTTTAAAATCCTAGGTGGCTGCACCATCCCATCTCTGATACAATATGTGAGCAGGAGCAGATTACATGGCTTTCCTTTAAAAAATGCATATGCATGACTACAAAGAATACCGATCTCTGATCAAAATATCACCAGAACACATAAAAAAACATTTCTTTGCACAAAAGGTAGTAAAGGAGATGTAAATTAAACATAATTGGATTTTTTTTTTTGAATTTGCAATGACCGCAAAGGAAGAAACATTCATAAATGGCTTTAGATTAAGGTTAAGAAAAATGAGCTGAAGTTGATGCCAGGAAGTAAGGAAATAAGTATTTTTAAGTTTGGGTCAAAATGGACATGGCAAGAGAGTCCGGAGTAAGGTGACCTCTAAGGTGAATCTTGATAAGCCAATTTCAGAATATCAACCTTTAAAACCAGCACGAAAAAAAAAAAAAAATTCTAATCAAATGTACCAATGAAAAAATTTTTGTCCCTTCTTGCCACCTGATTTTTTATATATATAAAAGTACCACTCAAGAAAAGACCCCTAATTTTTGCGTCTTTACTGGTGGTGTGTAAAACCATAACAGAAAGAAGTTGTCTTTTCTTTCCCACATTATCACAAGAATTATGTGACAAATTAGCCAAAGAATTTTAATAGTGTACCTACGTTTAGGGCTAAGCAAATATTGCCTGTGATTTAACTTAGGAATCCTTCTTGTCGAAAATATGGTAATAAACTGTCGCAATATGGAGTAAGTCAATTCAAACAAATAAATCAAAATAGTATATTTTTAAATGTGATAATGATAACTTCCAAAGATGTATGCACAATCACAGTATTCGGGGATGTATGCACATTTCTTCGACTCTACGTGTACTACACAAGAAACTAAACTGACTGGCTGCCTGATTCACAGTGAACTTTACTATACCACATATTGGGACTGTGGCAGTTGGGGAAGGAGAGCAACATCAATTACTCCTCCTCTTCCTCCTCCCCCACTGGCTTCCTCCTCATCTCTTCCTCCTTCTCCTCCAGTTTCTTTCAGTGGGACAATTATGTGATAAATTGGGACAAATGGCATCCCACTTGGGTTTTATCAGGACTCCTCTAGAGAGATGAAAATCTGAATGTCCTGCAAGATTCGGGATGATTGGTATCCCTAGTTCTGGAGTCAGGAAGTCAAGTACTATTTATTAACCAGACAGAAAGAAATCAGGGAAACAAAAACAAGTTAATTAAATTAATAAGTTGCACACCATGTTCTTTTACGTAGTATGAATACACCAGTTCTGTTTTTCCCATCGCTGTGATGACCTCAAGCTACGTGCATCTCTGATTATTAAGCCTAGATACAGCCTCGTAATTGTACAACAACAATGGCAGCATTTTAAACTGAAAAATATGACGTCACGGGAGAACAAATTAAAAAATGTTCATTAAAAATACATCAGAACAAAAAACAAATGAAATCACCAAATTCCATGGTACTGGTACTTGAACCCAGTCTCCCAGAGCTATGAGACCACCCATCTGAAAATTCTTATGTTACAGCCAGGGTTGTTAGACTGGCTCAAGTTTGTTTATTACATATTTAAAGAAATTCTCCACACAAATATTTTTATATTTATAGAGTTGACTAAGAAAAAAATGTTTAATCTCATGCTTTCATGTTAAATGGATCGGAAAACGTTTGATTTAATGGAAGCAAATACTGACCAATCCTGTATAATGGCAAATAATGTGAAAAACATCCAGGAAAAAAAATCTTGCATTATTTGTGCTACAAAATTCATATTGTATAATCAAAATGCGCATTTCTTTTTGTTAAAATAGTTTCAAATAGTTACTTTTAGATCAAACCACCCAAATGATAAAGAGAAAACAAAAGCCTCATGGGAAAGACCTTTTGAACTGAAGATGGGACTCTCTGTTATGCTAGATGAGAGAGCACAATAAGAAAGGACAACCAGGAGAAAAAGCATAGTCAAAAAACCCAACAAATGTTTTGTAACCAAGACAATTGTCTAATTTTACAAAAGTGTGAAGCAAAACCTGGATGGAAGGGGGGTTGGGGGGGCTGGTTGGTGTGTACTTTTTTTTTTAATTCCATCACGTTGTATGCAAAAGGTCACAACCTCCATAGCAACAGTGTTTGCTACCCTAACAATTGAGCTCCAAAATGGAAGTGACTAATACGCCATTTTAGGCAAAAACCTATATTTTGCTGGTACTTTATTTTTATAATCCATTTTTGAATGTTTGATTCTTTTTGGATAAATAATTAAATATAAAGGAACTTTGTCTGGTTACACTTGGACTAAAGGTTTAGGAGTTTTCCTTTTCTCCAGATCAGAACATTTTGAGACTGTGCAAGCAGGACGCCTGTCATTTTACTGTGGGGCTAGGCTGCCTGCTATGAGGCTTATCCAGTAGCACCAAACCTATAAGTGTGCAGGTCAAGTCTTTTGTGGGGATTTTCTAAGTCCTATTCCCCTTTCTGTGCTTTTTTCTGGTACTTATTATGTACTTTATTATCAACCTGATACCTAACATTCTGGTTAATGCTGTTACATTCTTATGGTTAAAATTCCATGGAAGTAACACTAAGGTGGGTAGTATGGTAGTGGTGTGTTAAGCACTGCTACTCACAGATGCAGTGTCTTTGGTTGGAATCTTGAGCCCAGTCATTGTTATTTTTGGTTGTGGCATGTTCTCCCAATTTTTGTGTGAAGTTTAAGATTGTGGGAGAAAAATTAGAGTCCAGAAAGGAAAGATGTGCATATTTAGTTAATTAGCAATTCCAAAATGTTGTCAGTGTATGTATGTGTACGGACAGGCTGCCTCTTCCCACCTTGCATCCAGTGCTGCTGGGATAGGCTGCATTCCCTAAAATCCTGATTTGTTGATTTAGTTGGAGAATGTTTTGTTTTCTTATGTTATAAATACAAGGCTCATTATATTGAGCTGTCAAAAGGGGACAGGATTTAAATTGTAAGTGTTAAAGTTTAACCAAGTGTAATTCAATAACCAATAACAGGCCCACCTTTTTGTTTGAACAAGCTATAAAATGACTGACTGACCTTAGAAAAGGTTTCTTTGTAGTTAAAATGCAATTCTTCTCTCTCTCTCTCTCTTCCTCCTCTCCTCCAGGCAAGCTTTGTCCATCTTCCACACCAGACAACTTGCCTAGATGAGGTTGAGCGGCTTCTTTTATCCTGGACCTGAGAGTACTTCCTCTGCTAGGGCATAGTCCATTGAAAGCACTTCCAGGTCAAACAGAAGCCTTACAAAGTATGGATTACTATCCCAGCAGCACCCTCTGGCAAACCCAACAGAATCCAAACGGGAACTGAACCTACTTCTGTATTGGCATCTCTTGTTTGTCTCCTAGCCTAGACAGGATGATCCTTGCCTTCCTTTTCTTGCTTCTGAAGGGATGGCTTTCTGGCCAGGGCGTCCTCCCCATGTGTACTGTCCATCACAAGAAGAAATCTAATTGCCCCTGGGCCTCTACAATGTCAAACAGAAATGCTATACCTACCAATTCATTTTGTAATGGGAACAAAATGACAGTGCCCATGCAACAAAGCATGGTGTAGAAAAAGATATGAAACTAAACTAATGTCCTTGATTTAAAGAGCAGAATGGATTCTGTGTACATGAAACCCCCCATACCTAAGAAAGACTGAAAAAGAATCTTAATGATGTTAGAAAAAAAAATTAAAAAAGCAAATCAGAACACCATATGCCTTTGAATTGTTAATTTAGCTTTAATTCCACTTTTATGCTAAAAAGCAAAACTCAAAGAACAGTGTGATTTTTCCATAAACCTCAGCTCAGTATAAGAACACGAGTCCTCACATAGTAAAATGCCTTTTGATATGGTCATCCTAACTACAGAAGCAGTTTATTCAAAGTGAAACCCAGGTCTCCCAGAGACTCAATATTCACTACTTGTTTAAAGAGCAGCTACAAATGCTGAGATCCGACTTCAGTTTCACTGCTACACTAGGCTGTTAACTGGCTCACATTTCACAATGTTTATTTGCTCTTTGTTGCCTCAGAGTGCTTTTAAAAATAAACACAATTTATTAGGTGAATAATACCATACAACCTGGTGCAATACAAACCACTGAAAATACAGCAAACGTTTAAATGGAGGAAACTGAATACACAGCAGAGATAATAACAATGAAACTCTCGAAAAGGAAAATTAAATTATTGGAAGTCTAAGGGATAGTGGGTTGTATTTATACACTCAAAGGAAGAAATGGAGATGTGGGCCTTGCTACAGCAACTGGCTGTCCTTGTGTCCTGGCATGCTGGACTCCTGGTCTTGATAGTTTAAATGGCCCTCTGATTATAACAGGGGGCTCTGTAGATTTATGTCTAAATATCTGTGGTGTATTTTGTATCAGTGGAGGCATTGCAGAAATGAATAAAGAGATGTTTAGGGCTTGATAAAACCCACTGGACCAAAATGCATCTATCCAACCATTTACCTAATTAAATTACTCTAACAAAGAGTAGTGGGGAACAGCATTCAAAGTGTTATGTCTGCAAGCAGAGAAGGATTTGAGAGTGAATCAAGAGACAGGCAAAAACCAAAAATAAGTGAAAAACAGACGAACAAAAAGTCCAGACACCTAGGCCAAAACAGAAGAGAAAAATCATAGTCAAAAAAACAAACAAAAGAAAAAGTTGAGGACCAAAAAGCCATTTGCAAAAGAGTTTGAATGAGTGATTCAGAAACGATTTAAAATCTGCGACTTGGATAAGGAAGAGATTTCCTGGGGGTCTCTTTTAACCCATCATATTGAGCTTGTTTGCTCTAATAACTGGAAAAGGCAATAGATGACAAAAAAAAAAAAATGGCAGATGAAATGGTGCAAAAAATCATTGGCCATTGAAATAAAAAGCAATCGCCACAATATGTCAGAATTAATTTGAAAGACTTAACAAAAACCCAAAACGATTGTTCGATCGCAGGATTTGATAAACACAAACCCATTAAAAATTTAGAAAAATGAAAACAATTCTGACACAAAGTAAGAGGTAACTCTAGGTGTAGTGCCACTCCATCGCAGGGAATACATCCACAGTAACTCAAACTGGGGTAGTTTGGCCAAAAAGATGGCAGAGAGCCCATGACTGCCCAATATGATACCCTGGCAGTTGCAACAGAAGTCAGAATTGCTAGTTTTACCAGAGATCTATCTCTGATCTGGGTTTTTGTTATTTTTTTTTTGCCAATTCTTGGCTTTCAAGTTATTACACCTCTGTTTCTTTTCTATTTAGCCTATACAGGCAGGTCAAATGACGCCTTAACTGGGAGACCACCTTCAGCCTTTATAATGATGTCAGAAGCTAGTGCTGAGTCTCTGGTTTATTATTGTACTTGTGGTGTTTACCACCCTCTTGGTTCAAATTTTTATAAGTGCTGGCTTTTGACTTTGCTCTTGTCTTTGAATTTTATTAGGATTTAAGACTTGGTTTTACTTGCTATCAGATTTGCTTCAATTGACAAAACAATTCGATACTCTTATGTTGTTGCTTTCTTTTTGTGATTTTTTTTTTTTTATTTTTGAAAAAAAAACCCTGTTTTAGTCTTTAGGGCCAGGGTGTGTTTTTTTTTTTTTTTTTTTCATTACTGTTATTCTTTTTCCCATTTGGTCTGTGCAAGCAACAGCACCTGCTTATTAAGTTTGGGCCAAGTGAACTTCTGTTTGAGGTCTGTTATGTTTCTAGCCCTAGTTTTTGGAGGTTAAGCTTGATTTTGACTTTGTGATCCAGCAATTTTCTTCATTCATAACAAGAAGCCTACTTGCTCAGTTGGGCTAAGGGAGCTCCTTTCAGTTCAGGTGGGTTAGCTGCTGTTAAGTGACTCGGTGGCCTTGAATTTGCATTCTGCCTCTCAATGTGAGGATTTGAAATATGAAGGGACCAGGATCTTCATACATAAACCCCATATAGGAAGGGGAAAACCTTTAAACGCCACACATCCATAGGCCAAGGCTAGGAATTGCACCCCAGGTCCATGGAGTTATGAGACACTAATTCTAACTGTAGCGCATCCCAGTGCAACACTGAGCTTTGATGCAGTTTATCTAAATTTTCTAATATGTAACTTTAATATTAATTGATAAAAAACTAGTAACTAATTCAGAATTTAACACATTTTCCAAACCAGTTACTTAATCTTGTGCAGTTTATCAAAGTGTCTGACTGTTGTTCTCGTTTCAAATAATGTTACTATGTCTTCACTATGTAGAAGTTGAATTCATGCTTCAGGGCCACTTAATATTAAATCACAAATTAAAATATTCAAACAATTCATTGAAATGACAAAGGACTAAAACAGTATGACTGATGCAGCAGTACACTGAGCAGAACAGAACTCTGTTTTGAGGATGTTTAAGGGTCAATTGCTAAAACTAGCAGGCAGGAGCTTTGTAAACCAAGATATAGCAGGCTGAATGTTCTTTTTTTTACCAACTAAGATATAGTATGGATTGAAACAGTGGAGCTAAGGAAGATAAAGAAGAAGATTAAATAAAGTTAGTCATTCAGTAGAAATGACCATCTTGGAATGCCCAAAATTGCACTTCAATTAGCCGGAAGGCATTATCACTAATTTAATGCTTAAAAACATTCTCTCTTTGCTGGCATAGCAGGAGTGTCTCAACACACTGCAGATAAAAACCAATTGATCTTCAGATACTGTATAAAAAAGTTTATTGCTGTATTGTCTACAAGCAAACGGTTTCAGAGTGAGCCAGGGTAAAAGGAAAAACGAGAGGCAAAAATCATTGTCAAAAAACAAGAGCAAACAAGTCGTTGCCATTGATTGTTTTGCTAAAACAGTTTGAAAGAGTAATTTGATGAGGATTTTCAGTCCTCCCCTCGGATGAGGAAGTGATTGACTGGAGGAGTTTTTAACTTGTCGCACTGCATCAAGACCTCAGAGGACACACCCCTGATAATAAATGAATGTGTCCTAATAATGGAAACTCCAAAACAGTGGTAAGCCTAAATTAAAATAGCAGAGTAAACAGTCTAAAAAAATATTAACCTTGAAAATGAAGATGGATTGCCACAATTATATGTCAAAATCAGGCTTAATAATTAAAAAAAAAAGTGTCATAGTACCAAAATTGACACAGAAAAAAGTATACAAAAATCAGAAAAGAGAGCCCAATTCCAGCAATTCCTTTTAAACATACACAGGATGAACAAACAAATGGAGAAGACCAAGCGCAAATGCATGAACAAAGATAGTATATGCTCTCCTGCATCTCTGGACCACCATCTGCTGCCTACAGGAGGGGATGGCTAAAGGAAATCCTTTTTTACCTTCTGTTAATCTCGCTCACTCTCCGCCTCCCTCCTCTTCCACTTCTGTCTTCCTCATGATCCTTGCCGCATTCTCCCTCCAGTGAGTCTATAACCCAATCTTCCTACTCTCTTACATTGCCAGCACTAGCCCTTATTAGGTGCTCCCCTTGAATCCTATCACACCTGAGCTCTCTGTAATCTTTAACACTAGAATTACCAGAGCCTACAAAAAAACTCGTAGATCTGTCCCACCTTAAAATGCTTCTCACCTCTACGTCAGCATCTTTTGTCCTTTAAATGTGTTGATAAGCAGCAAGCAGTTTGCTATCACATCCCCCACCGTCTGTTTACCTGCGTGTCAGTTGCTTGGAGTTGTATAGAGTGAGAAGTCAAGCAAAATCACACCTTTTATAAATACTATATCGTTATTTGGAACACATGCATTTCATGTGTGTTCCGTGTCAATAACGATCTATGTCACGGGTGCCCACACTTTTTCGGCTTGCGAGCTACTTTTAAAATGACCAGGTCAAAAATAATTGACAAAATGTAGACATGAAGTTTATAATGTGTCACACATTATAAACTTTGTGTCTACATTTTTTCAATTATTACTAAAACATGAAAAACATTTCTTTTTTAACGATGTGTTTACATAGATTAGGGGTGCCCAATATGTCGATCGTGATCGACCGGTAGATTGTAAAGGGAGTACAGGTAGATCGAATTGCATTAAAAAATGTTTTTTTTTTAAATGTTAGTCTATCATATATCCTCCCTATGGCATTTGCCACTTGATTGACATACAGGGCGGCCAGTCTGAAATCTCTTTTCTTCTAACACACTGGTCATCCCGCACGCACGATCAAGTGATCTAGTTAGCCTTCCAATTTATATCAACTAAAGAAGGGATTTAAAAAAAAATGTTTATGGGCTGGATGTGGAATTGGAAAAGGATTTTTTTCTCTCACAATGTCACAATCGAAGTGCGTTTGTCTGATCTGTCAATCTATCATTGCTATTCCAAAGAAGGAAAATGTGGAAAGGCACTTTCAAACTGTTCATAAAAACTACAAAACCTTCCGAAAAGTGATCTGAGAAAGAGAAAGGAGAGGGAACTAAAATCGCAGTTGAGACACAATGGAAGGCGTGTGCGCAACTTGACAGCATACGCTGCAGAGCAGATTGAAAATGGAAAAAAAGTAATGATTCGATTGTTGCCCAATGTAGCGGAGTAAGAGTAGCATTTCTTCTTCACAAATGTACTCAAGTAAAAGTAAAAAGTATGGTGCAATACAACTACTCTTAGAAGTAAAATTTTTTTTAACAAGTTACTCAAGTAAATGTAACTCGTTACTACCCAAATCTAATACTCAGTATATATGTGTTAAAGAAGTAATGATAAAGAAAAGGAAACATTTTAATAATAACGTAACATGATTGACAATGTAATTGTTTTGTCATTGTAATGAGTGTTGCTGGCATATATATATAATATATATACATACACTGTGTGCACAATTATTAGGTAAGTGAGTATTTTGACCATATCATCATTTTTAATGCGTATATTCCAACTCCAAGCTGTATTAACTTGAATGCTTATTGGATTTAAGCACGTCAGGTGATGTGTATTTGTGTAATGAGGGAGGGTGTGGCCTAAGGAGATCAACACCCTATATCAAGGTGTGCAGAATTATTAGGCAGCTAGTTTTCCTCGGGCAAAACGGGCCAAAAAAGAGATTTAACTGACTCTGAAAAGTCAAAAATTGTAAAAAGTCTTTCAGAGGGATGTAGCACTTTTGGAATTGCTAAGATATTGGTGTGTGATCACAGAACCATCAAACATTTTGTTGCAAATAGTCAACAGGGTCGCAAGAAACGTGTTGAGAACAAAAGACGCAAATTAGCTGCCAAAGATTTGAGAAGAATCAAACGTGAAGCTACCAGGAACCCATTATCCTCCAGTACTTTCATATTCCAGAGCTGCAACCTACCTGGAGTGCCCAGAAGTACAAGGTGTTCAGTGCTCAAAGACATGGCCAAGGTAAGGAGGGCTGAAACCCAACCACCACTGAACAAGAAGCATAAGTTGAAACGTCAAAACTGGGCCAAGAAATATCTGAAGACAGATTTTTTTCAAAGGTTTTATGGACCGATGAGATGAGAGTGACTCTTGATGGACCAGATGGATGGACCTGTGGATCAGTAATGGGCACAGAGCTCCACTCCAACGTGGAGGTGGGGTACTGGTATGAGCTGGTATTTTAAAGATGAGCTAGTTGGACCTTTTTGCATTGAAGATGAACTCAAAATCAACTCCCAAACCTACTGCCAGTTTTTCGAAGACACTTTCTTCAAACAGTGATACAGGAAAAAGACCATGATTTTTATGCAGGCCAATGCTCCATCACTTGCATCGAAGTTCTCACTGCGTGGCCAGCCAGTAAAGGCCTTAAAGATGAAGGAATAATGACATGGCCCCCCTTCCTCATCTGACCTAAACCCTATCGAGAACTTGTGGGCACTTCTTAAACGCTAGATTTACGGGGGAGAAAAACAATACACCTCTCTGAAGAGTGTCTGGGAGGCTGTAGTCACTGCTCCACAAAAGCTGATCGTCAACAGATCAAGAAACTGACAGACTCCATGAATGGAAAGGCTTATGACTGTTATTGGAAAGAAGGGTGGCTATATTGGTCATTGATTGATTGATTTATTTTTTTTGAAATGTCAGAGATGTTTGTTTGTAAATTTTGAGGTGTTTGTTTATTATTCTCACTATAACAGATGAAAATAAACAAGTGAGATGGGAAAATTTTCATTTTTCCTTTAGTTGCATAATAAATCTGCACACTAATAGTTGCCTAATAATTGTGCGCACATATGTATTCCCCTGATGATGTTCACACTCAACATTTCCGTTGTGAAACATTCAGGTTTCAGGTTTATTAACATTTTGGATTGACTGATAGCACTGTGTTTGTTCCATATTAAAATTAATCCTCAAAAATACAACTTGCCTAATAATTGTGCACACAGTGTACATACATACGTATCTACATATATATACACACACATATACATACACACACATACAGTACAGGCCAAAAATTTGGACACACCTCCTCATTCAATGTGTTTTCTTTATTTTCATGACCATTTACATTGTGTGAACGCTGGCCCGGACACACACAGACGGACAACATAGTTCCACCCAACACACGTTTATTTGTACAATATTTACAAATTAGTGCAGTCACAAACCCCAGTGCTTCGAGCACCGATTCCCCCAATGTCCAGGCCACACAGTCCTGTGCCTCTCTTTCTCCTGGCCGCCTCCAGTCCTCACTCCAGCTCCGTCCTCTTCCACCCGACTTCCGCCCATGACTGGAGGGAGGCGGCCCCTTTTATAGGAACCCGGATGGGCTCCAGCTGCTTCCCGGCAATCTCCGCGGACACACCCCGTGTGGCGGAAGTGCCGGCTGCGCACCCGGAAGCCGTCCGGGTGTCCCTGTCGTCTTCCCCCCGGCACTTCCTGGTGTGGCGGAAGTGCCGGGCTCCCGGGATAATCAGGCACTGGGGCACCGCCTGGCGGTGGCCACGGGTCCCTACAGGGCTGGGCTTCCAAGCCCTCTACCCGAGGCCTCCAGCATAACCAGGGCGGACGCTCCCTCTCGGTCTGGAGGAGGCACAAGCCCTACTCTGGTCCTCCCAGGCGTCCCGGCCTGGGACCACATGGTATATACCGGCATCGGGGTGCCGCCTGGCGGTGGCCATGGGTCCCTACAGGGCTGGGCTTCCAAGCCCTTTACCCGAGGCCCCCAACATAACCAGGACGGATGCCCCCTCGCAGTCTGGAGGAGGCACAAGCCCTCCTCTCGTCCTCCTCGGCATCCCGGCCGGGGACCACAATTGGTAGATTCTCACTGAAGGAATCAAAACTATGAATGAACACATGTGGAGTTATGTACTTAACAAAAAAAGGTGAAATAACTGAAAACATGTTTTATATTCTAGTTTCTTCAAAATAACCACCCTTTGCTCTGATTACTGCTTTGCATACTCTTGGCATTCTCTCGATGAGCTTCAACAGGTAGTCACCTGAAATGGTTTTCACTTCACACATGTGCCTTATCAGGGTTATTTAGTGGAATTTCTTGCTTTATCAACGGGGTTGGGACCAGCAGTTGTGTTGTGCAGAAGTCAGGTTAGTTGGACGATCATTTATTTTTCAACAGGACAATGACCCCAAACACACCTCCAGGCTGTGTAAGAGCTATTTGACCAAGAAGGAGAGTGATGGAGTGCTGTAAATGGTCATGAAAATAAAGAAAACACATTGAATGAGGAGGTGTGTCCAAACTTTTGGCCTGTACTGTATATCTATCTATCTATCTATCTATCTATCTATCTATCTATCTATCTATCTATCTATCTATCTATCTATCTATCTATCTATTCCAGGAGGAAAGCAATGTTGCCTCAAATCAATGGCAACCTTTTGTAGGGTGTGTCCCTGAGACTTATTAATTGTCATTGCGAAGCAGAGCCTTACTGGAAATTTGAGGCATTTCAATTGAAATAGGAGATCAGAGAGTATAACGGTGATGCCAGGAATACATTCAGAGTGTGGCACTCTGGTGTTTTTTTTGTGTAGGTGCCTTCACACAGCTTCTCTGCTGCTTTATAAATGAACGCCATATAAGGCCATCGTTTCTCCTTGTTTCGCTGTTCTGTACTGTTTTATTGTTCGTTTATTACGATTCTTATAGTTATTGTGTAGCTATTTGAGACTTACTTTACTGTTCAGATACCCATTTCCTTTATTTAATCCGCGGCTTGTACGTTATTTTTTTGCTCGTTTATTACGATTATATAGATATTTATTGATTCCCTTCTTTAGCTGACTGCCTGCTCATATAAGAAACTCCTCTGTTTTTTTGTGAAACAGCCTTTACACAGCTTCTCCACGAACGACATATAAAGCCATCACCTTGTCAATTGTGTAATGCGTTTTTTGAACAGGTTTGATGCATGGAAGTGATCACTCGTACTGTGTTCAGTCAGTTCACGTGAGCTGCTCTCTTACGTGATGTTGCGATGTCGCGATGTCCACAGCTTTATTTAATGTTAGCTAAGACCCAGCACTTCCAGTTTCTGGCTGCACTCCAGTTGTAATATGACAAAGCTGCACGAGCTCACTCTTGAGAATGCAAGGAGAAAAAGCAATCTTTGGGAGCTCTTCCTTCTTTTCTACGTACTGCGGTCACAGTCAGTTCACGTGATTACGTGGGAGGCGTGATGATGTCACACGCAGCTCCGCCCCCCATGGCTGTCGAGCTAACGTCCATTACAGTATATAGAGAAAAATAGGTTCCAGTTATGACCAATAGGCGTAGAATTTCGAAATGAAACCTGCCCAACTTTTGTAAGTAAACTGTAAGGAATGAGCCTGCCAAATTTCAGCCTTCTACCTACACGGGAAGTCAGTGAGTGAGTGAGTGAGTGAGTGAGTCAGTGAGGGCTTTGCCTTTTATTAGTATATATATAGCTCCGTCACACTACCACCCAACTCCGGCTCAGTCTGCTGCGGTTTCCCACAGTCCTTTTAAAGTCTATGACCCGGAAGTATTTCTTCTCTGGGTCAACTCCACATCTTCCTTCAAGTGCCCCGGAAGTACTGCGGGCTTCCGTTCTCGTGACCCTGAAGCACTTCTGGGGTGGTCTAATCATAAAAAGTCCCCGGGTTCTTGGTGAACTCCCCCTGGTGGCACCCACGGCACCCAACAGGGCTGAAGAGACGGACTCCATGTACCATGTTGCCCTGAGGAGCCATTTCTATCCAGGGGAGCTGCCATCTATTCCGGGGGATGTAGTGTCCTGTAAAGGCTGTTTTTTCCAGTTACGGGACGTCCTATCCGGACTGAAATGCCGGCCGTCCCTCACAATATATATACAATATATCTATCTATATCTATATCTCTATCTATATCTCATTTTTAATGTAGGTAGATCATTTTGACCTGGTCATTTCAAAAGTAGCTCGCAAGCTGAAAAAGTGTAGGCACCCCTGACATAGATCGTTGTAGACACGTAACACACATGAAATCCATGTGTTCCAAAAAACGATATAGTATTTATAAAAGGTGTGATTTTGCTTGACTTCTCACTCTATACAACTCCAAGCAACTGATATGCAGGTAAACAGACTTGAGCTGAGAAAACTATGTGCCAGTGGGGGAATGTGATGGCAGACTGCTTGCTGCTTATCAACACATTTAGAGGACAAAAGATGCTGACGGAGAGGTGAGAAGCAATTTCAGGTGGAAAAGATCTACGAGTTTTTTCGTAGGCTCTGGTAATTCTTGTGTTAAACTGGTTCAGCTTTCCATTTCATTTTCTTTTATAGATTCATACCTTTGCATCAGACTTGCTCTACTGTTCCTGGAATTTAGACAGGAAAGAAAAGACCTCCTACCAGTCTTCTTCCTTGACCTTGCCCATTAACAGGGAGCCTGGCAGCTGAGGACATTGTGTTGGAAAACTATTAGAAAAGTCATGAAGGGTTGGCAGGATTTTCTGTCTAACTCTGGCTAGATATTAAATTAGTGGGTCAGGGACCCATGACCTCCTCTGAGTCACTAGGCTAAATAGCAGCTTTAATGTGGCCTGGTGTAGAAGATTCTAGCATTCCATCCAGAGTCAGTTCCTGCTTTATTCTAAGTGAGATCTAGGGCCTGCAACCTTGATCTGGATTACATTAATATAAACCTGAATGGATGCCAGTATTATCAAGAGTAATTGTGAGATCAATATCTGGAATGTGAAATTAAGCAATTCTGCCACTGCCATATTTGTCATCATTATGTTCAAGAGTAGTGGTAATAATGGTGATGATGATTATAAAATCTTTTTTTAATCCCATCCATCCATTTTTCAAACCATTTTCCATAGCTTGGTTGTTTAAAGCTTGAGCATATGGCAGGGGTCAGCCACTACTGGGCATCTGGCCAGTCAATCTTTTGGCACATGGGCTCATTTTTATGATGTGCGAGGAGACCCAGGTGCCTGGAAAACATTTAAACTTCATCCAACAAGTAATGGGGACTGGTATCACTGGACCTGTGAGACGGGAGTCTCGGCCACTGTACTGGCATTGCTCTATAAAGGAGAATGAATTCACATTTCCAAAACTACCACTGTCCTATATAAGTCAATAACCATCAAAACATTTAATTTAACAATATCAATAAGAACGTTTTAGAAAAGAGGCTATTGCCAAAATAAATTCATTTGTTTTATAGTACTGTTTATAAGTATTACCTTCAGCTTTGTTAGTATGTTCGTCAGTTTTAATGTAGATTCTTTCCTTAAAATTGACGACTACTTGAATGGATTACAATGTTATACTTTGGCAGAGAAAAGAAATCATTTTTGGCTGGCTGGTATCCCTTTGTGCATTTCATGTGCTTTTCTACATTATTACTCTTCATTCATCCACCGCATACACTAAGGATAACATTTTCCCTGAAAATGAGAATGTCACTGTTAGTGTTCATGAGCTCAAGCTGCATTCTCCTTTTTAATGGCAACATTGAAAATGAACAGTGTTGTTAATTGGAAAAGGTAAAGTGTCACCTCTTTATGCCTGCCATTCCCGTCTTTCTATAAAAAAGAAAGTGTCTCGTACTGTGCAAAAACACATCTGCTTTTAGTTTCTAAAAGCTAATCACAAACTGAATAAAGGAAGTTGCCCTTGAATTAAAGCAGAATCACAATCTGATTTTATTTATCTGTCCAGCATGTGCCCCCCACTGTCTCATTTTGGATAAAAGCACTAATAGCAGAACTAATTGAACTCAGAGTTCTAAGCTGCCTTAAACACTAAAAAGCTGCTCCTTGTCTGCATTTAGAGTGGAAAAAAAAGGAAATACAAAGTTTGCATAACTGCATAATAATTGTGGCTATGGAAAATGTCAGTGTTTTAAAAAAAATATATGTAAGAAAAAGAAAATGGCAATATGGTTGCTTCTTTAACTTGTGTATCATGTCCACCCTTGTAATTTGTAGTAATGCAGAATACATACTAATTAATAATAATGGCAAAGCTATGGCGATCATTTTCTAATATGATGCAGTTCACCTGGATTAAGATCCTTGCACAGTTCTCCAGGCTCTCCTAGATTATTTTTTAGATAGAGATGGAAGGGGTTAAACATTTCTGTACTATTTCACTCAAAGTGTCTGTACATAAGCAAACAAATGGGCTTGTAGGCGGGCAATAAATTGTTCATTTTTACACTGTACGCCCTCTTGTTGTAGGCTTCCCAGGAATACATCAACACTTTCCCTTGTTAAGCTGCCATGTAAAAGTATTTTTTGGATGGTAGAACATGCCTTTTTAAAAATTAGGCCATATGTGACAGATGCACAAATAGTATATTAAATGAGAAACAAAAAAGTAAAAGGCAATATTTAATCTTCTAAGCTAGCTTACAGAAAGAGCACTTCACAAATCAGAGATATCGTGGATTGGATAACCGTGAGTAAGAACAGCATGAATCACAGTCCCATTTGTATATGTCAACCAAGTGTACTTTGGTTTGGCTCCTTTAAATGCTGTTTAAGGAACATAATGGCCATTAATAGTAGTCTCCTGATACCTCATGGAAAACGTCAGAGAAAGCAAAGGTTTAATATTGAGGCTGAACCAGACTGGGTTAAACTTACCACCTGGGACTTTCGGTAGTTGTTTCTATTACAGTAGCTGCAGAGAAGCAAGCGGGGAGCAGTTTTACAGAAAATATATAGAATTTTCATTGCAAGCATGTGCGAAAGCCGATGAGGGATAGTGTGCATAATTTGCCCTCTGAGTACATGTTAGAAAAACGTATGAAAGAGGCTTGAGGAAGCCAGCACAGCATGTTATGCTTTAGAATGTGTTGGCCACCGCTGTTCGGAGCGTGTTTTGATTTCTTTTGCCAGCTGCCAAGAGGCCAGACCTGAAGCTTTAGATCCTGTGCGTTCCACATGTTAAATTACCTTCTGTAGGTCTCGGCCACATCCTGTAAGATGCAGGAGTTAAAGCACGTCTATGTCATGCAATGGAAAAAAAAAAAAACAAAACATAGCAGCGTCTCATTTAGGCAAGGTATTCCAAAATAAAACAGTGTTTGTGTGTACAGGCAGAATATGATGTGATTTGTTGAATGATTGGATGACCCAGTAAACAGGTTCAGAAGGTCATTTTATTGAGGCATTGGCACAAAACTCTGATTCAGTTAAGCATAACACATGCAGCAGTCCACTCTTTTGCAGTATCTAAGCTTGCAGCCGCAAATAATGAATATGTGAGTGATGAATAACTGTCTAATTTTAAAAGTAGCTGCTTTATCACTGTTACCTCAAAGTTCTGCAGTTTTTAGGTTAAAAGTTTGGTACAAATAGATGAACATACACAGGCTTGGTCTACAATAGAAATAAAATCCTGCAGTACGTCTTTATATTCCCTGCTTTGTGCCCCAATAAATGCAACTTATCGCCAATATACTAATAATCCAATTGTGCTTCACTCACTCAGAATATAGAACCAATGTAGAAAGCACTTTAAGATGGTGAATCTTTTATCTATGGCACCTCTGCAAGAGAACCACCTTTTTCAACCCTCACAAACATATGCAGTTTTTAATATCTGGAAAAGATTTGGGATTAAATTACTTAGAGATCTTTATGTAGAAAACATCTTTGAATCCTATGAACAATTACATTCCAAATTTAACTTTCCAACAACACATTTCTTTCACTATCTTCAAATTAGAAACTTTGTTAAACAGAACCTGCCTGATTTTCCTCATCTCGCACCTTTATCCATGCTGGAAAAAATATAGCTCAGCCTTGAAGACTCACACAGCATTTCCGCAATATATAAAACTATTTTACAGTCCCTCCCTTTCAAAGAACCAAGAGAACAGTGGGAAATGGATCTCTCACTCAACATATCAGAAAAGAAGTGGAAGGTAGCAATGCAGAGAATTCACTCGAGCTCCATATGCGCACAGCATACAACTATTCAATTATATATTGAGCACATCTTTCTCGCTTAAAGTTGTCCAAAATGTTTCCATGGCAAGATCCAACCTGTGAACGCTGCAATCAAGTCCCAGCCTCACTGGGTCACATGTTTTGGGCCTGCACCAAACTAACATCATGCTGGACCAAACTTTTTAATTACCTTTCAGACAGCCTTGGTGTCACAATACCTCCTAACCCATTAACAGCTGTGTTTGGTGTTCTTCCAGATGGGCTTAAAGCGGAGAAGGACAAATAAACTGTGATATTGGCACGCAGACTTATTTTGCTAAACTGGAAGAATCCTAACTCTCCTCTTTTAAGTCAGTGGGTAACTGATATTTTATACTATTTGAAATTGGAAAAAATCAAATTCTCAGTTTGAGCAGTGTTTCCCAAACTCGGTCCTGGTGACCCCTTGTGGCTGCAAGCTTTTGTTCCTACCAGATTCCTAATCGGTGACAACACCTGATAACGCTGAGCTCATTTAATTAGCTGGTATTTTTTTTTCTTTTATTCAACATTCAGAAAAGCACAGCAGCATGATTTTTACATTTATAAGACATTTATAAATATTTCTGCTTTTGCTATAGATTTAAATGCTTAAATCTCTTTTGTTGATTTAATTATACTTTGCCTTTTCTCTGTGCAGTTTTCCCTCTTCGTTGTATCTTATTAATGACAATTTAAAATTAGCGCATCAAACACCCAGGCAAACAACACTGAATAATCAAAGGCTGCAAGTACTTAAGCATCAGACCCAGTAATTAGTAAATAATGGATTAATTAAACAATTAAAACACCTTGAAAAGTAGAATGAAAATCAAAATGAAAATACTGTTAAAAAGAAAAAAGAAATACGTTATTCCTATATAACTGCTTGGTACATTTTAATATATATATATATATTATAAGGACAGAACTTGGGAAATATTAAAAGTTCAATTAAAAACAGAAGCTGGTTGGAACAAAAACCTGCAGCGACAGGGATTCCCCAGGACCAAGTTTGGGAAACACTGAGTTAGAGGATCTGTGTAGAACTTTTTCAAAACCTGGCAGGATCTAATCAATAATATTTTAGAATAAGCTCTTAAAGCACTTCGCATTTCTTTTACTTCTCCATTCACCTTTATCCACCTATTAAACTCTTCAATTTATGTTTGTTTACAAGCTTTAATTCTTACTCCATTGGCCATGCTCTCTTTCTCAGGGGTGGGGGTTAATTTGTTTTCAATCCTATTTTTTGTAAAAAAAAAACTGATCTATTTGTATGGAATGATTATAATAAAGTCCCTCCATCCATTACTTATCCAACCCGCTATATCCTAACTACAGGGTCACGGGGGGTCTGCTGGAGCCAATCCCAGCCAACACAGGGTACAAAGCTGGAAACAAACCCCAGGCAGGGTGCCAGCCCACCGCAGAGCACACACACACTCACACACACACACACCAAGCATACACTAGGGACAATTTAGAATCGCCAATGCACCTAACCTGCATGTCTTTGGATACAATAAAATTAAAAAAAGAAAAAAAGTTTGGTACAGGCACCGTCTGTGGGGAGTGTGTTTTCTCAATGTCTCTAATACTTTTCAGATTTCATCGCAAACACATATGTTAGGATATTTGACTCTAAGCGGGTGTGTTATGTGATGTATTGGGTTGGTTCCATGCTTTATACCCAGTATGTTAGAATATTGAATGATAGACTACAGTAGGCATCAGATGCCCAGGATCCAAGTCAAACAATAGCCAGAATATGAGACAAAATTGGAAATTGAGAGACGTACCAAGATACTCAAAACCTTGCATTTTGATTAAAGCTATGTGAAATCAAGATCGAAATCAAAGTTGAAGAACAGAAAACCGTTTATAGTCTGAGAGATCTTCAATGATAATGACGCTGGAGTTTTAAGTTTTGAATTAGTCACAGACCTGGACAACAAACGAGTATATGATACTAAATGCTTATACCATTGCAGTAATTACATCCCACATCACACACTCCAGGACATATTACTTGACATCCTTGCATTATAAGCAAACAATGGCATTTGCCGATACTTAAAACAAAATGACACCTTGTAAAGACAGATTTCGAAATTAACGTCTTCAGAAGCATTTTAAATAAAAAAAAAACAAAACAAACAAAAAAAAAAACACACCAGACTATTAAATTGCATGACCTCTAAACCCCAAAATGCCACCTCCATTATTTTTAGAGGTCAGCCTCAAAACTTAAACAAAGTCCAAATTATTACAGCAGATGCCACAATTTTGCTTCTTCATAGCTCACCTCATCGAGGAATGATGTTTTAACATTGACCTTTTCTTCTTCAGATGGCTGCTTTTACACCGATTTAAGGTCCTCCACCTTTTTGCCTCCTCTAGCCTTAGTTTCCCTTTTCTACATTATACACATGAGGAAAGCTGAATAATATTTTATTTTTAAAAATGAGATTAAACAATGGCTTACCCCTGAGCTATAACTTTAAGTTCCAAAACACTGAAATTCAAACTTACATATCGCTTGGCTATTTTTTTTTTAAATACTCATACAAGGCCACTAGTGATGATATTCTTCCTATTGTCTATAAAATATCATAAGTTATTTTCCTACAAGCATTCTGAACCTAAAGTGAAAGATAACATAAACTGCCTGAATTAATATGCAGATTACAGAAAAAAGTAACTTAAGCGTATGTTAGCTGTAGTGCACTACACCCATCCATCCATCCACCCACCCATGCATTAATTCATTATATTAAAATAGTTCAAGCTGTTCTTTTTCCACTCTGAAAAATTTCAAGTTGGATTGTAACAAGAAAAGAAGATAATGGGCACATTACTCCAGTTCTTGCATCCCTTTAACAGTTTCCAGTTTCATTCAGAGCTGATCATTGCTATGAACATTGTTTTTAGTTTTCATTAAATTATTAAAGAGCACGACAAAAATTAAAACCAAGAAATGAAGTAACCAATTGGATGAGACTGAATCGCATTCATATAAACCAGTAAAATTTTAGAACCAGGAAGAATGTTTAAATCATGGACCTAAGAGAGAACTTTGTCTATTCTAACTTGTTTTACTTGCCTCCAGCTAGCTGTATAAAGTATTGCTTCTTTGTTTGAGAATATTTGATCCATACCAGAGTAACTAAGGTAACAGCCACCATCTTACATAGGTGGAGCACAATGATACAATATTTCAAGTGACCAATAACAAAATGGCCACAGGCAAAGTAAAGACAGAAAAAGATTGAGACAGAAACACAAACTGGAATAGATGGACAATAAATAAATAAAAAAAAAAAAACAAAGATCAAGAAATGCATTTTCAGATATTCTAGCAGTGAAAAAAAATACCAAAGCATAGATTCATTCCAATTAAATTATCTTGTTTCTAACAATATTTTAAAAAATTAAACAAAACCAATTAATCAAATGTCTAAAATGTTCCTGATAGTCTAGCGGTGTAAGGCATATTTCAGTTTTGTTCATGTCTGTTGGACAAGCAATTCCTAATTAAAGGAAAAGACATCAACGGCAGAAAGTGCTCTTGGAGTTTTCTAATCCATTATTTTATACATCACCACTGCAATCTTGAACACTTACGACTATAATTTTTGACTATGTAGTATTATAATTCTCAAAGAAGTGCTCTTTTACAATCTTAGGAGTTTATTTTTGATGTTGCTTCATTTAGTGACATCATATGCATTTAAATTGCACTGGTTTATAGGGACATTTTGCTGCTGATTTGGTGCCAGCGTGCCTGCTCTTATTGGTGATGTGGTGATTGCCATTTTATTTAAGAGTAAGGAATTTCCCTCACTTTGTTTTAAATTAAATAAAAGAAAAAGAAAGAAAAATTTAAGACTTTAAGGTTCCTAACTTTAGCTCTTTCACAACTCCAAATTAAGTTTCACTGTTTAGGAAAATGTATTAATCAACCTCTGTCTGCCTAGTATTTTGGCCTTTGTCACTCATATTTCAATGTGTAATAATGGCACGTACTTTAGTTTTGGTCAGACATGGGGATTGTTGACAGGCTCTGGCTCTCCAGATGGCCTAGGTCTGCTACACATTTCCTATGTTTCCACCCTGGCTATATGTTATGATGGTGCTTTTGTTTCTTTCTTCTCTGTTGGCAATAAGTGTTTGTCATGTGATTGTTTATATGTATTTTTTTTGTTTCATTTGTTTCACATTTTGGCCAGGTACTTATTAAAAATGGTAAACTGTTTTACTCTACTACGTTTCTTTGAACAGGGAAGAATAAATCAATCATTTTGTCTTTATTTTATATGACAACCAAATAACTGTTTAGTATAATTAAAAAATGTTACATATTTTAAAATAGTTGCTTTAAGGGAGTGCTATAATGCATTTATTAATCACTTACGACTGCGTAATGCAAACAAAGCCTTTGTCAAGGCCTGCTTATGCAGCAATATCTGACTAATAGATGTGCCTAGGTAAGTCCTATTGAAAAGTGCTCCCAGCAAGTCTCTATAAAAAATAAAATAAATAATTAAAATACTGCGGTGGGCTGGCGCCCTGCCTGGGGTTTGTTTCCTGCCTTGCTCCCTGTGTTGGCTGGTATTGGCTCCAGCAGACCCCCGTGATCCTGTAGTTAGGATATTGCGGGTTGGATAATGGATGGATGGATAAATAAAATAATTGGCCAGCGGTGGTGCAGTGGTTAGTGGTCCTGCCTCCCATGTTTTGGGACTAAGTCACATTTCTTAGCCTGGCCACTGTCTCATGAGATTTCTCCCACATTCTAAAACATGAAGCCCTGTATCAGAAAAGACAAGTTCAGCAAAAGGACATGTTCATATACCACTGTATTATGGCTGTCTACTTATGGAGCACTTTGGGATGATGTTTGATATAGAAAGGCACTATTCAAATGTGTTTTTGATGTTTGCTTCATTCTGCCCATCTCCTTTATTAAGCAGTGCAAGGTTAACTACTTTAGCCCATGTTTTCCAAAAAACACTCTTTCTGTTACTCAACATCATTCTGTTTAGTTGATTTAATTCCCATTAAGCAATGTTGCTAGCTGAAAGTATTCTGCTTCACTCCTTATTTAGCCAAAGTAGAAAAAAGTCTATTTTGTTTTGCATGTCACCTTGTGCATATTATCTAACTGATTTTTCTTCTATCTCTTTGTAATTAGCTGATCAAAATCTGAAGAATTGCAAATAATAGTAGTAAGGAGGGGATAAATGAAATTTTCTGCAGTGTTCCTTTAAACTTTGTTTAAACTCCTTGAGAAAAAAATGTAAGCGTTAGAACAAATCATGCAGTTAATGCAATATCTCCATCAATTCTATAATATGCCACTCATTTAATTAACATCCAGTTAATTAACATACCAGTATTTTCACACAAGGTCTTAGGAGATCCCTCTACTGGCAGAAATATATTTGACTTTGTTTTTGACTGAATGCCTAATTTAGATCCTACAATGTATGATTTACTTTTGTAAAAAAATTAAAGATTTCTATTTTTGTCATTGATTTTAATGTGCATAGCTTAGAAGGGTAAATTTTGCCACCACATTTTTGTCAGTGCTGGGGGCATGCTGACATAGTGATTAGCACTGCTGTTTTACAACAACAGAGGCCAGGCCTCTTTCCACAATTGTCCCAGTGGTCATATGAGGGGGAGTCGAGCTAAAGTTAGAAAACGGGATTTATTAGAAAATGGAACAGACTTTAACAAAACTGATGATGTCAATTCTCAATGTAGTCTCCACCCTTCTCAATGCACTAGTGCCACCCTCCTGGAAGTGCCTGGATTCCAGTGGAATAAATTGTTTTGTCTTGTCCTCGCAACCACTCGTGCACCTGAGTTATTGTCAAACACTACATGCTGAGGGATATTACAGTCACCAGTGCAAGTTACTGTAACTTTCTGGAGACCAATGTGAAACCTGTTATTCAATCCAAGTGGTGGAAACTGCTGTCTCAAGCAGTCCTTTTGCTGCAAGACAGTACCCACCTACACACTGCTAAGAACACCAGGGCTTGTCTGGAGAAACTGAAGTTTAAGGTATTGCCACATTCTCCTTATTTTCCAGTTTTGGCATTGTGTGATTTCCACCTTTTTGGACCACTAAAAAAACATCTGGGTGGTCATCAATTCAAGACAGATGACAACGTCAAGAAAGTGGTGTAGAAGTGGTTACGAGGAAGACAAAACCTTTTATTCTGCTGGAATCCAGGAACTTCCAGGCAAGTCAAACTACATTGAGAAATGACATTATCAGTTTTAAGGTTTGTTCTATTTTCTGATAAATCTCATTTTCTAATTTTAGCTTGACTCCCCCTTGTATGTTGTTTTTCTCCCAGTACGTTGGGTTCCTCACAGGTTAAATTTATTGGTGACTCTAAGATGTGTGTGCATGTGTGAATGATTGTGTCTTATATGTCACCAGTCTTGCACCAGCGTTGTTTCCTGCCTTGAACATGATGTTTTTGTGATAAGCACTGGCCCACCATGTCCTTGTACTGGAATAAGCTGTTTTGGAAAATGAAAGAATGAATGCAGTGTATTAGAGTATCACAAAACATTTACATAAACTGTGCGTTATTATTCAGCTGCTTGGATAGAAAGCATATAGTCACAGAATAATCTTAAAAGCTGAAGTTGGGGACTGCTCCCCTAAAGCATGAATGGTATAGTGACAAAATTCTTTGCACTGCTACCTCACATCTCCAGAAGACTTGGCTTGAACCTTGTTCTCAGGCAGGATTTTGTATATGCTCCCTATGTTATTTTTTTGTTTTTTTTTCTTCAGTGACAGATGTACAGGTTACTTTAACAGGTTATAGTAAATTTACCTGAACTGAGTGAGCATTTGTGTTTTCAAAAGTGGGTCCTGAAGTGGAATGATGCCTATACATGGTTGGGTCCTGACTTTCTTCTGATGCTCGAACAATAGGCTGTGGTTTCTGTGACCGTGAATTGGGTTAACACTAGAATTACCAGAGCCTACGAAAAAATGCGTAGCTCCGTCCCACCTTAAAATGCTTCTCACCTCTCCGTCAGCGTCTTTTGTCCCGTTTTAAATGTGTTGATAAGCAGCAAACAGCAAGCAGCCTACTATCATATCCCCCACCCCGCACAGTTGTCTCAGCTCAAGTCTGCTTACCTGCGTGTCAGTTGCTTAGAGTTGTATAGAGTGAGAAGTCAAGCAAAATGACACCTTTTTATAAATACTTTATCATTATTTGGAACACTTGCATTTCATGTGTGTTCCGTGTCTACAGCAATCTATGTACAGGAACACATCGTTAAAACAGAAACATTTTTCATGTGTTAGTAATAATTGACAAAATGTAGACATGAAGTATATAATGTGTGAAGCCTGAATTCCAAATATCAAAGAATCACTTTCACAAAAGGTACAAATATAATAGAACAAATACTTTTATTCAAAAATAAAACTGATCTACGCTGCAGATCTGGCTCTTACATACAATGGAATAAAAAAAACAAAGCTAACCTTTATAAGTATCATGAATTACACCGGTTATTACAGACTGGAATCAAATGTTGGTTTTTATTCCAAAATAGTAAGAATATGAGCAGCTCAGTTCTCAAAACGGACTCGCCCAAGAAGCTTTGATTACCAGTCAATGGCTGATACTGTTGCGCCAACGAAGCTGTTATAACAAATGCATGTTAATGTCGCAGGTAAACGTGGGTTGTTTTTCTGCAGTTATATTTTTGAATAAAAGTGCATTTGTAATTTTATATTTGTACCTTTTGTGAAAGTGTTTCTTTGATATTTGGAATTCAGGCTTCACACATTATATGGTTTATGCCTACATTTTGTCATTTACTACTAGAATATGAAAAACGTTTCTGTTTTAAAAATGTGTTTACACAGTTTACTGTAGAAACGGAACACACATGAAATGCATGTGTTCCAAATAACGATCTGTTATTTAAACTCTAAAACTCCACTCCCAGATAATCAATCAAGGCATGAGCTGGGAAAATTTTGTGCACGTTCTAAGTCGGTGGGGGGATGGAATAGCCGGTTGCTTGCAGCTTGTCTTTATCTGCACATTTAGATGACAAAAGACACAAAAAGAGAGGTGCAAACAGATTTAAGAAGCAATTTAAGATGGGATGGATCTATGAGTTTTTTCATAGGCTCTGGTAATTCTAGTGTTAAGCTGATTCGAAAATGGATGATCTAAAACAGTACATGGACAAGGGTAATGCTCAGTCCTGCAGGACCACATTACATGGCTGTCTGTTTCTGTTGTAGTCGGTCTCTAAATCTGTGGGAGAAGAGTTTCATGTAAATAAAGCAATTGTTTTATCGTACTTGTCATTCACCTGATTCTCCAAAGCTAGTTTCTGCTTTTTTGGATAATTCAGGATCACTGAATTGGGATCATGGGGTTTATTACCTATTCCTGTATATTAGAGAAAAGGACATCTTGTATTTATTTCTCAAGTGTTTTACATAAATGATTTTTTTTATCTACACAACTGCAAAATGCAGGAATAGAAATTGAAGGGACATGGCCCTTTCAAGATCATCTTTGTCCCACTGTGCTCTGAAACTAACCATATAATACATTTACAATAAATGTATGTTTCTAACAATGTGCTCCGACATTCACTATTAAAGAATAACAGCATACCTTTGATTAAAAGAAATATCACATGTACTAAACTGTGATAATGTTGAATAAGTGAGATCTGTTAATGATGGGAAATCTACCACTCAATGTTTGACACTTTTAAATCTGTTCAAAACAAAAATGCAAAATGTGAGGAAAAATGTCTTAAAAACCTTAATAGAAAACTGGAAATATTGCATTCTTTCACCCTCAACCAACTCTGCAGAACAGTGCAAGATGTATTGTGTCTTCCTAAAGAGTTACCTTCCAAACTACAGATTTGTGTCAGGCATTTAGGACTGAAAATGAAAGATTTTGTATCTTTTGAGGTCATGTTGGTGTGCAAAGTCACAAAGTAAGTGAGACGGGTCCACATCCTGGTCCTTTCTCTAATCAGTCACTGAAATATGCACTTATTTAAAAAAACCAATAAATGATCATTGAAAAACCCCGGGGCAAACATCCACTGCATCCTATGCCTAAAAACTCAAGTCAGTTTTATTATAGAATGTGGAAAATGCTTTAACATTTTTAAAATTTACTTTAATGATTGATATTTCGCCTGCTTTCTGTCACTTCCTACAATCTTTAGACTGACAAAAAAAAAAACAAAAGGATTTAATTCGGACTGTAAAAAAAACTGACACATGTACAGATGTGAAAGAAACCGCCAATACAAAATTAGCATCCTTGGAGGAAATTTTTAAAAATGCAATATTTTAGCCATTATGGACTACTAGATTAAGCAAAGCTAACACCAAATGGAAGCACAGCACAAGCATATTAATTTGTAATAGGCCTTAATGACCTAGACTAAATGGTGTATAGTGTTACTAGAACTGTGTTAAGTGGTACAATTTGTTTTTTCTTTCTTGGAGTCTATTATATTATTATTAATTGACTGTAGATGTTGCAAGTATGAAGTGTATGATGAAATCACTGTAGGATTAAATTAATTAAAATTAAATTGTGATGCATTCAAAGCTATACAACAGCATCTGATTAATTGCCATTATAAATTATACTCTTTATATCATCCATTTTTATTAACCCTGTTTTTACTCTTATTGAACGATTTAAACATAGTTTCAAATATGTGTTTTCAACTTTTTTTTACTATAAAAGTTTGGGAATACTTACCTTTAAGGAAAACGAGCTGCCGTCACTTACTGGCACAAACTATGGCAGGTCCTTTGTCTGTTATAGTGCTGCATTTAAGAACAACTTACCAAGATTGCAGTCACAGTTTGAGCCACCACATGGCACCAAAAGACATACAAAGACTGAATCCATAAGTAACAATCTCCTTCAGGCAGGACAGTGACAAGAACAGGCAGCCAAATTACTCCGGAGTGGAAAGAAAACAAAAAGGTTAATGTATTGGCAAGGTACTTTCATGAGGTGAACTCTAATCTAAGAATACATGCCACAGAATTTAAATATTGTCATTACTAATGGTCCCCATTCATCTTGAGGATTTATCTGAAAGGACACAAAGAATTCAACGTAGGATTGCCTTCAAAGATGAAGTGGACTCAGCTTGGACCTATTTATAAAACTCTCCATATAATTTGACAAGAAACGGGCAATGTGTACATTAATAAAGAGACATTCTTATGTTCTTTTTTATGTTTATTAACTACACAAGTCACACACATTTCTGCTGTTCCTTCACCTCATTCTTGTTCTGTTGTCTCATGGAGGGCGTAGTATAATGTACAGCATTTGACAGTTAATCATGAAATCCTTCTGTTGCGTCTCTCCACTGTAGGGATCTCTGGCTTGGCCCTTCAATGGTTCACATCATATCTTTCGATTAGGCAACAGTTTGTCACACTCAGCCGATATAAATCCTTCACCTCACCTGTGTTGCATGGTGTCCCTCAGGGTTCAGTCCTTGGGCCGTTACTCTTTCTACTTTATATCCTTTCTTTGGGTCAGATTATTTGCAGGCATGGCCTTAACTTCATATATGCATATATAACATCTGTTATGCAGATGATATATAATTATATCTTAGTACACACTCTCCTACAGATTCGCCTCCCAGCACAATCACTGATCTTAAGCTATGGATGGAAAATAATTTTCTCAAACTTAATACCAATAAAACTGAAGTGTTACTGGTAGGCCCAAACTTGCAACTTTCTAAGGCATCCAACTTCTTTGTTTCTGTTGATGGTACACTTGTCAAACCTGCTCCTGTTGTCAGAAATCTTGTTTTGTTTGATTCATCACTTAACATTGAGCTACACATTAGGTCTCTTTCCAAGATTTCATTCTATCATCTCCTTAACATTGCCCGCCTCTGTCCATTTCTGTCCTTTAATGATGCTCAAACTCTGGTTCATTGTTTCATAATGTCTCGTATTGATTTCTGTAATTTCCTCTTCATCAGCCTCCCTGCAATATATAGAGAAGCTACAATACGTTCAGGACTCCGCAACCAGAGTCCTCCCTTGTTTTCTCCCAACTTCACTGGTTACCAGTTTAATCAAGGATTACATTCAATATTCTGCTTCTAACCTTCAAAGCCCTACATAAATTTACCCCTTTCTACTTCACTCAGCTCCCAACTCCATACACTCCTTTGTCGCTCTCTCTGGTCCTCGCGTAGTAATCTCCTTGCTGTCCCACATACAAGACTCTCTACCCTGGGAGGAAGGTCATCAGGCTGTCCAAGATTGCTCCTCTTTCTCCACCTTTAAATCTCAATTGTTTTACGTACAGAGGAAAAAAAAAGTGACCTTGGGTTTGTGAAAGGCACTCTATAAATGCAACATTATTATTTATTATAGAGTCAGAGTCTTAGCAGGCCTATTCTAACAGAGCCAGTAGTCTTTGAGTAGACATACCATAAATGATTCAGTACAATTGGATACATTTGAAAAGATTCAGCTGAATCGGGGCAGAAGTATCTTGAAAGACTCACTTCGCTCAAAATATTAATAATAGTTCTAGTATTGACTGGACCTATCCTGAAATAAGTGCACACAGAATGAATGAATTGATCCTAGTAGACTGGAAGCCAGAGAATGACATAATGGCATTAGCCACTGCAGCCAAATCTTTCAGATGATGAGTGTGGTACAACATGACAGGGGTCCATGGCATAGGGAGTTTTTTTTAAATAAAAATGGTGCAGCTCGGGCACTGAGGGCGTGTTTAATGGGGAGATTGGGGTTGGTCAGGTTTGCACTTGAGAGTGCTCTTGATTCCAGTTTTCTCAATGACTCTCCACATGTCGTAATAAGAACACTGGGTCCACAGCAGTATAAAGAAACCTAGGTAGTCTGGGGAGAAGAGAGTGAAAGAAATAGAAACAAGAAGGGCAGAGTCAAGAGTGTGACTCTGCATGGTGGTGCGGAGGCAGGAGGTCAGTGGGCCCTATGAGAGTGTGAGAGGAACAGAGCTCCAGGGTGGATCATTGTCTGCTGAACATTTTGGAGGAACATGGGAGACTGTAGATGCCAAGGAGAGCATACTGGAGGACCCAGCTCTGGTTCCGAGTAGTCAAGACAAGAGTTGGAGAGAGGGCCCACAGAATCTCAACCTGGCTTCAAGACCTCACGGGTGAGATGGGGTGAATGAGGGAGACAGATGCACTGGGATGGAAGGAAAGCAAAGGAAAAAAACAACCGATGTCTGCATGGTTTTACTCTTGATGTTTAACACATTTATTTGTTCTTGATTTATCTCCCAAATAAAAGCACTAGTTTTATGGATTATTTATTGTCTTATTTATTAATGAAGATTGCATTGCATTTTTTTTTACTTCTTCAGGATAAAAGTAAAGCGCACAGCACTGTTTTGCACCTTTTTCTCGTACTGTCAGTCCTTATCCACACTAGTTTGTTTTGGTTCCATGACACTCCATGATTCAGGTTCAAGGGGATTATGCCACCTGCTGGTAACCTGGACTTCACAAATTGTGTCAGCAGTGGGATGGACAAGTGGAAGTGAGAAATAAAGACAAAGGTTTTGGTGTCTGAACATTCAAGTGGAACCCATGTACCCAAGCCTATATAAGCTAAATGGATATTGAATTTTTAAAGGACTATTTACTAATTGCTTTATGATTTTTTTAAAAGTACTATTTTTTTCTTACCACTGTGTTTTAAAAAGGGAGGCTTGGTATAATTTTAGTGTGGGATTTTAGTAGTGCTTGTAAGTACAGGTGCATTGGGGCCACAGCTCAGATCTTCCCAATTGAAGGTGGTCAGGGTAAGAGCCTGAAAGAGGGCTGTGGTCATCTCAGCCTGGCTGCAAGACCGAAAAGGTCAGTTGGGGAGACAGAGGGTGAAAGTTGTGCTAGGATGACAGGAAAGAAAATAGAGGCCCGACATGATGCCTGCTTGGTTTTATTCTTGATTTTTAACCTATTTATTTGTATTTATGCATTCACAAATTTCATCTCCCACAGAAGAACACTAATTTGTATGGATTATTGATTGGCTAATTTAACAATGAAGAATGCAGTACATTTGTGGAGTTGAAAATAAAATCACAGGGCACTGTTTGGCACATAGAATCTTGTTTGGTTGTTGTATGTCGCCATTTGCCCAAGTCCATCTTGGTTTCTTGATTATAGATGACCCACATTCAAAGGGAATGTGTATGCTACAGGCAACCAAGCATTATGAGGAGTAGCTTATTGGGAGAGGTGAAAATGAATATTCTTGATGAGCTTTGGTGGGGAAGTAAATAATACATCCGATCTCAGAGCCAGAACACAATTTTTTAAAATGTAGTTATGCTTCAGATGTACAGCTGAAAGGTTACTTTTTTTTTACTTATTCTGGATGCTGCACTTGCAAATATAATGTTTGACTGCTTGTACTAAATACTTTAAGAACAGGAATAAAAGATGTTTAATGTGTTGTCTGCTACTCTACGGGATGGCAGTGGAGAGGAGTAGTTCCACACTCAAATGCACTTCTTGCTATTAATGTCTTTCATTCCCCTGACTATTACCATGGTGTTGACAACAACATCTGCCCTTACTACCAACCTGTGACCCGTCAACTTTCAGCTCTTTCAAATAAAATATCAAAGAGTTTTTCAGTTCCTTTTATAATACTGTCCAGTTTGGCAAAAAACTCTCCATAAGCCAATGTCAAATTAATTGTACACACTGGGTTAGCCTTCTTTCAATAACATTTATTTGTATCGCATGCTTTCGTACAAATGATGCAGCTCAAAGTGCTTTACAGGATGAAGAGAGAAAAAAAATCTATAAAAATTAGGCAATACTAATAAAAAAATAAAAATAAAAAAGTAAGATCCGATGGACAGGGAGGACAAAAAAAGCAGACAAAAAAAAATCCAGAGGGCTGTAGCAAAGAAAAAAAACACAATCTGCAGGGGTTCCAAGGCCATGAGACCACCCAGCCCCCTTTAGGCATTCAGGCATTTCAGACAGCACTCCGATCAGGTTTTTATGGCCTGCCATTCTCAAACAGATTGCATGGACATTAAGGATTCGTTGTTCTAGGCCTTATACTCCATTAGGGACACTAAATTGTAGCCCCATTCTGACACTGAGCATGTAGTTATCTCTTG
Source organism: Polypterus senegalus (assembly GCF_016835505.1). Lineage (NCBI taxonomy): Eukaryota > Metazoa > Chordata > Cladistia > Polypteriformes > Polypteridae > Polypterus > Polypterus senegalus. The sequence goes on from NC_053167.1 coordinate 74,833,054, forward strand.
TTTATTGTGTCTGCTTCTCAGCATTGCTTCCTAGCTGTCTGTCCAACTCTACAACCAGAAGCATCCCGGAATGCATTTCAAACTATGAAAATGTTACAGAACACAGTCATTCACACATCCTTCCTGATTCTGCATTTTTCTTTGTTTTTTGTGTCTATTCAGGGACTTTCTTGCCTTTGCACCTTGACCCCTCATTTAGTATTAATGCTTATGATTCAATTGACCTTCCTGTGTCCCAGTTATTAAACAACAATGTGTACACAATCACAATGTATCCTTGCCTTCTAACTCACGTTGGTTACAGGCACTTGTCAAATGCTGTATATTATAAAAATAATAATCATGGCCTCGTTTGGCCTTTGTGTGACATCTGGTTTATGTTAGTGTGCAGATTAGCACACCTACCATACAATTTGGCCCGAGTTTTGAGCAGAATGTTGCCAGGATGAATCAATAAATTTTCAGGCAAGTACTGGAAAAAAAGAGAATATTTATTAAGAAAAGCATATGGTAGGAACAGTTTTAAACCCAGTTTTGGTGGGAACTGGTTATTGAGCCCTTTGCAGTTCTTTACTTCCCAAACTATCTTCAAACATACCCATACAAAAGTGTGGTTAACATGACATTTTAATTTTAAATGAATTTTAAAATGCATATCAAAAAACAATCATCTTCATCATTTAAACAATTTGGGTTATGCTACTGAATATCTGTCTGGACAGGTAATTGTATCCTTTAATGGTATATAAGATCTTTTAATAGGTACATGAAAGTAATTTTATTGATGTAACATGAACAGCAGAGATGGCAAAAATTTTTAGAGTTAAACGAAAGAAAAAAAATAGGTTTTTGATACACTAGAAATGATTTGCCAAAATGCAAAAGAATACTTTCTTTAACAATTCGATTGTTTGCATTGTTTTGTTGTCTTCCCTTTTTATTTTAAAGTTCAGACATATGCTGTTGTATGTGGCGATCTTTTTTTTATCATGGCCACTTTGATACCACAGGTCAAATGGCATTACCTGCCTAGCAACCATGCAAGTATTATAAAGACCAGTCACATAAAACGGCAGTGCCCATAAAAACAGCTACAAAAAATTGTAGCACCCACAGGAAAGCAGAGCCACAAAATAATGACATAATGTCATCACTAAAATAAACCAATCCCAAAAAATAACAAATTTTGCTAGAAAAATAATTCAGATGAACACAAACATGGTTCTAACTTATTCCCAACAGTTAGGGGAAAAGCTTCCAAGTGACGCCTACTAGACATTCAGAATGACTGCTGGTTTATTTTGTAGCCTGAACTTTTATCTGGCAAAGTATGCCACCCACACATACAAACCTTTTATTCTGATAGCTAAACTTTAATCATATCTAACACATAATTAATAATTTATATGCATAGCTGTTATGTTGTGGGTCAGGACTGCGCTACTGTGTCCTACTGGGAGCCTCTCCACCCTGCAAATGCCAATAATCATGACTGGGATGAGCTGAAAAGATGACACTTCGCAAAGGATTGGTGAAAAGCTCCATGCTTTTTTTTTTTTTTTTCTTCAAAACAATAGTGTCCAAATCTGCAAAGTTTCTAAATAAATAAATCTATAAAAACAGGTGACATGCAGAGGTTAAAATGGTTAAAAAAACAAAGAATCCATAAAAACGATGTTAAACCAACTGGCAGGAAACTGTTTTCTGTTAAATACCCAGTGCCTCTTCTTAAACCGACGCCTCGTCTGTTTATCCTGGAAGGGACCTCGCAACAGAGGGGATGTTCTACTGGCATGTGCAGTCAACTGTCCACTAAAAGTCCAGGTCCCTACTGGTCCATGGCTCCACAATAGCACTCCTGATCCGGACTCAGACTCTGGTCCTCCCTGGACCATGGCTCCAGAAAGGCTTCCCATCTGAACCTTCGACTCCTGCAGTCTCGCGACAAGTCACTACTACCGCTGTCCCTCTGGCTCCCGGGCTCTCATTCAAGCTGGCTGCCCGCCTTCTCTCTCTCTCTCTCTGACCCCAGCACTGGCACAGTCTCTCACTCCTGCCTTCTCTCTCCTTCCTTTTTACCACCTTTCTTTTTCCTCTGTTCCTTTTTTTTTCTCCCGGTGTAGCTCTCATACCTCCTTTATAAAAACCAGGGATGTGCATGGCTGCAGCAATCGGCAGCTCCCAGCAGCCGTTAGGGTCACAAGCGATCCTCCTCCTGTACACTAAGTGCAGGGCTGTCCGCTCCTGCATTGTGCATGGGAACGTCTCTTGCCACATTACCACTCCCCCATACAATTGCTGGAATTTAGTTTAAACATGGCACCAAGCCGTGAACCTCACTTTACCACAATAGCACTGTAACATGTTAAAGGGGTCTTCTACTCTGAAGCAGTTTCCATGTTTCAGGAGCAAGAAGAAATGTTGGGGTACCACCTCTGTGACCCTGTAATTGTAGCTAAAAGTAAAAGCAAAATGGGTGTGTAATGCATAACTGAAAGGACGCTGATACAATTATCAGCCAGCTGTGCCTTTGGTGATTTTCTTCTTTCTTCGTTCTGCAGCTCTTAACAAACTCAGGTCCTGGTCGGCAACCATCACAGAATATAATCACACACAGATTCATATACACATGCTGAGCAACTTAAAGGATACGTTTGAAACTTTTTAAGTTGAAGTTATTTCTTCACTATCATGATATATGCTGTAGTCATTTGCCAAATAAAATTGTGTTCTAAAGTGAAGCATTTTTTGAAATTAAAAAGGCTGTTATTAGAATTTAAAAAGGGTCATTAATCTAAATGTGAAAAAAGCCTTAAAACTTACTGAATATGTTGACTTTGGAGCAGCAAAGGTTTCAATTTAAGAAAACATTTCCTTGACTGCAAAGAAATTTCTTCAGATTAAAAAATACTAAAAGTATCTTTTAATATGCACATCTATGAGATTACACTGCAAAAAATGAAATCTAAGCAAGTAAGAAGTACTTAAATCATGGCATAAAATTTTGTTTTCCTTACTGTAAGAATTATTGACTTATCAAAAACGTTGTATTTATGATTATTTGGCTTACTTTAAGAAACCTTGTCAAATAAATTTTGCTCACCCCATTGGCAGATTTTTTTTGCTAAATAAATTCAAAACAAGTCCCATTTTAAACTTTTTTTGTTTAGTTTTTGCATGTGCATTTTTTGCAGTTTAGGGAAAAAATTCCAAAAAACCCCCATGTGAACACAAGGAAAATCTTTTAATTCCAAATAGTGAGTTGGGAATGATTTTTGCCCAGGACCCTATAGATCCATCCATCCATCCATTATCCAGCCTGCTATATCCTAACTACAGGGTCACGGGGGGGTCTGCTGGAGCCAATCCCAGCCAACACAGGGTGCAAGGCAGGAAACGAACAGCAGGCAGGGCACCAGCTCACCGCAGGTCCCTGTAGATGTAAAATAGAAAGCACTTAGCATTGTGAGACAAACAGGGCACCATAGCAGGTAAAAGGAAACATTTTCCTGGGTAGAAATATGCAAATACAGTGGTGTGAAAAACTCTTTGCCCCCTTCCTGATTTCTTATTCTTTTGCATGTTTGTCACACAAAATGTTTTTGATCATCAAACACATTTAACCATTAGTCAAATATAACACAAGTAAACACAAAATGCAGTTTTAAAATGATGTTTTTTATTATTTAGGGAGAAAAAAAATCCAAACCTACATGGCCCTGTGTGAAAAAGTAATTGCCCCTTGTTAAAAAATAACCTAACTGTGGTGTATCACACCTGAGTTCAATTTCCGTAGCCACCCCCAGGCCTGATTACTGCCACACCTGTTTCAATCAAGAAATCACTTAAATAGGAGCTGCCTGACACAGAGAAGTAGACCAAAAGCACCTCAAAAGCTAGACATCATGCCAAGATCCAAAGAAATTCAGGAACAAATGAGAACAGAAGTAATTGAGATCTATCAGTCTGGTAAAGGTTATAAAGCCATTTCTAAAGCTTTGGGACTCCAGCGAACCACAGTGAGAGCCATTATCCACAAATGGCAAAAACATGGAACAGTGGTGAACCTTCCCAGGAGTGGCCGGCCGACCAAAATTACCCCAAGAGCGCAGAGACGACTCATCCGAGAGGTCACAAAAGACCCCAGGACAACGTCTAAAGAACTGCAGGCCTCACTTGCCTCAATTAAGGTCAGTGTTCACGACTCCACCATAAGAAAGAGACTGGGCAAAAACGGCCTGCATGGCAGATTTCCACGATGCAAACCACTGTTAAGCAAAAAGAACATTAGGGCTCGTCTCAATTTTGCTAAGAAACATCTCAATGATTGCCAAGACTTTTGGGAAAATACCTTGTGGACTGATGAGACAAAACTTTTGGAAGGCAAATGTCCGTTACATCTGGCGTAAAAGGAACACAGCATTTCAGAAAAAGAACATCATACCAACAGTAAAATATGGTGGTGGTAGTGTGATGGTCTGGGGTTGTTTTGCTGCTTCAGGACCTGGAAGGCTTGCTGTGATAGATGGAACCATGAATTCTACTGTCTACCAAAAATCCTGAAGGAGAATGTCCGGCCATCTGTTCGTCAACTCAAGCTGAAGCAATCTTGGGTGCTGCAACAGGACAATGACCCAAAACACACCAGCAAATCCACCTCTGAATGGCTGAAGAAAAACAAAATGAAGACTTTGGAGTGGCCTAGTCAAAGTCCTGACCTGAATCAATTGAGATGCTATGGCTTGACCTTAAAAAGGCGGTTCATTCTAGAAAACCGTCAAATAAAGCTGAATTACAACAATTCTGCAAAGATGAGTGGGCCAAAATTCCTCCAGAGCTGTAAAGACTCATTGCAAGTTACCGCAAACGCTTGATTGCAGTTATTGCTGCTAAGGGTGGCCCAACCAGTTATTAGGTTCAGGGGGCAATTACTTTTTCACACAGGGCCATGTAGGTTTGGATTTTTTTTTCTCCCTAAATAATAAAAACCATCATTTAAAAACTGCATTTTGTGTTTACTTGTGTTGTATTTGACTAATGGTTAAATGTGTTTGATGATCAGAAACATTTTGTGTGACAAACATGCAAAAGAATAAGAAATCAGGAAGGGGGCAAATAGTTTTTCACACCACTGTATATACCTGGTTTATGTGGATAAGGTCAGAAGCAGGTGACAGAGGAGTCTTACCCCTTACTTGAAATGAGTTGGGTACCATGCATGGCCAGAAGAAGAACCCAGAGGACTTTGAAAGCTGAAAGGAAACAGCAGATCATTAACAGTTTGGAGAGGTAGGAGTCTGATGCCCAAGATATAGGGCAAGAAGCTCGGAGGGTGCTTTAGAGACAAAAGCTTTAAGATTTACTGAGGGCTCAAAAGAAAAGGAGGCTAGAAGGAGTTTTTTGCCTATGTCTCTTTAAAGTTGGCTCATGGCATACACAGCACATTCCATCTTGTTCTTGTTTGCAGGGAAATGCGGTGAATTATTGTTGTTATAAAATATCTTGATCTTATTATTGTCTACAGTAATTCTCAGCTGCAGTAGACTTTAAACCTGATGTGTTTTTGAGCAGCTTTATGGAAAGAAGAAAAATATATAAGTCTGCATTTTTCTCACTTGCTGGATGTGGAAGTTGGAAAGATAATCTCCTTTTAAAGAAATTTACTACTGTGAGACTAGCTTATGTTCTAATAATGCCACGTATTTTCAGTAGCACTTTGACAGGAGGTACTATCACATTCAAGAATATTAACTGAATGTCTGTTATGTAATAAAATGCAACATAAGAGCAGCACTGAGGAGAATTGGTCGTCTAGCTCTATACAGCTAATTAATCTACAACACTTGACAATTTATTCCGTGCATCTGTGGTGTTGTAGCATATGTGTGAAATTTGTCCCAAACTAACTTTACTACTGTGTTCTTATTAAATAACTTGTTTTAAATAATAGTTTCAGTTCACCCTAATACCTTCCTAATTTAATTTTTTTATCTAGTCTTAACCTTGGTTGCTTTAACTAGAAAGACTGTGCTCTTTCAGATTCTCCTCAAAAAACCGGGGTGTTCAAATCTTGGTTAAATGAACATGCTCTGAGCGTCCTAGGCATTTAAGTTATGTTTTGTAGTGGCACTTAATTGACTTCAATATGATGTTTCATTTGCGCTCGCTTGCACTGCAGGATGCTGTTAAACAGAGGTAGATTGTACTTTTATGTGTTTTAGGCAGTTATCAGGCAGTCCAGAGTGTTTTTAACTTGTTGAGTGTGAGGTTCATCCTTCATTGGATTTGTGAAATATGAATCTGTTGGCTTTATTAGACCTGAACCTTGACCTTCTTGTGTTATTAATCCTGATATGACAATGTAGGCAGAGAAAACATCACTGCCACTACTAGGTTCACCCACTGACTGCACAACATATGAATTAAAGAAGCTTTTGTGTAATCTATAAAGAAATGTGACAATTTCCACATAAACTCTTCAAATATTGTCGGATGTCTGTTTCGAGTTTTGATTTCCTGCTGCAGCTGGTACAGCACCATATTATACGCCAGTCAATCAATATGTGAGTTAGTGTTAGCCCTGAAGATGGGCTAATTGTCACCTTGCATTAAGCAATATAAAAACAGTACTCACGTATGCACTCATCCACCGGCATTACTAATCCACAGTAGCTAATGCTGCATCATTAGCACAAACCTACAAACTGCTTCAAATTCTCAGTTACCATTATTATTTTGTTCACATTTGTGTGTATGTATATATAATTCCTATTTTTATTAGGTTTTCCTAAGATTTTTGGCCACTGGGGAATCCTGTTCTCCCTTACATTTCCAGTACCTACCAGTAAAGCCTACCATTTAGTAAATTGTGCATGAAACATGCTGTGTGCTATGGAAATGTTTCCAGCCTCTTCACATGCCAGAGCCAATAGAACAGCTATGGGCTGACATTCCTGAAGGATTCTGCCAGAAATCCCAGTTTCCTTATTGTCTTGGAACCCTGGAAATCCGGTCCTCCACAACATTGAATGAACGACATGTTAAAGTAATAAAGAAAAGGTTTTGTTTGGAACTGAGTTCAAATATAGCGGCCAATGAAGATATTGGGACATGGCCCTGATACACAGGAGGCTATGCCTACAGTAGATTAGTGTAAGATTGTATGTTGGTGAGGAAGGTTTATGTATAATTAACTTCCTGCAAGAATTTTAGGTAAATCAGTCTGTGAATTTTATTTGATTTGCTTTTTTAATCCTAGCAGCCTTTTCTCCTGAATAACCTATAAATTGAGTATTTCAATGTACCCTTACACCTGACAATCATGACGTTCTAAATCCATTTCCATAGAATTCCCTACAACTACTTGAAACTACTGAATTCTTTAAATATAAAACCCTTAGGAAAATTTGAATGTTGGCTTCAACCTTGGTGTATTATTTATAAAAGAAGCACTGCACAAAATGAAATTAACACCTCTCATCACACATGTATAGAGATACATATACACAGTAGAACTTTAGGGACGTACAAAACTAGATTTAATGTTATTTTGGAAGAATTAAGTACAAAGGGATTGGCAAGCTTTGCTGGGTTGAATGGCGTGTTCTTATCTAAATTGTTCTAATGTTCTAATGTATGTAAGCAGGAATTCCATGACTCAGCACTGAGAATGTTTCTTAAAATGGATGGAGAGATAGAAGGACATTCCAGCATTATTAGAACACACGGACTTATTCGCACTCATTATGGGCTAGTTTAAAAACTCAGCAGATTTAATCTGGATGTTTTTAAGATGGAGGATGGATTCTCTAGTACTCTGAGGAAAACATCACACAAACACAGAAGGAGTATTATTGAACAATGAGAGAGACGCCCGGAGCAGTGTGGCAACTGCACTACCCGCTGTGCCACCATGCCACCCTGTGTATTGTATATTAATGCAAAACGAAATCTAAATTACATGCATTACTGGCAGCAGTGTTGTCTCTAGTGATGTATTTTAGCTGCTACACTTAACATAGCATATGGGTTAGGGAAAAAAAGTAGGGCACATTAGATGGGCAGGTGTTCAATTAAATATGCATATGGATTTTTAATAACCAAAAAATCTAATACTCGTTGTATATTACAATATATTTTTACATTCTTAAAACATGATTCCTTAATCATGTTTTTTTTTTAAATCTTATTCTCAAAATCAATTTGTGATCTCCTAAAAGTGTCCCATTTGAGTTACCTTTTGTGACAACTTTAATGATATTAAACATTTTCACTGTTACCAAAACTATACACATTATATTCTCTTGATTTTTTCCCCTTAATTGGGAATTACACAATGTGAGAGGTTTGCAGACAAGTGATTTCCAAGTATTCTTATCTCTATATATAATCTTCATTTGGATCTTGATCTTTGTTTGTCCGCGAATGAATTAGAAGAAGAAGCACTAGATGGCAGTAGAGAGACAGCTAAAACATAGGCATTGCATTAAAAATCTCCTCCAGGCTTATACTACTGAAGACTGTAGTACGCCAGTCACACCTCAAAACACAGACATTCAAACTAAACAAATTGTTGTGCTTTAAATTAACCAAAGAGATCTTCATTTAGATCTTGATCTTTGTTTGTCCACAAAAACCAACAACAACATTTATTTATATAGCACATTTTCATACAAAAAGTAGCTGATAGTGATTTACATACTGAAGAAAAGAAAAATAAAAGACAAAATAAGAAATTAAAATAAGACAACATTAGTTAACATAGAAAAGGAGTAAGGTCTGATGGCCAGGGTGGACAGAAAAAACAGAAAAAAACTCCAGATGGCTGGAGAAAAAAAATAAAATCTGCAGGGGTTTCAGGCCACGGGACCACCAAGTACCCTCTGGCATTCTGTACACAAATCATATATCATGTGAGATGTTCCTAATGGCTACAGTTTCATCTGTTTATTGAGTCTGTTATATTGATTTTTTTCTGGGGTGATGTGGAGTACCAGAATTCATCCCAGCAAGATCAAGCAGGAATCAAACCTGAACATGTGCCAATCCATCATAGACCACACTCATACATTCATAAATACACAAACATACACACACAAAATGTAGCATACATTATTTAGAATTACTAAACAACTTACCTTACATGTCATTAATATGTAGGAAGAGAGCAAGAGATGAATGGCCATGGGAAAGGTCATGCATACATTTAAGGAATAGAAAAAAAAAATCTAGTTTTCTGGAAATGCAAGACAACAGCATTAACTACTCAGCAACTGTGTTACTATTCTTACTTATAATAATATCCAATATTTTTCCCTTAATCTGCATCTTTATGTGCATGCTAGTAGCCTTCTACTTATGTGTTTCTATTGATCTGACAATAGGCATTACATAAAAACCATAAAAAATATCAGGAAATGCATACAGAAATAAATGCCTACTGAATGACCACCTTCCAGTTTAGTACGTTGTTGATATTCACGGATGTCAACAATGTGGCGGAATACCAAAAGGGGTGGTGGACAGTGTTACGCTGGTTAGCTCCTGAGGCCTGGTTAGAGAAGGAGATTGCCGAAAATAAAAGGTATGTGCTTACGTAATATATGAATGAAAGAAAGACAGTGGGTAAAATGAATGACAACGTAACAGCACGTTCCGGAAATTATTATTGTTACGTTGTAGCCAGCGAGTGCTGCGTCTCACAGTTGTACCGTGGCTTGCTCACATGTCAGTGAAGTGATCCCTATTTATGCTTTCAAGAGCCTGGATACCTATGTGTCCCCCTTTTATAACCATTCCTCCGTGTATATTGCCTTACTCTTTGGATTGCCACAAAGCAACCTGCGAGATTGGAGAAAGGTTGAGGAGACCTCGTGAGAGGAAACAATAGAGTCGTGAAAACGAGACGGACTGTGAACGAACAGAAACAGAAATGCTACCACACCACCACATAATTACTGTTCGGACAGTGATTCCAAATAGGCCGTTCCTATCGAATCAATATCCAAGGGTTTTCTTTTGTAATTTTGTTTCCCTTATAAAAAATCATAATGCTGTGCGACGAAGGGCCCAGTTCATGACTGGCAGCCGCGTTTAAACAGGGAGCCCTTCACAGACAACTTTAACACGCAACGTAGTTGGGTACACATGGCTAGTTGATATTATCTTATTTGTCACATTTCATATCTTAATTATTTCTCTTTCATAATTATAACTGAAATAGTGTTACTCAAAAATATATACCAGTTCTGTTAATTATCTGCAGATATGCCAATCTGAAGTCATTATGTCTTAATAAACAGATGTGGTCAAGTGAAATGACTTCAAGGACTAAGCAGGGAATAAATGTTGGGGCGCCAGCCCGGTTGTCTCCATTTAATCCAACAAAGGAAAATAAAGAAAAAATGGACGCAAAGGTAGCAGAAAAGTCCAAAATAAAAGGAAAAGTCATCAGACCAGGCATTTCATTCTCTTTGGGTCACCTGATAGGATAGGAGCTCCATCCTGCTGTGCATTTTTTTCAAAAAGGAACACCTTCTTCTGGTGGCTGCAGGGGGTCAGGAATGGGTGGAGTCAATTTCACTGACTGGGCATCTTCTCTGTGCTGTGATTGAAATAGAGAAGGCGAAGGTTAGTGCCAGTGATCCTTTCAGCCTGGGGTGGTAGTACAGACCTCAGATGAGCCCGGAGAGCGATTCACACACATGCATACGGACACAGCTCTGAGAGATACTGTATGTTAATCCTCCTCTTCCAATCGCCCACGCTGGACACTGCATGTGTGATGTTGCTAGTTTTCCTCTTGGCCTACCTTGTTTACGCTTTGCGGTCATAATATTATTAATTTATAATTAGTGTACTGAGTTATTGCTACCACAGACTCGCACAATTCCTTTTATAAGATAAATTAGAATGCAAGTAAGAAATCTATTTGGATTCTTTGTAAAGTCAGTTTTGGGCATTATACATTTTATTATTCTGAAATATGAACCATATGTTATTTCACTGGCTTTAATTTTGGTTTTCTTTTAATGGCTGATAGTTTACTCCCAAGTCAGTCCTGGGTGCATATAAACTCTGTCTTTAATGGATTAGACACACACATTTGAAATATAATTACAAGAGATGTAATTCAGTTACTCTGGTTGTTTTACTGTAATCATATTTTACTGTATCATATATCAATTAATATTTCAGAAGATGTATTCTTAATTCAGATTTACTTTACTTAAATTTACAATGTCTCACAATATAAAAAGCCGACCACAGATGATGCTTCTTATTTCTTTTGGATTATGCACAAGTTTGCAATGCAAAATAAATAAACACCATTACATTGCCCAAAACTGCATTAAGAGCGCCCCATGGAATTTAGCAGCCTGCTGTCTGCTGCACAATTCAATACTATGCTGTATTATTCAGCAGGGCAGGAATTGTACACTGTATACTCTCCAGTAGCATGTTTCTTCTCAAAAGGTTTTCAAGAAGGTGAAATTAGGATGAACTGACTATTCATCTATTCCTCACAGCAGACAAATCTTCCCCTGAGGTATTTTTTCAATAAGAAAAGTAATAAAAGTATGTGGTAATCTATGGATGGTCTTTCAAATGAATTATCGATTTCATTAATGATACCAAAATATTATAATCCCTTAGCCACAGACAGGGCATGGTTTTTACACTATATACTGTAACTATTTAGCCACAGCGTACTGTCCAATGTCCCACTAACTTATCTCAAGGCACATTACCTTTTGATTTGAACTTGTGACTGTCAAAGCATTAAACCCTCAAATGTAACTTCTCAAAATATACAACAGTCTCAGAGAAACATTTTGTCTTATCAGTACAGTATGTGCAGTTACATTTCTAATTTCTCAAATTATTTGTTCAAATGCCTGTTCATATTTTCTCGTACCCATGAAGATACATCAGAGATCAATGTAGTGATAAGAGCAATGTGAAATGGCCTTTGCACATAGAGTACTGAGAAACTGCAGCAGTTTGTCTAGTCTTGTTTTTTAGAGCAGATCCCTTGTCATTACTTTACTTTAGTAAATACATGGCATATTTTCTGAGACAATTTTCATTACTTGTTTTTCAATACTGTTAATTAAACAATGACAACTGTTAATTGAATGTGTATTTGAATATTTATTAATGCATACACATGTCACTCAAAAACGTGTTACTAAATGTATTGTTTTTTTTTCACTGAGGCAGTGCTCAAAATGTTCAAAGGAAATTTTGGAACGAAAAACTGCAAATGTTCTTGTCATCTAATTAAAACTACAAATGATTACATTTACAAAACTAATACAACAAAGTTGAAGGCAAAACTCACAGGACAGGAACAGACATGTCACATTTTTTCTTTTATTTCCTGTTATCTAATGAACAATGTGGAACAATGAAAGAGCTCTGATGTGAAACTGTAACTGAAAAATTTGGTTATAAGATCATTGTTTTAAAAAGGAAAAGATGTTTGGTCTAAGTCAAGGACCCTGTAGTGCTATTTAACACAGTCACAGACACACACACACAAACAGATGGGGTTGCCATCATAAATGTCATACGGCTTTCCTGCTGTAGCGACTCCCATATAAGGCTTGTGAAACCAGGACCAGGTTTTTTATATTAAATCTGGAGAATGTTATTTGAATTTAAAGTTCAGAAATCATCTAATCATTGCCATTTCTGTTCTATAATTATTCTACCTCATCAGTCCTGAGGCAGTGGTAGCCGCCTAGCCAACTGTGTTCCACGCCTGAGAGCGAAAAATGAGAACACAAAAACTGGGCAGTGGAAAATGATCAACTAAACCAAAAAATCCAATTCAAGCTGACCGATGCTAATAGAAAGACAGGTTTATGGTGAAAAACCCACAAGCTCATGAGTCTATCCAGCTGGCTGTCAAGGGCACAGGCTGGTGTTGGTGGTGCAATGACGTCGGTGATCTTGTGTGACACACACTGGCTGCTATAATGCTTCACTATATCTGAACACCAATTTCACATTTAGCAGGGTAATGATAAAACACTACATGGGTCCAGGAACAAACGTTTTTTTTTTTTAATTCTTAATATCCTAGTCTTCATTGTCACTGGATCTTAATCCAATTGACCATTTGTGGTATGCAGGGAGAACAAACTATTTAGAAATTAACCAGCAACTTATGGAGCACATTAAAATCAACAAAGCCCATCGTTCCTGTGCCCCACTTACTGTAAAACATCTTGTTGATCCCTTGAATTCCTATTCTGAGTGTTTTTCTAATCCCACAGCACCCAACATTTTTTGTTTTTGTTCCTTATTCCTTTAGTACACGTATGTTACCAGAGTCAGTGTAGTCTGTTCTACTTCACATCAGCCATAATATCCTCATTCAATACTTTTCACTAAACTTATGTTACTTATGTGTTTGACCACTGGGCAGTCAATAGTTAGATGTTGTTCAAGTGACGGCCCATTCTTGATACACCCAGTATTTTAATGAATATAAAAACCACAGCATAATTGCTGGTCCCGATACAATCAGGCTAGTGTATCTGGTGCCCACTTCCATAATGCTTAAATCTTTAGTATGTAGTAAGCACATGTAGCCTAATACTTTATATCCTGAGTGGATACTTCATTTTATAGAGTTGACAGTGTAAGAATCATGCAGGGGAATTGGGGGGGGCGTATTTCAAATGAAGGGTTGTGGTTCCAGGCACAGAGAGACTGCTCAACATTCATGTTATGAAAGAGAGAATCAAACACTTGGACAAAAGTACCATGGTATTAAAGTGCGGAAAGAGTGGCACAGGAATAAAAACATGATCAGGGAAAGACATACTGTACGTACAGTGGTGTGAAAAACTATTTGCCCCCTTCCTGATTTCTTATTCTTTTGCATGTTTGTCACACAATATGTTTCTGATCATCAAACACATTTAACCATTAGTCAAATATAACACAAGTAAACACAAAATGCAGTTTTTAAATGATGGTTTTATTATTTAGGAGAAAAAATCCAAACCTACATGGCCCTGTGTGAAAAAGTAATTGCCCCCTGAACCTAATAACTGGTTGGGCCACCCTTAGCAGCAATAACTGCAATCAAGCGTTTGCGATAACTTGCAATGAGTCTTTTACAGTGCTCTGGAGGAATTTTGGCCCACTGATCTTTGCAGAATTGTTGTAATTCAGCTTTATTTGAGGGTTTTCTAGCATGAACCACCTTTTTAAGGTCATGCCATAGCATCTCAATTGGATTCAGGTCAGGACTTTGACTAGGCCACTCCAAAGTCTTCATTTTGTTTTTCTTCAGCCATTCAGAGGTGGATTTGCTGGTGTTTTGGGTCATTGTCTTGTTGCAGCACCCAAGATCGCTTCAGCTTGAGTTGACGAACAGATGGCCGGACATTCTCCTTCTGGATTTTTTGGTAGACAGTAGAATTCATGGTTCCATCTATCACAGCAAGCCTTCCAGGTCCTGAAGCAGCAAAACAACCCCAGACCATCACACTACCACCACCATTTTTTACTGTTGGTATGATGTTCTTTTTCTGAAATGCTGTGTTCCTTTTACGCCAGATGTAACGGGACATTTGCCTTCCAAAAAGTTCAACTTTTGTCTCATCAGTCCACAAGGTATTTTCCCAAAAGTCTTGGCAATCATTGAGATGTTTCTTAGCAAAATTGAGACGAGCCCTAATGTTCTTTTGCTTAACAGTGGTTTGCGTCTTGGAAATCTGCCATGCAGGCCATTTTTGCCCAGTCTCTTTCTTATGGTGGAGTTGTGAACACTGACCTTAATTGAGGCAAGTGAGGCCTGCAGTTCTTTAGACGTTGTCCTGGGGTCTTTGTGACCTCTCGGATGAGTCGTCTCTGCGCTCTTGGGGTAATTTTGGTCAGCCGGCCACTCCTGGGAAGGTTCACCACTGTTCCATGTTTTTGCCATTTGTGGATAATGGCTCTCACTGTGGTTCGCTGGAGTCCCAAAGCTTTAGAAATGGCTTTATAACCTTTACCAGACTGATAGATCTCAATTACTTCTGTTCTCATTTGTTCCTGAATTTCTTTGGATCTTGGCATGATGTCTAGCTTTTGAGGTGCTTTTGGTCTACTTCTCTGTGTCAGGCAGCTCCTATTTAAGTGATTTCTTGATTGAAACAGGTGTGGCAGTAATCAGGCCTGGGGGTGGCTACGGAAATTGAACTCAGGTGTGATACACCACAGTTAGGTTATTTTTAACAGGGGGGCAATTACTTTTTCACACAGGGCCATGTAGGTTTGGATTTGTTTCTCCCTAAATAATAAAAACCATCATTTAAAAACTGCATTTTGTGTTTACTTGTGTTATATTTGACTAATGGTTAAATGTGTTTGATGATCAGAAACATTTTGTGTGACAAACATGCAAAAGAATAAGAAATCAGGAAGGGAGCAAATAGTTTTTCACACCACTGTATATCAGCATGCTGGAAAATCCAACGTCCCCTTACATATCTCCCGCTTCCATATAACACATGAATAAGATGGAACTTGAAACACCAAGGGAACTGTTTTTTCGATATAGAATACGTACGTACAAGTATGCTCAGGAAATGAAGATGCTATGGAGTTTAAAATTGCAAGTTCTCTGGTCCCAGAGTTGTAGGTGAGTTTAGGAGTGACACCTGATTGATAGGAGGAAGACGGACTATGATTTAGAGAAAATGAGAGATGGAAAAAGATGATCCATTGTGGCAACTCCTAACGGGAGCACCCGAAAGATTTTTTTTTTTTCATTTTTACATTATAATTTGTTTTCTCATTTGGCTTGTCACTTCCTTGTGTTAGTTTAGTTGTGCAATAAAATTACCCTCTCTATTACTTTAGCCTCCTTGGTTTTATTCTGGCTTAAAGATGCTGTAAGATCATCCTTTATAATTTTATAATAGATACTGATAGAATGAAATTCTACTGGCTACTGGCCAATAAAGGAAACTCAGCTGTTGATTCAATTTTAGTACTAGTGTACTGTGCATATGCTTGTACTATGATGAAACCATTATTTTTTTGTTTTGAATTTATTTCTATTTCACCCTTATATTGGTGGTTTTATTATCTTAAGGAAAAAGGTAAGCAATAATTATGGGGAAGGCAAAGCTGAAATCTATAAACTTTGAAAGTCTATGACCTACATAGTGTACAGCAGTTTACATTTAGCTATTCCTTCCAATTTCAGTTTCAAAATTTAAAATCAATCTTTTTACCTCTAAAGTGGCTAAATGGCCAGGTTGCTCTTTTTGTTTATTGTTTTAGTTTCTAAGGAGAGACCTTTAACATCTCCTATATACCTAAACTTACTAGTACTACTAAAAAACTTTTAAAATAGTACCTGTTCTTAACGTCATTAATAGGTCTTTATTGACTGGCACAGTTTATAATGCACTAAAAATGTCAGTTGCCAGTTGTTTGTCGAACATGTAGCACTATACCCAGGTATACATAATATATTTTAAATTTACTATATTTTAATACTTTACGCTGCCTTACACTTTCAAATTTACAACAGATTATTCAGTTTGGCTTTTAACAATTTTCTAGCAAGTTACAAAGGATTTTTAATCAGTTAAGACTTTTGTTTTGTGAATGCATTCATGAGTTTTGCTAGGGGTGTTGAATTTATTGCAGTTTCATTTTATTTTCCTGGTATTTACCCTTACTTGCTTTTTGACTACTTTGACCAGCCCTTAGGATACCTTCAGTTTCTGGTCTTTGTGTTTTAACACACAACAAAACATAACCACATTCTTAAGTCTTTACACTGGTTTCCAGTTAAGCGTTGTGCAAACCTTTAGAATCCTTGCATACATAGAGTTAAATTATAAGAGCTTATGTTATGATCTAAAGCTTCTAAGAATTAAAAAACAATGGGATGTCAAACTTTTAGCTAAAGGGCTCCATAGCTGTGGCATGATCTACCTGTTAGTATAGGAGATGCCCCATTGATCTCCACATTAAAATCTAGGGTGAAGGCCTTTACTTTACTTTACTTTAGTCTAGCATACCCTGAATAGAGCTGCTAATTAGCTCTACATATTACAATTCTGTTTGCTCTTCATCCCCTTAAAATAAAAGTGACAATCATTGATGAATTATTATATTAAACCTCCACTATTCTGTTTCTATTCTTGATATCCTGTTTTATGTTCTTTGTGCCACTGCTACATTGCCAAGCCATTACTCCTTCACGTGGAATATGGCACAGATGCAGAAGCCTTAGGATCCAAGGATGAACAAATTTTATCTTTTTAGACTACTCAGCACGTACAGTATTAATAATATTGTAGATAGCTCTGGAGGAAGTAAGCATCCACTAGACCCATCTCAAAAATACTGCGACTTTAAATGCTGTTGGTTGGAGTTTTTATTTAACTTCACTATGGTTCTGAGTAGCCAGATCTTGGTTATAATGTTAGCAGACTAACATTTTCATCATCTTGTATGTTTTAGAAAATAGAATCGCTATATTTTACTGTGGGTTTAAGCATACTGTACATATGTAAATTATGTATAGTTGAACTATTTTGTTGTTACATTATAGCTGCAAACTTGGCAAGCGCTCTGAACCTGTGGTCAGTGAAGAATACTATAAAAAAAAAAAAGTATTCAAAAATGGAAATTTATTTGTTGAATTATGCATGCTCTCCTTCTGTTTGCAAGGTTTTTTTTGCTTTTTTTTGTTTCCTGGTATTTCAGTATTTCTCCCCATCTCCAAAGACACATGTGTTAGATTACTTACTGATTTTAAATTGTTAGATGGATATTTTCGTAAGTGAGCCTTACAATGGACTGCTGCCTCATCCGTCAGGATATGCTCTGGGTTCAAAAATATGAATTTTATTTATTTATTTATTTTTTTATATTTCCTGACTCCTTTTTCCTTCCTATTCAGCTGTTTTATTGACTGCCTTAGACATGCTTTATAAACATATCTTTTGTCATTTCACTAATGCAAACTGAAATATCATTTATTGATACTCCCTTGCTGTACTATATTTTTTCTCCGGTCAATTTTCAACTGGTTAAAAATATGACACTAAAAATTGATTGGGTACAAAAATCTGTATAGCCTATTTACTGTACTACATATCCATTATCAGTACTGCTCCTTCCCGAAAGCAGGCTGTTTTGTTTTAGTTTGTATCTTACGTTTTTTTTTTCTTTTTCAGATTTCCCGAATCCTTCTGCTCTTGTGTTTCTTAATTATTTACTTGTTCATTTTGAAATTGCAAAATACATATTTTTATTGTACTGAGGTAATCCTTTGTTAATGAAATGGTTCAGTTGGAGTAAAACTTTACTTGATCAAAGAACAAACTCATTTCTTTTAACATGTATAAAAAAACAAGCTGTAAATTTTTTTTGTTTGCTCATCTATTAAATTTAATTTGGTTTATACCATATTTACATGATAAACTTGGTTTCTTTTTACTTGATTGACATGCAAAAATATTATTGCTTTTTAATTAACAGTTTCTGGCTGTGCTAATATGAGGTATATAAAACTGCCATTTTTTACTGGAAAAAAACGTAAATAAAAACTTGAACAGAATGTAAGAATGTAGAAAAATGACATCTTTATTTATTGGAAAAGATACTGATAGCAAATATGATATGCTTGGCAACACCGCTTAATAAACTATGCTAACAGAAATTATTTTTTTAAGCTATGTGGTGAAAGTATACTGTTTGTTAAAAGTTCTTAATGTCATCACAAATTGAGGAAGGACAGATTTTAATAGTAGACTGGAGTCAAAGCTACCAGGGATTTTTCCTTAATTTGTAATAATCTTGTTAGCTGCATTAAAGAATTGACTTTGTATCCTGATGGAAATTTTGATTCAGTTCATTAGATGATACGATCAGATTGTGGGTCCCAATCTGTCTCACAGCATGCTAGAAGTTGCTGAAATAACTTTATAGCTTTTGGAAATTCTCAAGAGCAGCATGTCCAACTGAGAGCCTTCCAATCAAGATACAATGGTGAAGAGGAATAAGTGATGAATATGTATTGCGATGGGATTGACCACACCATTGTGGCTCAGGCTAGAGTTTGTAAAGCGCCTACAGACAGTCATATAAAGCACAAAAGAAATAGAGACTTGTTTTATACAGATTTTGTGATAAATGCTTTATTATGTGTGACAGGGAGCTTTAGTTGATGAGGCTTTTAAAAAATCCTTGAATCTATAAATGTCAGAATCGCTGTTATAAAGTAAGTCATTCTTCAAATGCTTATTAGTGAGACTATCATGTAGCTGTCACTTTCAAAAGTTCCATTTATTTAAGCCATTTTCTTTGTAATTTGGAAATGTATCGGTCACTTTTTGGGCTGCTAGTATAAAGATGTCAAGATGGCCCGGTGGTGATATATAGTTGCCTGTCACTTAACGCACTGTATGGTCTCTTTTTTTTTTCTTCTCTTTCCTTTCGTGTTCACTCTATTTAAAGAGTGTAAGGCATTCAATTTTTTTTAATACATTTTACAAAGGGCTGCGCCAGTCTAGGTTTCCTTTTTAGCACAAAAAAAAATTTAAAGAGGATTCAAGGTAGTACCATAAAACACTGTTTACAAAGTGATTACAAATAATTCTTATTGTACTGTATGTACTGCACTCTAGAAGTATTAATGAAGTGATACAATGTTAGCCTTATTTACAATATGTATTTGATAGCATATTTTTCAGCATATGGTGCAGTGGGTAAGACAGCTGCCTTGCAGATGCACCCTCCTGCTTCTGTGGTGGTGTTGTGTGGCTGGGTTTACCTCCAATTGCTTTGGTTTTCCTACTATGCCAAAGACTTGCAGATTAGGTTAACAGATCACTTGTACTTGAACCTATCTTGACTGAGTGTTGGTATGTGTATGAATTTGCCCTGTGATGAACTGGTGTCCCGTCAGTGGTTGGATTTGGCCTTCAAGTCAATGCTGTCATGATCAGCAGCATCTGTATCCAAGAACTGGATAGTGATAATGAACAATGGAAAGGTGTCAGTAATTATAAATATACTGTATATATTGTAAAAGATGTAGAAGCACACAGCATAAAGGTTTGGGGTTTTCCGGCCCCGTATATTGTAGACAATCCACAATAAATCAAAAGAAAGCAGGTCAAAAATATAAACTAAACAGTTCATATGCGTGACACCAAATCATGGCGTCGGCGGCCATTTTATGAGGGAGGAGCCGGAAGTGGAGGAATGCTGGGAAGGAACCGTGAGGGAGGATGGGATCGATGACGTCAGGAAAAGATGGAGGAGGAAGGGCGGAAGTAACGCACTGCGGGAAAACCTGGCTTATGGTGGCAGAGCGTCTTTTTTCCTGAAAGAAAGCAGAGGGAGAAAGTTAGTACCCCGCCATTCCCTGCCAGCGAATGTCTTCCCAGGTGTGCTAAGATCCGTCCGCGGTCTCCTACTCACGCGTGCGTGACATGATCCCCCCTTTAGCCCAAGACCGTCAGGTCGGGCGGACCTAACCGAGAGGTCGTGGATACGAGAGAGGGCATCGGCATTGGCCTGAAGGGTGCCCGCGGATTCGACTCCTTATGTAGGGACATCCACTGAAGTGCAGCGTGATCAGTCACCAGAGTGAATTCGCGACCCAGCAGGTAATAACAGAGATGGGTCACTGCCCACTTAATGGCCAAGGCCTCCCTCTCCACTGCCGCATACCGGGTCTCCCGGTCCATCAGTTTTCGGCTTAAGTACATTACGGAATGTTCGACACCGTCGGCGCTTTGGCTCAACACGGCGCCCAGGCCTGTGTCCGAAGCGTCGGTCTGGAGAATAAAAGGGAGCCCAAAATCGGGTGTCCTCAATAGAGGTGCAGATGTTAGGTCACTGAATGCGTGTTTCGCCTTGTCGTTCCATACCACGTAAAAGGGAGCGCCCTTCTTTGTCAAATTGGTCAAGGGTGCTGCCCTTTTGGAGAAACTGGGCACGAACCAGCGGTACTACCCCGCTAACACCAAGAAAGCCTGCACCTGCCTCTTGGTATTCGGACGGGGCCATTCCAAGATGTCTTTGATTTTTGAACACTGTGGTCTCACCTGTCCCCGTCCCACGAGGTAGCCTAAATATTTGGCCTGCTTTAAGCCAAAAAAACACTTTTGAGGGTTTATGCGGAGGCTGGCTTTAGCTAGTGTCGTGAGGACAGCAGAGACCTGCAATAGATGCTCCTCCCAGGTGCCGGAATAGATGACGACGTCATCCAGGTAGGCGGCACTATAGGACTGGTGGGGTTTCAGCACTCTATCCACCAGACGTTGAAAGGTCGCTGGGGCACCGTGCAGCCCAAATGGGAGGACCTTGTATTGCCAGTGCCCGCTAGGGGTGGTAAAGGCCATTTTTTCTTTTGCGGATGCCGTTAAGGGAATTTGCCAATACCCTTTCGTCATGTCAAGAGTAGACAAGTATCGAGCCGTACCCAGCCGCTCAAGCAGGTCATCAATGCGGGGCATCGGGTAGGCATCGAATTTGGAGACCTGGTTCAGACGTCTAAAGTCGTTACAAAATCTCCAGGAGCCGTCTGGCTTGGAAACGAGGACGATAGGGCTGGACCAGGGGCTATGGCTCTCCTCAATAATGTCCATGTCCAACATTCGTTGCACCTCTAATTCCACTTCAGCGCGTTTTGCCTCCGGGAGTCTATAGGGTCTCTCCCGGACGATTACACCGGGGTCTGTGACTATGTCATGCGCAATCAGCGAGGTCCGGCCAGGCGACTCGCTCACTACTTTGGGGATGGCTCGGATCACCTGGGTTAACTCCTGCCGCTGTTTGAGTGTTAGCTCATCACCGAGGTTAAGCGCAGTCGTTCATGAGAAGTGGGAGAGGGACCTATGGGAGTCGGGAAGCTCCTCCCTGTCTTTCCAAGGTTTCAATAAGTTTACATGGTAGATCCTCTCACTCGGTCGATGATTGGGCTGTTTCACCAAATAGTCGATGAGTCCCTTTCTTTCCTTAACCTCGTGTGGTCCTTACCAGTGAGCGAGCAACTTGGAGTGGGAGGTAGGAACGAGCACCATAACTCGATCCCCCGGGCGGAACTCCCGGAGGACGGAGTTGCGATTGTAACACCTGGCCTGCACTGCCTGCGCACGAGTCACGTGGTCTTTCAGGAGGGGTCTGATTTTTGTGAGCCTGTCACGCAGTTGTGCCACATACTCCAATATGTTAGTGGAGGGAAGGGCCTCAGCCTCCCAGCCCTCTTTTAGAATGTCCATAATGCCTCGGGGTTGTCGCCCATACAACAATTCGAAGGGGGAGAAGCCCGTAGAGGTCTGAGGTGCCTCCCGGTAGGCAAAAAGCACGAGCGGGAGGAGCTGATCCCAGTTCCTGCCATCCGCGTCGACTACCTTGCGGAGCATCTGCTTAAGCGTCTGGTTAAACCGCTCCACCAACCCGTCTGTCTGCGGGTGATAGACAGACACTTTCAGGTGCTTTATTTTGAGTAATTTGGCCACCTCCCTGAACGTATCCAAGGTAAAGGGTGTACCCTGGTCCGTGAGGACTTCTTTGGGTATACCCACTCTGGAAAATAAACGGACTAATTCCTGTGCGATGTTTTTGGTGTTAGCGGAGCGCAGGGGAACCGCTTCCGGGTATCGGGTGGCGTAATCCACCATAACTAATATGTATTTATGGCCACAGTTTGAGGGCTCCAGGGGTCCTACTAAGTCGACCCCTATTCTATCAAAGGGGACATCGATCAGGGGTATAGGGACGAGAGGAGCGAGGTCCCTTCTACGAATCTGGCGGGTCTGACACTCCGGACAGGATTGGCAGAAGCGCCGGACCTCCTCGTTAATCCCAGGCCAGTAAAAACGAAGCTTAATCCTCTCCAAGGTCTTTTCGGCCCCGAGGTGGGCTTCAAGGAGGTGAGCGTGGGCTAATTCCCATATCTCCCGCCGGAAGGTACGCGGAACTAGCAGCAACTTCCGCACCTTGCCCTCGTGGGTCGCCACCCGATACAGCAGATCATTTTCAAGCACAAAAAAGGGCTCGTGTGGTGTGGAACCGTTGGCTTGTGAGCTGTTTGGCAGAACCACCGCATTCCGAGCAAACCACAGGGAATCATCGTTCCACTGCTCCCTCTTAAATGAGGCCAGCGTGGATCGAAATTGGTGATCCAAGATACCCAGAGGGTCTTATGACTGGCTAGTCCCTTCCCCGGCGGATTCTTCCAGGTCAGGGTCCGTTGCCGAGGAAATGTCCCCTGAGGCGCCAGCGCCACTAGGGCCTGCCCCAGAGCACGGCGTGCTCATAACCAGATCCAACGAGGCCCTGGGAGTGGTGTGTGTCTTACCGCAATTTTTTTCCGACCAGTCATATCCCAAAATCACCGGATAGGGGGGTTCGGGCAACACAGCGACCATCAACTTAGTTAACTCCCCCTTCCAAGTGATATAACATTGTGCGGAACGATACGACTTGGTCCCTCCATGCACACAAGTGACTTGTAGGTGCTGTTTCAGCCACTGTCGCGGTAATACATAACGGTGAGCCACAATGGTTATGTTGCTGCCGGAGTCGAACAAAGCCACCACCGTGTGCCCATTTAATAACACCACTCCCGTGTTCGGACTCACCAAGAGATGCGACGGGGTACAGTACCTCTCCGTTGATGCCCAGGTGCAGTCCATCGGCTCCGCAGCGATGTTCAGGGGACAGGTTGGCAGCAGATGGCCGGTCTCACCACACTTGTAACAGCGCGGAGAGGCCAGCTTTTCTTTTGGTCTTTGAGGCGCTTTTGCAGCACGTCGAGGTGGCTCGGGGGTGGCCGCTTGTCCCTGTCGGTTCCCACGAGCTGGCCTCTCTGACCCCCCGACTCGGAGGACCGCGAGCTGCCGCTCGAGGACTTCCAGGAGTCCTGGCATGCCCTTATAGGGATGCCACCGGACCTGCTGGGCGAGGGAACTGGGCATTGCATTGACCAAGCCCTCACAGGCCACCTGCTCAACTACCTTCTGGGCCTGGGGTCCCTTAGGCCTTAGCCACCGCCCCATTTTGCCCAGAATTCGAAAGCCTGTGCTCAGGTGGGTTTTTCGGGGTCAAATTGCCAGTTCCGCCACTCTCCCGCCTGCTGGCCCGGCGTGATGCCGTAGCGTGCCAGGATCTCCGGTTTGAGGAGGTCGTAGTTCGCAGCCTCCTCCTCGGGGAGGTCATAATAAGCCCGCTGTGCGGGTCCCTTCAGGAAGGGCACCAGAATGGATGCCCACTCGGACCGCTGCCACTCGTTTCGGGTGGCCGTCCGTTCAAAAATGCCCAAATATGACTCGACATTGTCCACGTCGGTCATGGGTACCAAAGGCGGAGGTGTCGGTCTAGGCGGGTCGGGCCTTACCCTCTGGGCTTCTGCCAACCTGGCCTTCGTAGCCTCCAACTCCCGAGTGGTAGCGGCTTGCACTTGCTGCAGGGAAAGTATCTGAGCGTTCATCCCCTGTAGCATGGTATTTAGGTCCTGTCCTTCTGTCAGTCTTTCGGATCTTCTATCCTGCCGGCTACGCCACTGTAAAAGATGTAGAAGCACACAGCATAAAGGTTTGTGGTTTTCCGACCCCGTATATTGTAGACAATCCACAATAAATCAAAAGAAAGCAGGTCAAAAATATAAACTAAACAGTTCATATGCGCGACCGAATCATGGCGTCGGCGGCCATTTTATGAGGTAGGAGCCAGAAGTGGAGGAATGCTGGGAAGGAACCGTGAGGGAGGATGGGATCGATGACGTCAGATGGAGGAGGAAGGGCGGAAGTAACGCACTGCGGGCAAACCCGGCTTATGGTGGCGGAGCGTCTTTTTTCCTGAAAGAAAGCAGAGGAAGAAAGTTAGTACCGTCCGCGGTCTCCTACTCGCGCGTGCGTGACTATATATATATATATATATATATATGTATATATGTATGTGTATATGTATATATATATATATATATATATATATGTATATGTATATATGTGTGTGTGTGTGTATGTGTGTATGTGTGTATGTGTGTATGTGTGTATATGTATAAAAGCTGGGACACTAACTGGGTCGTCCCGTTTAATTTAATTGAAAGATCTCAAAAAGAAAAAAAAAGACAATGTCTGTTGGCTTCTAGGCTTCTTGCATTCAGGCTATTAACTAAGTAAAAAGGGCTTCATCTGGCAGACCATCTGGGTGCGAGTGCTCTGGTTTCTTTGGGGGCCACGGGTACAGAGTTTTGAAGCTCCACCCTGTAGGGGCCCGTGGTCGCCGCCAGGGGGCGCCCCCATGCCTTTGGAGTCCTGGACCTCAGCATTTCCGCCACACCAGGAAGTACTGGGGGGAAGAGGAGCAGGGACACCCGGAGTGCTTCCGGAGTTGCAGCAGGCACTTCCGCCACATGGGGGTGTGTCCGTGGAAGATTGCCGGAACCCACCTGGAGCACATCCGGGTGATAATAAAAGGGGCCGCCTCCCTTCATTCAGGGCGAGAGTCGGGAGTGGAGAGGACTGAGCTGGATGTAAGGCGGCAAGGAGGCGGCCTGAAGGAAGTAAGGCATTGTGTGGCCAGGACTTTGGGGGTTTTTTGACTGTACATATTGTAAATAAACGTGTTTGTGGGTGAAATGAACGTGTCCGCCTGTCTGTGTCTGGGCCAGCCTCTACAATATATATTGTCACACACATGCGCATGGGAGGCAGCTAAAGGGCTTGAGTGAAGGCAGTTCTGAGGCATGCTGGGATGTGGCAGAGTGCACTGACTCTTTTTCTCCCTTTACTGTAGACCATTCCCGGGAGATTCCACCTGGCTCTCTTGACATCACTTCCGGGACCGAGCCAATGGAAGTAGACCTTACCAGCTCCGGCCCCTCTGATGTCACGTCCAGGCTCGATCCAATGAATGAAGAACATGTGCCCGATCCTTATGACTTCACTTCCTGTCTTCCCCTTTAAAAGCCTTCCCTTTTCCCTCAGTCTCGTTCTGGACTCAGTTTTGGAGCGGTCATGCTATAAGCACCTGTCACCCATCGATGATGCAAGGAACATTATAAATGCAGGGAACAGTATAACTTGACCGCTGACCTGTCCCTTGACCCTGCTTGTTCTGTCTGTGTATAGAGTGGTAGATCCCACTGCAATAAATAGCACTGCTGTTCCTGTTTCTAGTTTAATAAAGTACTGAGACTCAGCCTAATTTATTGAGGTGCAAGATGATGATTCACAATATATATACACACATAATTAAACATTTATTGTATAGACTTTTGTTAAACTTGTTCCTTAAAGAAACTTTGAAAGTGGAAATTGTAAAGCTGTGACCAGACCCTGACTTTTTTTTAACTGTTTTCATTAAAGTATGATTAAAGTAAAGTGCAAAATGCCAGGTAAAATCACTTTAAGAAAGCCTGTAAATCTAGATGAATGCCCTAGTTAGTAATTGGTAGATGAAAGGCAAATAAAATCTAATTGCCATGACTGTTTCAGTTTATATTCTGATTATTAAGATATAGCACGTTAATGGTTATTTCAAGTATGTTTACATAATTAGAAGTGCTTTACTATTATTATTATCAATCCAGTCACTTTCTAGTTCTAACTGTCCCAGAAGGAACTGGCTCAAAGATGTAATCAGCCTTGGATCGAGTGACAGTCAGAGGGCACAAAGATAAACACATCCATAATGTCCTGAGTTGGCATTCAACCTAAATGTGGAGGTTTCTAGATTGAGAAAGAATGTTGGCTTCTCCAGGGAAATCTTACTCAAACCAGACACACAGGGTGAGCATTTAAGCAGAAAGCACTGTAACCAGGAATTGGTTTGAAGTTCTAGAGGCGTGAGTTTTGTTCCTACGCTAGTTTTATTTTTATTATTTCATTTTATACTGTACCATGATCTATGCATGTGCTCTGCTCTTTACACTGTGCTGATTATTAAAATAGAAACAAACTACTTTATCACTGCACAGGTATTCTCTTAAAATACTACACAGTACATGGAACGGCAGATTTGTATACACTTCATCAATTTGCATACTTTGATCAGATTTTAAAGCCCATTGATTGTCAACTACAAGATTTCTCAAGCCTTCTCCTGTAAAATAAAATCTAAAAATTGAACACTGAAATGAAGCATATTTACTAGCCGTTAGCCTTGCATCATTAGACCAATAAATTAGATAAGATACCAAAAAAAGCTTCTGTGTTAATGTTAAAAGCATTGGTAAATCCCGCAAAAACTGTCAACTAAGACAGGGGTGTGAGAAAAGTGGGTAGGACACAGAAGGGACAAAAGAATCAGAGGGAGACTCAAAGATTGTGGGCTTGAAAATCTTGTGTGCTTCTGTATGTGAAGGTAGTGAGAGGGGTGACTTTGAAAAGAGGTGAAAAAAGAACTGATGGACAGTTGAGAGAGGGAGAGTTTCGATACCCATTAGCTCTTTTTATATATATGACATGGGCCATAAGTAGATTAAACACTGACAATCAAAATCAATATTTGCCATTATATAGTAAGACTTGATGGACCTGGTAAAATGATTTGTTTTAATTTTCATATATTTCCTATTGGTTTAAACCTAAAACAAAGCTATAATCATTTCTTACTAATAGTTAATTTTTGCTTATTCTGTCTTTTGTGATGGTTTAATGGCTTGTGTGTGTTCAAGTTAGCATGTCTGCCGGACAGGAGTAAATCTTAAAAAGTAGTCTGATGTCACTTTTCAGAAGCAGGAAAGTCTTCATCCAGTTGTCTCTACTGATGCAGATCACCATATGATTCACAAGGGTCTGAAAGAAATTACACAGCAGTTTTAAACCAGCTGCCACTGGGACATGACTGACCAAGTTGTCTGAGGTAGGCAGGAAGATATGAACTGGAGGTGGGACAATTCATGTGGAAGAGCAATTTGAGGCTATTAGTGTTTTTTTGGGGGAGAGAATATTTTTTTTCATCCATAATTTCATACTATAACAGACTTACAGCACTGCATGCTGAGGTGGATAGCCAAGGCTGTGCAGTTCTGACTTGTTTATATAGTTCATTTGTTGAATGAATTAAAGCATTTTTATTATTACCCCCTGTTTTATCTTGGTAGAGTAATATATATATATATTGCTCTACTGTCCCCTATTGTATTATTAATATGTAGCCTTAGAATGCCTAATCTCACAGACTTACCACTGTTTATTTTATATAACTTATCCCCACCTTCCCTTCTATATCTATAACCTCAGGCGATTAGATGTAGTAAAAAGACAAGCAGGAGTTAAGTTACACATAAAATAATGTATTACTGATAATATTCATAAATAGTAACAAAATGCAAAGTACATTTGAATATTGGCAACCATACAACCTGATAAAATGGTGGTGTGTAATTCAGGTGGCACACAGACTTGCAGTTACTTAAAATGTCTCTAGTTAAGGCATCATTGGTGCTCAGCTTTCAGCCGCATGTCTGTTCAATATGGCTGCTGAGCTGTGCTCTACATTGTGTTGTCTTCATCATCACAGGTTAGCAAGAGAGATGCTTCTTCATATGTGGGTCAGTCAGAGAGATGCTTCTTCATATGTGAGTCAGTCAGAGAGAGAATGTGGTTGAGCAAGTACATTTATAGATGTTCTCTCCAATTCCTAGAACCAATAGGATATCATGGTACTTAAAGGCCTCTGAGACAAGCCAATTCCAAACAGCCATATCTCAGACCAATGGGAGCAATAGTACATTTAACACCTGCAACCCCCCCAAGACCATATGTTAAGCTAACCTGGCTTTGTGTGGTGGAAAACTGGTTTAAGACATCCCCCCAAATCCTGTCATAAAATTACAAAGAGACAGTTGTAAAAAGGGGGGTGGGGGGAAGGCAAACATGAATACCTCTAAATTACATTGGTTTGCCTAAATTATAAATAAAGGCATACAAAACATTTATCAAGTTATATGCAAAATCCCACATCACAACACCCCCCCACCACCAATTTTGTAATCTTTCCACTTGTTTAGTGCTAACCTTTGTATAATATTAACACATTTCAATATTTAAAATTTTCTGTAAATCTTTTTGTCTAAATCAGAACATAGAATTGCAACAGCAGCACAATTCCCTCCATAGGTTGATATATGCCGAGTGCACGCAGTACAACTTTAGGATTATGGGGCACCATAGCAGTATCAAATGTGAGGTAAGAAACAATCCTGTGTGGAGTGCCAGTCCATTGCAGGCCAACTCAGAATGATTATTTTCACTCATTTTATTGTTGCTGAGCTCACTTTACTGATGAGCCCAGCATGCTATATGATAATCAAATATGGCATAAAAATAGGGTCTAACATCAGAACAGAACTTTATGTTAAAACATAAACAGATTCACTTTTTACCATATATACAAATATATTTTTATTTATGAAGTGAATGAAAGGCTTCATCAGCATGCATCATCAAGTGAAAAAAATAAAGTTTAAGATTATTCTCACACTGAAAAGAAAAGAGGATAAAAAATACATTTTGCACTGCCTGCAATGAATTTTTGTACTCTGTGATATGCGACAAGCTTGCAAGGTACCTGACTCTATTCCAGCAAGCGACTGATTTAACTGTTACCCCTGTACCTGCCTGAACACCAGTTGTAAAAGATGCCCATGTAAACAATGTTGTTATAAATCTGTAATTGCAAAGCTTGTTGGATTAATGTTTAGTGTAGAAAGGTACTACCTACAGTTTTCTTCTTTATATTGTATGTAAAGTGTATTTGATGATTGAATTCCTCATGTTTCCTTTTTATTTACTGTTGCTTTACATCCTTTTATTTTTAATCTTTTACTGTAACAAATGAAAATTACAACAAGCTTCCCACATAAAACTTGGTGCTGGGCATCATTTGTATCATAGATCTTGTGAAGTTTTATTCTCTGCTGTAAGATCAGCAGCAAGCATGCAACTTATCTCATCAACATTTTGAATTGTGTCAGTATGAAAATGTGATTTTTTTTCCTTTTGATTGCATTCTGCCAATTTGAAAAGCCAACTTTAATGAAAGCACATTTTATTCTTGCGCTCATGATCCTCATAAGCTTTTTCTTGGTTTCCTTGAAGTAGTATAGTTAATGCCAATTTTAAAGTAAGTCAGCTTACAAGAGAATGTGAACCGTTCAAACTCAAAGCACCTTTTTGGTAAGATTGCAATCAGTTAGCTCGAAAGGCAGTAGTGCTGTAGTGGCTTTAGTGTTTAGCTAACTGTATTTGTCTTGAAAAGTGCCAGGATTCCCATGTAATGGGTTTTTGATGCTTAATGTTGTGAGATGATGTTAAGCTCATCCAAAAATGACTATTGATTGTGGTGTGGAGCAGAAAATTAATTATAAGCCCGAGAATAGTCAGATAAACGTGAAATAGGCTGAACCAGGAAGACTAATGGATCATACACCAAACTGTATAACCATAGTAAAGTCTTAGCTGCCTAAATATTCTTTCTCTGAATAAACTGAGTTGTTCGTAAATTTGCCTTGAATTTAACCACAAACTTCGATGCTGTTGTATAATATAATATACCATGGGCTTGAACCCTGGGATGATAATGTTCATGACTGAGATAATCAGTCATGGAGAGAACAAGACACTGACCATAAAGTAAAAGTAAAAAAAAAAAAATCGGTGAGGCTTTATATGTAGTGTCCATGACAAAACTGTTCATAAAAAGAAGAAAAAAAAATTTACAAAAACAAATCCTTCTTTCCTTTTGTAATCAAAAAGACTGAGCCCAAAGCTCACCAGAACAAATCCTCTCCTTTTTCCTGTGCCTTTCTATCCTCACATTGCACTGGAGTTCCTCACTCTTGGATCGATGCTGGCAGAAAGACAACCTCACTAACTTCTCACTTTGGACTTGTACAGCTGTGGGGATTACCGTGGCCAGTCCTATCTGTCGCCACTCTCATTCCCTTCAGTAGGATTGCAAACCATGACACCAGCCACATGTCATGCTCCCTCGTTCAGAGTTCTCTGCAAAAATGCATCCATGCATATATACTTGTAAGCCCACCTGCTACCGATGAACAAATTGCTCTTTCTCTCACCCTTTTGGAAAGCTTTCACTCTCTTTTTCCTTGAACTCTAACTCTTATGGCTCTCTTACAGCTTGACTGTTTCTTTGCAGCACTTCCATGTATGGGCCAGCATCTTAACTCACTCTAAGGAGTGTGCTCACTCAGCTGCAATCCATCAGCATACTTAAACTTCCAGAATCACACTTCCTTCTCTGTCCTTCTCTGTCTAAATTTATTTATAAAAGGAAAAGTAACCAAGCTATGAATAGTTATGCTTGTCCTCATCACACAATCCAGTGACGTGACATGTCATGTATTGTTACTGTACCACCATCTTACATAGTCTCTGCAGTTCATTGTTACATACAAAGTTGCTGTCAATCTTGATGTAACTTATAAAGACAACACAATGACAAAATAACAATAACAACATGAGATATTCAACTAAAAGTGTCAAAATCTTTCCTTAGATCATACTAAGAATTACAACAGTTAATGGTTTAGAATAAATTCTGAGACTGATCCTACAATATGCATGAAAACTTTGAGATGAATGTCTAAGGCTAATGCTTGGTAGTTGACTTACTTTACCAACAAGTGCACACATATGGAATTGTATCCTTGGGTCTACTGTACTAAATATATCACCACCATAGGCTTTTGGCCTGCCAACTTGGGATATCTAAATTCCTCTTTGAGAAAATAATACCCATGGCAAGATTTTTTTTTTTTTTTGATGCAAGACCATTTAAAAGCATCCTAGTCTGCCTAGAAGAAGCCTTGCCCTAAGTAGTCTGCTCTCCCAACTCTGAGGGGACTCTTTGGTCTACACAGGCTCCAAATAAGGAATTGACTTTCAAAGTTCCATGCAATCTCTTTACATGTCCAAAATCTATAAAATACACAAACATGCCCTTTTATGGGAATGAACCAAAGCCTTTGGTTAGGAATGACAAAGACACAAAGTAATCTTTATAAATACAATGATTTAGGTCTAGTAGCTATTGTTCTAGAACATCTTCACAGTAGCTGTACATACCAAGTTTAAAAGAGTGTCTTGAGCAGTTGTAAAATACCCTGTGGTGCACAAATGAAATTAATTCTCTGCAACTGTGGAACATATTGTTAGGTATATATATCATATACTTATGAATACGAGTGTCTTACATCGACTAATTTCATCTTACACAGATATGCAATCTGTTTTTGCATCCTACGAGCAATTAAGCTTCGAATTTAAGTTCTCATCAACACAGTTTTTCCACTACTTTCAAGCTAGAATCTCCCCAATTTTCCTCACTTTCCTCCTATTTTTATTCCAGACGAAATATTGATCAGTTTTTCTATCGAATGCATTTATTTCATTTAAAATTATCCGAAATGTTTCCAGGGCAAGATTCAACCTGTCAATGTTGTAATCTAGCTATAGCCTCACTGGGCCACATGTTTTAGGTATGCACCAAATTACCATTGTCTTGGACAAAAAACTTTGAATCCTAACCCATTAACAGCTCTGTTTGGTGTACATCCAAATGGGCTTAAAGTGGAAAAGAACAAACAAATCATAATTGCCTTTACCTCACTATGAGCATGTAGACTTATCTTCTTAAACTAGAAGAATCCTAACCCACCTCTGTTAAGTCAGTAGGTAACTGATGTTCCATACTATTTAAAATTGTAAAAAATCAACTTTTCACTCAGAACATCTGTTCAAAACTTAACGATTTGGCAGGATGTAATCAATAACATTTTAGAATAAGCTTCTATATCTGGGAAAAGGATACATTTCCTTCCTTGCTGCTTCAAAGATTTGCTTTGTTGGCTGGTTCTTCTCCCTTTATTTCTTTTGGGTGGGGGTTGAATTCTGGTTTTATTAAGTTTGATTTGATTGTATGGATTATTTGCCTTTAAATGGGATTAATAAAATAAAGTTATGCAATCTGTTAACAAAAGCCAATTTTCTTTGTACTTCTGACCAGCTTCATGCAAAGCAACCAATTTTCATGACACATACTGTACACCTAAGCAGAAGCTGCAAACTAACTTGGCTGATGCTACCATTTGATCGATATGTTTTCATATGGAAAATTTCTATTCTGTTTAATATTTTAAAAAGTAAATGCAAATTTTTTTCCTCTAAAATGAAATGTGACAATCATGACATTTTCATGTGTGGATTAAGGTGACTGCCGTGATCCTATTACTGTTGCAAACAAAATCATCCTACCATAAATCGGTGTTACAGCTCTAGTCAAGAACACAAATGGCAGAAGCAGGTCATTTTGTTCGTAAGGCTGACTAAAATTAAGGAAACACCTTCTGAATTTGTTGTATTTGAGATTTGTCTCATAAAATC
This sequence comes from Polypterus senegalus, assembly GCF_016835505.1. Classification (NCBI taxonomy): domain Eukaryota; kingdom Metazoa; phylum Chordata; class Cladistia; order Polypteriformes; family Polypteridae; genus Polypterus; species Polypterus senegalus. The sequence continues at coordinate 74,866,449 of NC_053167.1, forward strand.
AGTAATAGACATCCAGTGGTTTATAATGCCATAATGTGTTATTCTGAGCCTTTCAGGTTGTCTATAATGTTAATGGGGAAAGGGGGGTCCTGGACCTAATAAGGCATGTTTAGCACTACTAGAATCAGTCATGTAAATAACAATTTAAATCAGATAATGAATTACTAATAAATCTACAGGCACAACAAATGTATGAATTGGTATAGGGCTGTTAATATTACAAGAGAAAATAATTATTATTGTAGACTATCTAAATTAAAATAACACTGCTACTATATTTACTGAAAATCTTGAAAGGTAAGTTTTAATTTAATGGGCACTTTCCTTAACCCTGGCTAAAGATCAGTGACGTCTCTACATTGGTGCAAGTGGTTTGCTTTGCTTTGCTCTGTCTTGCTATATGGTTGCGATTCATGGACGTTATCCAGTGACCAGAGACGAAGACTGGACTCCTTTGGTACTGTGTCTATTCGGAGAATCCTTGGGTACCAATGGTTTGACTTTGTGTTGAATGAGCAGTTGCTCATGGAATTCCGAATGAGGCACATTACCTGCATTGTGAGGGAGGGTCAGTTATGGTGCTATGGCCATATGGTGAGATTCCCCGACGGTGATCCGGCTCACCGGATCCTCGTTGTTGAAGACCCGAAATGGCTGAACGAGGTCTAGGGGACACCCACGTAACACCTGGTTACAGCAGATAGAGGGTCATTTCTGAAGGGTGGGACTGGACTGTGTCAACCAGGATTCTAAGCTGTTTCATCATGTGGTCGGTGCAGCAATGCGCTGTACCAGTGCATGCTCCCCAACCTGACCTGACCTGAGCTGAGCTGGGGCGCTGCTGCCCTATACCAGCAGTGGTAACCTTTCCTTAATATTTAACTTATTGTTAAAATGTTTATTAGGAATTCAATTTGTAATCATAATCACTTTTTTCAAGTTTCAATTACCATGATATGCTAATGCAATATCTTATCTAGAAAAATATTTACTTGCTTTACTTTGAGTATTTCAGCATCCCTGAATGCATGTACACATGTACAGCCTGAACTTTTTAGTTTCACATTGAGGCTTGAAAAATAAAACTTGTACAGGAAGCTATTATTTGAATAATAGTAACTGAATTTAAAGGCTGCACATATTTGTGCAAAGTTATGAATCACATTGATTTTTTTTTTTAAGTATAATGCAATTGGCACTTTACAAAGCTGGAAATGAAATGTTTGGAACAACGTTAACCTGAACAATTAGTAATCATCCAAGGAAGAAATAAAAATAAATAAATAAATAATTTCATAAGGACTGATTTAACAGGAAAGCTTGACTAACCACCATAGCATCTAAAAAATTCATTGTTTTGCTTCCCATGTCATCTTTCTCAAGGAGAATCTGGTAGAAAAGTGACTTGGGAGAAATGGGAGAACTGAAAACATAGCCCTTTACAAAAAACAGATTCTAAGTGCATGTAAAGTAAAATGATGAAAGAGATAATGTGATTTGTACGCACAAACAAACTAAATTGTTTGTTTGTAATGGATCAAACGCATTAAATGCAATTTAAAAAAAAAAAAAACTTCCTTGTGGGCAATGGATTAGGTGTGTAGGACCCATCCGGAGTTGATACTTTAATTTACAGTACTTGATACTACTTGAGCCAGAGGTCAGTGAAAAACATGTGGAAATAAACTAAGAGTCTGTTTTTATTATTTTTTTGTCCTTTACAATACCAGCAAAAATGCAACACAGGTGATCTTAATGTGTGTTTTTTTATTTTATTATGCCTTTGGGTTGAGTATTTTTGCAGCAGGTTAGCAGCCAACAAAGATGCAGACCACTTGTTGACTATGTGCTGGCTGAGGTAAAACAGTGACTTTAAAGCAGTTGTAGTAACAACAGGAAAATCAGAAATATGGCACTGCAGAAAGTTTGCTTGATTAACTTGTCTTGTATTTGACCCAATATCAAAGAAATCTGGAAACCTCACCAGTCAAATGTAAATTACTAACTGTTGAAAAATCTTTCATTAAGAAATTTGTTTGTAAATGTAAGAATGCCTATTTTCTATCTACTTCCCTCGAAACATGCTATGTATATAAATACAGTGGCCTGTGATTATCATGGGAGCACTCACAACAGGATATTCTACTGATCTCTCACATGCAAATTTGCGCAAGCCTGTATGAGTACGACACATCTTTTCTCCAGCACATACACTGATAACAGAAAGAAACCAAATGTTCTGAGGACATCTTATTACCTTGAATACATTGGCTACTACTAAAGCCATGGCAAGGCTCCTTATGGAGCCCAAACTTACTTTTTTAGAGTACCACCCTGTATATTTAAAAGAGAATTTTCCAAAAGATTCTAGCTGCAGAACTCCACTCCATTGAGGAGGTTGTCGCTTTATGTTATACATCAGTGATAACACTTGGTTACACTATGGTTAAGATTAGGGTTGGAAGAGAGTTGTCGGATTCAAGCCAAGTCAACCAAGTGACAAAAACCTGCAATCCAACTGGCTGTTCAGCAGAGTTACTGAATCGCGGAGCTGCAGAAGTCAGCAACTGGACCCATCTTGAAATTTCTGTTTCAACGTATGTCCATATCTACAGATAGTGGTAATAGCAGGAATGCATGTGTGTGTATCACCAACCATTGCTCCCCACAACAGTCCAGGATGGTCACTTAGCATGAGTGAGGGGATCACTTGGACATTTTTTGAGGCATGCGGGTTTCTGTTAAGATGTATTTTTTTGCCTTTTTTATTTTTAATTTTGATGAGGTATATTGTTTGATGCAGTTCATACTGATTCACGTGGGAAGAAAGGAGGGGGAGTTTACTTTTACAATGATATAATTCATAGTTTTGTCAATTAAAGTTGTTTAAAAGCTTTTTCAGTGTGAGAAAGTTTTAGGGTCATTTAGAAATATGTTAAGAAAATATTAATTATATCAAACATCAGTAAAACAATGCACATATTGTACTTGGGTACATATTACTGATATTATGTTTTTCTGGCAAGCTGTTATTTATACAAGAACATTACTTTTAATTTCCTCCCACAGTCCAGTGGCATGCCATTATGTGCAAATCTTAAATTTTACTGCTCTGATATTTTGTAACTGTTGTGACCTGATTCTCATTTTCTAGATATTATTTAAATGTATGGCTTTTTAAATGCCTGTGTTCCTAAGTTCTGTATTCTTTGAAGACAGCAAAAAGTTAAATTTTGGTATTGATTACTTTCTTCTTTCGGCTGCTCCCGTTAGGGGTTGCCACAGCGGATCATCATCTTCCATATCTTTCTGTACTCGGCATCTTCTTCTGTTACACTCATCACCAGCATGTCCTCTCTCACATCCATAAACCTTCTCTTAGGCCTTCCCCTTTTCCTCTTCCCTGGCAGCTCTGTCCTTAGCATCCTTCTCCCAATATACTCAGCATCTCTCCTATGCACATGTCTAAACCAATGCAATCTCACCTCTCTGACTTTGTCTCCCAACCGTCCAATTTGTGCTGACCCTTTAATGTACTCTAATCCTAGCCTAGTCCTGCACATCCCCCTTATTCTTAAATATCGGCACCAGTACACTTCTTCTCCACTCCTCAGGCATCCTCTCACTTTCCAAGATTACATTAAACAATATGGTTAAAAACTCCACTGCCATCTCTCCTAAACACGTCCATGTTTCTATTGGTATGTCATATGAACCAACAGCCTTTCCATTTTTCATCTTCTTCATAGCTGTCCTTACTTCCTCCTTGCTAATCTGTTGTACTTCCTGATTCACTATCTCCACATCATCCAACCTCTTCTCTCTCTCGTTCTCTTCATTCATAAGCCTTTCAAAGTACTCTTTCCATCTGCTCAACACACTCTCCTCGCTTGTGAGTACGTTTCCATCTTTATCCTTTATCACCCTAACCTGCTGCACATCTTTCCCAGCTCGGTCCCTCTGTCTAGCTAATTGGTACAGGTCCTTTTCTCCCTCCTTAGTGTCCATCCTCTCATACAACTCATCATACGCTTTTTCCTTAGCCTTCGCCACCTCTCGATTCACCTTGCGCCTTATCTCCTTGTACACTTGTCTACTTTCTGCATCTCTCTGACTGTCCCACTTCTTCCTTTTTAGCACAAAAAATTTTTAAAGAGGATTCAAAGCTCAAAGCAAGGTAGTACTATAAAACACTGTTTACAAAGTGATTACAAATAATTCTTATTGTACTGTATGTACTGCACTCTAGAAGTATTAATGAAGTGATGCAATGTTAGCCTTATTTACAATATGAATTTGATAGCATGTTTTTCAGCATATGGTGCAGTGGGTAAGACTGTTGTCTTGCAGATGCACCCTCCTGCTTCTCTGGTGGTGTTGTGTGGCTGAGTTTACCTCCAATTGCTTTGGTTTTCCAAATATGCCAATGACGTGCGGATTAGGTTAACAGATCACTCATACTTGAACCTATCTTGACTGAGTTTGGGTATGTGCATGAATTTGCCCTGTGATGAGCTGGTGTCCCATCAGTGGTTGGATTTGGCCTTCAAGTCAATGCTGTCATGATCAGCAGCAGCTATCTGTATCCAAGAACTGGACAGTGATAATGAACAATGGAAAGGTGTCAGTAATTAGATAGATAGACAGATAGATATTATTAATTATCTATCTATCTATCTATCTATCTATCTATCTATCTATATATATATATATATATATATATATATATATATATATATATATATATATATATATATATATATATATATATATATCTATATATATATCTATATATATCTATATATATATCTATATATCTATATATATCTATATCTATACTAATAAAAGGCAAAGCCCTCACTCACTCACTCATCACTAATTCTTCAACTTCCCGTGTAGGTAGAAGGCTGAAATTTGGCAGGCTTATTCCTTACAGCTTACTTACAAAAGTTAAGCAGGTTTCATTTCGAAATTCTACACGTAACGGTCAATAACGGTCGACAACATCCGCCATGTTGAACTTTCTTATTTATGGCCCCATCTTCATGAAATTTGGTAGGCGGCTTCCCTGCGCTAACCGAAACCGATATGCATACTTATTTCGATGGTATGACGCCACTGTCGGCCGCCATATTGAACTTTCCAACGTCACTAATTGTCCAACTTCCCGTATAGGTAGAAGGCTGAAATTTGGTACTTATTTCGGTGGCATGATCCCACTGTCGGCCACCATATAGCGGGTTCCTAACGCTAACTGAATCCTACTTACGTACATATATACGTCCATAGCTTGCAGCTCGGTCACCATGTGAGGCAGCGTTGGGTCCCCCATCCCAACGCCTCCCATGTTGTTGGCTGCCTGCCTAATAAGGCCGTCCATCGCTCCAGTTTCTACATTCCCTTCCTTGCTTCGCCACGGGATTCATGTCTCCCTGCTGATAACAACAGCCTTTTTATTTAATCCATGGCTTCTCCGTTGTTTTATTGTTTATTTATTACGATTATAGTTATTGTGTAGGTATTTTAGACTTACTTTACATTGTTCAGGTACCCATTTCCTTTATCATTACAAACCGTACCCCCATTAACATGTCTATCGAGGTGATCGATCAAAGAACTGTCACTTACCAAGTGGTTTCCATGCCTAGAGATGGCACCTGCCTTTTCCATTCTCTTTGTTACATATTGCACGGCTATATCAGGCTCACTCTTGATATCCAGAGGAATGGACTGATGATGACGATGACTGATGACGGTACAGGAGATAATTATTCTACACAGGAGCACTATAAGAGTGAAATGCTTAAGCCCTTCACCTATGCATCTGCATGTGAGTTGATGGCTGCCGCTGAATTGTTCGATTGTCGCTTTCAAGTGTACCGAAATGGCCAAATATTTTAAACCTTTCGACAACCGCCAATCCCTCTTAAACATCTTAGATTGACAGGTGACGATTTCAATAGTGGACACTTTGATGTTTATGAATGTTTAAACTCTTAAAAGCAGGATGTGATGTTATCGATGAAACCGGTTGTATATTTACAATGCTTGACAGATGCCGAATGTCTCTTCAACACAAGTCCTACAAATACTGTCGTAATTGAAACAAACCATGAAACTCAAACCGATTATGACAGCAGCAATCCAAGCTGTGAGATTTGAAACAAGATTACTGTTCACATGGCCAACTGTACATTGCATGCTCAAGAGTAAGCTCAGCGCACAGCTTGGTCATATTACAACAGGAGGGCCGAACTCACAATGTGGTATACAAAGAGATCCTTAACAAATAATTATTGGTATATTTTCCCTCAGTTTAAAAAGGTTTAATTTTCTTCTTAATAAAAATTTTAAGGCAGTACTTCGCCACTGCGAAGCGTGGGTATTTTGTTAGTATATATGAGGTGTGGCAGAAAAGTAATGAGACTGGCAACACTGCAAGCGATCTGGCAATGCTGCGCTGTTGTCCTTGATAGAGCACGTGTATCAGTACCCTCCCATAGCTCAGTGCGAGTTTCAACTCCTTCCGTTAACTACGTGACTTTTGTGATTGCTATTAGCGAAGTTAGCAAAATGGAACAGCGGAATTTGGAGTAATGTTGTGCCATTAAATTTTGTGTTAAGCTTGGAGTATCGGCAAGTGTGATGTTTGAAAAGTTAAAACAGGCCTATGGGGAACATTCTTTATCCCGAGCTCAAGTTTTTCAGGGAGGCCTTCAACTTCGAAAACCAATGAAAACATCGAACGTGTGAACACTCTTGTGAGATCAGACCGTCGTTTAACATTAAGAATGTTGAGTGAACAATTAAATTTGAACAGATTTACCGTTCATCAAATTTTGACTGAACATTTGCACATGCGAAAGGTCTGTGCCAAAATGGTGCCAAAAAACCTCAAAATTGAGCAGAAGAACAATCGAAAAAATGCATTCCTATGGTTCCCCAGCCCCCTTATTCACCTGACCTCAGTCCGTGTGACTTTTTCCTTTTTCCTAAACTGAAAAATGTCCTCAAAGGACGTCATTTTGGGACTTTAGAAAACATCCAAAAGAGTGTAATGGACATGCTGAAGACAATACTGATTGAAGACTTCCAGCGCTGCTCCCAACAGTGGGAACAACGTCTCCATCGATGTGTAGCTGCCCAAGGGAACTACTTTGAAGGGGATAACATTGATGTTTGAAAAAAATAAAAACTTTGGTAAATAAAAAATCAGTCTTATTACTTTTCTGCCACACCTAATATAATATGTATATGTGTATGTGTGTGTGTATGTATGTATATGTATAAAGGTTGGGACACTAACTGGGTCATCCCATTTAATTTAATTGAAAGAACTTGCCCCCAGGCTTTTAACTCAGCAAAAAGTGATCCATCTGGCAACTTGCTCTGGTCAAGAAAAGACTTCTCTTTCTGGGCAGCCGGGGTTCTTATAGCTGGAAAAGGGGCAGGACTAAGTGCCCTCAGTGAATGTTTTCTTGGTGCTGCAAGGAGAGAAAGATAAGGGAATGCTAGCGACAGTGCCTCATCTGATCCCTTTGTGTATGTGTGTGTGTGTGTATAATATATATAATATTGTAAGAGACGGCAGGGATGCCAAGGATATGGAAGGATGGGGGGAGGGCACCCTCTTTAAGGCAATGCCTCCCCCAAGACATTTAATGGCAGCTCCCCAGAATGCACTGGATTCCCACAGGGTAATTGGGACTTGGAGTTCTTTATATCAGCCCTGTCGGGTACCTTTTCCATCTGCTCAACACACTCTCCTTGTTTGTGAGTACGTTTCCATCTTTATCTTTTATCACCCTAACCTGCTGCACATCTTCCCCAGCTCGGTCACTCTGTCTAGCCAATCAGTACTGGTCCTTTTCTCCCTCCTTAGTATCCAACCTCTCATACAACTCATCATAAACCTTTTCTTTAGCCTTCGCCACCTCTCTCTTCACCTTGTGCCTTATCTCCTTGTACTATTGTCTACTTTCTGCATCTCTCTGACTATCCCACTTCTTCTTTGCCATCCTCTTCCTCTGTATACTCTCCTGTATTTCCTCATTCCACCACCAGGTTTCCTTTTCCTCCTTCCTCTTTCCAGATGTCACCCTTCTTGCCGTCACCCTCTTCCTCACCAGCGTCATCCAACAGACCACTAAATTATGCTGCTTAACTATACTTTCTTCTGCCACCACTTTGCAGTCTTCAATCTCCAGATCAACTCTTCTGCATAGGATGTAAGCTACCTGTGTGCATCTTCCTCCACTCTTGTACATAACCCTATATTCCTCCCTCTTCTTAAAATACCTATTCCCCACAGCCATGTCCATCCTTTTGACAAAATCCACTATCCTCTGACCTTCTTCATTCTTCTCTTTGACACCATACCTACCCATTACCTCCTCATCGCCACTGTTCCCTTCACCAACATGGCCATTGAAATCTCCAAAAATCTTCTTTCTCACCCATTGCACACCCAACTTGCAGTGCATATGCATTAACAACATTCATCATCACACCTCCAATTTCTAGATCCATAATAATTACTCTGCCTGACACTTTTTTCACCTCCAAAACACTCTTGATATACTGTTCTTTCAGAATAACTCCTACCCCATTTCTCCTCCCATCCACACCATGATAGAACAATTTGAATCCACCTCCGATCCACCTTGCCTTACTCCCCTTCCATTTAGTCTTTTGCACACACAATATATCAACCTACCTTCTCTCCATCAAATTTGCTAACTCTCTCCCCTTACCAGTCATACTGCCAACATTTAAAGTTCCTACCCTCAGTTCCACTCTTTTTACTTTCCTCCTCTCTTCCTGCCTCCGGACACGTCTCCCCCCTCTTCTTCTCCTTCTTCTTCTTCGGCCAACAGTAGCCCAATTTCCGCCAGCACCCCATTGGCTAACAGTACTGGTGGCGGTCGTTGTTAACGCGGGGCTCGATTGGTCCGGTATGGAAATTTGTATTGTTGTCTGCATATTGGCAAAATTTTACACCAGATGCCCTTCCTGATGTAACCCTCCCCATTTATCCGGGTTTGGGACTGGCACGAAGAAACACACTGGTTTGTGCATCCTCTGTGGCTTGGTTTTAGTATTGATTACCAATATTTAGAAAATATTTTACCATTTTAAACTGATTTTAACCCTGACTTAGGTCTCAGTCAGGTGCTTTTTTAAATAATAAGTCAAACCTTCTTCTGTGTGAAAACTTCAATTCAAACATCTGTCTCGCCTTGTGTGGATATCCTCAGATAGGATTGAGGTGCTGAGGTACCTGATAAATGAAGTAGGTGTTATATGATTTACAGAGGTGTTACTCCTTATTGTTTATAATTTCACCTTCAATGAGGTGCACATCAACGAGTTGATTGACGACTCTAGAAACTGCCCCAGTAGAAGTGTGCATTCAACATAATTTTGTGGTGCTATGAACTAACATCCTTTCTATGTTTATGTGATCTATGAGTGCCTTTCTACTAGAGAGTTTGATTTCTTCTCACAAACTAATGCATTCTGTCCTACTAACTTCCACTCTACCTCTAACCAGGCAGGGTGTGAGTAAACATTAGGGTGTATTTTGGTTGAAGTGATTTCCCCTAAAGCTTTGGCTCTGACTTTGTGCTTGCTATTACTGGATATAAGCTGGATCTCCATCACCCTATACTGGAAATGCTAGTTTGTGCTAAAAAAAAATAGTTCTATATTCTTAGAAATATTGAGCAGAGTACACTCTTAACTCAAATGCTCAAAAAGCGGACATAAAGTAGAAACACACTTTGGCAAGTCCATTATGCTTACATCCTTATTCACTCATGCTGTGCCTGAATCTCCAATTTATCACTCCGTCCACACAGATGATGTACACGATGAGAGAGAAACCACCAATACTTACAGAAAATAAACATAATGTAAACGGCACTGTATAGCGCCTGACCCGACACAGATTGGACACGGGAGGCACGTGTAAAATAAAAGGACTTTTATTTTCTCTTCAGCTGGAGGGCACGTCTTCCCCGTAATTCCCCCAGCCACAACACAGTCCCAAGCACCAGTAACCACCACTGCAGCACAATCACAAACACTCTTCTTCTTATTGGCACCACCACCACTCCTCCCTCACAACCTTGTCTTCCTCCATCTGACTCTGGCTGATGAGTGGTGGTTGCTGGCTCCCTTTTATAGGTCACCTGGAAGTGCTCCAGGTGTTTGATTACCAAGATCCGACATCACTTCCAGGTGCGATGAAGCTGTTGCCCACACGAGCACAGGAGTCCCAAACACAGCACCCCCTGGCAGTACCTGCGGGACCCAACAGGGCTGCCCCCATCTACAATTCCCAGGGAACCCTGTGGGAAACTGAGGCACTGCACCAGCCCAGGGGTGCGGCCATCTAGCGTCCAGGGGGAGGTATTGCACTGTCCAGGGCTGCTCCCCCTGAATACAGTGTGCAGGGGCGTCCCAACTGGGCATGGACGCCAGGCGCCTGTCACAATAAGTACTTTAGACTTTGCCTGTATTGCTTAACTGCTGCTGGATTATGTGAATTTCCCCTTGGGATTAATAAAGTATCTATCTATCTATCTATCTATCTATCTATCTATCTATCTATCTATCTATCTATCTATCTATCTAAAATTTCCCTAATATAAAACATACCTGCAGTTCATATGTACATTTGCAAATCAAGTTTAGGGTTATAGTGCCAGTGCAGCAGCAGGCAGGAAAAGATGTGGAGAATGTGGAAATTCCATGTAGACAATGACCAGATGCAGAATTTGAACTTTGGTTCCTCCCTCTTTGAAATAAGTTTTAATAAAATAGTAATACGGGCTAATTTCTGACAAGGTGGATTTTTTTTTCTCCTGGTGAGAGTGAGCAATGTTCTAAAGGCCTATAGGAGGTACTTTGCATTGGCTTGCAGATATGTTCTAATTCTCTTCCACCTATCTTTTAGAATACAGTCCATCTTTGTAGAACACACAACTAAATGTAGGATTACAGATTATTTGAAAAAGAAAACACTTAAAAACAATGAGGACGTGTTAGTATAAAACATAATAAAACCGCAATCTACCTAATGCTTTGTATTTTAAACTGTCTCAACCCTTCTTGGCCAAAGCTCCGACTTTTCTTTCTCTATTTCACTTTATCAATTACATCTCCACAGACCACCAACCTCCAGTCAGGGAACTCTTGCCTTTGTCTTTTGCTTTATGTTCAAATCATTCCTGGCAAAAGCATGCTTTTTAAACTCATTATCAACATCAACAACTTGTATTTTATATAGCACATCATTATACATGAAAGTAGCTTTAAAAGATTTTTAAAAAATTAGCTAAACAGAGAGGAACAGGTGTAACAGGTAAAAATTATAATGTTATTCTTAATAACAACTTATGGTCAGGGGGCACAGGAAAATAAAAACTTCAATTGGTGAGATGTTGGAGAAAATAAACCTGTGGGGTTCCAAGGACAAAGGAATACCAGCTAACCATTTAAGGTGCAGTGTTGGGTCTCTGAGGCTATGGATCTGTGCTGATATCCGGAAAGTTGCTGGTTCAAATCCTATTAATGCTACGTGGGATCCTACTCCATTAGACCCTTTAGCAAGATCCTTACCCTGAAAATGGCTAACCCTGAGCTCTGACCCCCAACGGTCATGCATAAAGATAAGTTTCCCCTTGGAGTTTAACAAATTACATATATAAAAAAAATGGTTGGTTTGCAGTGACTTACTCTTAGAAACCATAATAGTGCAACTGCTATCTAAATTGCTTTGACACTGGGCATATGATTACCATTGCCTGTTTTTTGACTTAGAAGATGAAGTATACAATGCACTTGTTTACTTAATTTATGTGTTAACAGAGCATATGATGGTTACACAGCAAGTCTCAGGAAGGAACTGAATCAGAAATCCTGTGGAATTAGAATGCACTGCCCTACATAAAAACTTAAGAAATATACTAAACAAGAGGAGACCATTCAGTCCATCAAGCTCTTTTGTTTAGCTAATAGCTAAGCTGTAAGAATATCTCATCCAGAAATTTTAAAAAAATTGTCAGGGTTTCTGCTTCATCAGCATGTCCAAGGCACAAAACCACACTGCATGCCTACTACATACTGCATATTAGGACAACCACCCTATCGTGGTAGCCTACTCAGATGTCTCTCCCTTTTCTTATTCATAAGCTATTCTACCCTGTTAATCCCCCTCTGTGGGGGATCTTGCCTTTATGAGTTGGACAGGCCATGTCACTGTAAAATGTTATGTTTCCTTCTGATTTATTCAAGTTCTCCTGAATATGTACTGTTAATTATGTTTAATTAGGAAGAAAAGTACAGTATTCTGCATCTTACATTCTTTTTCTTAGACTGGCTTACTGTTTCATACATAATGCCAGTAATTGTTTAATGAAAATCTTTTGATACAAGGGCCACGATATATCTGTCCATCCATTTCAGAACCTACTTATTCTGGATCAAAAAGTGGGGAAACTGTTAAAGTATCAACAGCAAGGTATGATCCACAGAAACTAAGAGTATATGGCTAAAATCATGTCTACTATCCATTTGTAATTTTCCTGTTTTTTTTTTTTCTCCTGTAACACTTTTTTAAATAGTCCAACACGGCCCTGGAAATGAACAAATGCAGTAATTATTAATTGCAGTATGGAGTGGCATTTCAATCAATTAAATGAATATGTGGTATTCTGTTGATGAAAAACATTATAAAATGCTCTCTATGTGTAAAGACACAAGGGACAGCATGTTCAGAGAATGCAAATTCCATCCTTTTTCCCCCTCATTTTTCCTAATAGGCTGTCTTTCTGCTTAATATAAATGATATTTAGGTGGCACAAAGTAAAGTCATTTGGCTGAGAAATATTTGGCTGACAAATCCTTGGCACGTGAACCTTGATGTTAGGTTGAGTTTGAATTGGTATTTCTGTTTCTATTATGATTAAGTGATCTCATGCAGATTCTAGAAGATCGGAACCCACCACTTCATTCTGCATATTAAAGATGATGTGATTAATTGCTAATTATTATTCATTAGAATATTTTATTGTTTTCTTTTTAATGTATTATTAGGGAAGTGATGCCTTTTTTTTCTTCCCAATATTTGAATGACTGCATTCATTATGCGTTAAAAAACTCATTTGTATCTTAGAAGCACTATCTATTCTGCATAAAACCTACACAATTTGTCATGAACTCCCTCATTTGCTGTATCCTCAAAAAGCAGATTATGCTTATTTTTCATTTGGACAGTGGAAAATCAAGCCAGGTGTTTGGCAGCACTAGAGTGTTCAGGTGTAACTGCACCAGTGATGGTACATTACTAACAGCATGAATGAAGAATGAGGCATGGAGAAATCAGGGACTGAGGTGCCTCAAGGCCTGTCCCTTCAGTGAGCTCCTGCTGATCAGACAGGTGTTATAGGAGAAGCCAAAGGGAAAAAAAAAATAGAAAACTTTTTTTTTTTTTTGTTCTCTTGCATGTTGGATTAATCATTCAGCATTAGTAAAAGCTAGAGATTAAATCATTGTTGTAGTAGGCGCTTTATTTTAGACTTTGATGTAAGGCAGACAATTGCATTGCTTATAGCATTTAAAGCATGCATGGTTATGCAAATAGGGTGCTTTACATTTGTTCTATAAAAGTGGCTATTTATTGTAGTGACAGTGGAGAAATGCGGCAAAATATATTTATTTTATTGTGTGCTCGAGCACCATGTAATGGCATGTTAATTATTTAGCAACTTCTGCCTAATTCAGGCTTTACTTAATGATGCATTTCACATCAATTCCAACCAAAACTCCTAAATCATTATTAATTCATCATTGAAGTGACAGAAGATTTACAAGAATATACCAAATACTCAATATCCATAAGCACTTAAGTACTGTATTTGATATTCAGACAAAAGCAAGGAGGAGGTGATGGTGGGGTAAAGAATTTGTACAAATCTAACTGAATGTTGCCTTTAAATTTGAGGCTTATGAAACAGAGTGAAGCATGCAGTCCAGTTTCTTTTGACATTTTCCATTGATGTGCTACGAAGAACCACAGTTAGAAAATAAACACTTCACCGCAAAATGCCCTGCCAAAGTAACTGGACAGCCACCTAGAAAAATAGGTGAGTTGAACTAGATGGTGTTACTGTGTATTGTGGACTGGCACTGTATAAAATCAATAGAACTGAATAAAGTGGTCCTAAAATGGACTCTTGTAGTATTACAGTAAAAGAGGAAATTACCTTACTATTTTCTAAACAAAGCTTAGCTTATCTTTTTTTTGTCTGCATTAACCCACCTACCATCAAGTTACACATTGAGGTTTAACTGTTTAAGTGCAGGTTAATTAACAACACATCTGTCTAGTGCAATAGCACTGTATGGGCCCAGACTGTGACCCGAGCTGGTGGATATCTTAAATGGCTAATCTCAACCTGCATGAGATGGTTTAGCGCTGTTAAGTGAGTCCAGATTTCCATATAAAAATGTACATCTGTAATAAGGCCTGGCATTTATCATGATAAGTTCACACCTGGGCTCCATCTGTGACAGAGATATTAGCTGTAACTGAAGCAGAGGAATTACCAAATACATTAATGTACACATTAGGACAGCCAATTAATCACAGTTACATTTTGCGATTAACATGTTAATTTTTTACAGATTAATTTTTTTAATACACTTTTAGCATGTCATAAATCACTTCCCCAGCACATTTTACCGATCATATACTTTTTTTTAAATGGATATCCACAATGTTAAATTATAACAGAGCAATATAAGTAAGTTAGAAACACTGTCCAGACAAAGCAAAATATTTTTTGCCGTCTCAGTGGATTGAAGGGGAAACAAATAATCATTGTGAATAAATTAATTTGATTAGCGCCAGCATAAATAACATTTAATAAAGTGGGTGAGAATGTGTGGCTATTTAAATTGCGGTTTTAGATTAAAATAGAAAAAAAAATTAACCTAGTGTTTGTGGTTAAGCTCAAACAGTGCTATGCACACTGTGCTGCCACAAAGCCAGGTGAAATAATTAGGATGGAGATTTACCTAAACCTATTCTTTCACTGCTAAATTCCATGTCTTTTATTTGCTGTTTGAAAAACTGCTTTGAAATCATTATCACGGGAGAAAATAATCAGACACTAAATAAAATAAAAGATAATGTTAAAGGATTATGGCTCACTTAATACTCTCATTTTCTTTTTATCTGAGTGATGGAGCACCCACGGGACCTACAATGGGTTTACTGAGCCACAACAGTAAAGGAATGGCTGCTTAAGTAATTTGGCATTAACCTGGGCAGTTTAACGTCTTCCTCGGAGCATCTTCACTTATCTAACTGTTCGTGGAGCGTCAGATCAGACAGTATAAAATAACATTTTTCTGTGTGTTTTATTAATGCTAAGTTTACTACCCTCTGGCTGAAGCATTGCTTTAAATGATGAGATGGACAACCGATTTTGTTTTCATTGGTTTTCTTGTTTGATCTTTTTTTTGATGGGAATGAATTTCATCCTACCACCTGGATCACCAGACTGGTATGCGCCTACCCAAAGCCTTGGAATTTATACTGCTGGCATTTGGGTGGAGCTTTGTGCCCAATTGTTAATCTAGAGGTTACAAATCTATTAGGACATGTGACCATTGTTGTCAACCACCAGTTGTGTATCCTGTTACTATCCCCATAAGGTCAATAAGTAGGTTAAGGGTAACCTTGACATTAAGTCACGTTAGCAAATGACAAGCTATTTAATGTGACCCTTCACTTTCATGAAGGAGTGAATATATTCCATCAATTATCTGAATATATGTAATGGAAATGACTCAGTAGGCTGTGTAGATGGCTGGAATATATAGAGTGACCAAGGGAAGTTTTTATTTTATTTCAGTTTCATTTTATTGTCCCAAGAGAGAAATTTGTTTTGTCAGCTGGTTTTACAGAAAGACCATGGCATATTATTAGACACGTCAACAATGAACAAGGCAATCATACATAAATTAAACAAATAAATGAAGTATATATAGCAATGAGCATAATACTTATGGTGAAACTTTAAATCAAACATATTACACGCAAACCTTTAGGCTTGACTCATATGAAGCCTGACGGTTCCTTCTATGATTTAAGTCTATGGCCGTTAATTAAAATTGAGCATATTTAGATTAATAAAAGAATGAAAAAGTATTTGCTTTTAATCTGTGGAACCTTTAATGTGAGACCTGATGTCCGCAACTGAAATTTATAATGCAGGGGTGAGTCTTGTCTGACAGAACCCACCATGCTTTCCATAATGCCTACCTATTGAACAGGTCTTTGAGATTAGACTGTTGAGATCTTGTTGGTTTTTTTTTTCTCCATTTTATAATTTGATTTATTCTGTTTTTGTCGTTGACATTAATATTTACAAATTAGGCCAGCAGAAACAAAGTACAGACAGATTCAATACTACATTTATAAAAGGGTGACGTAATGGTAGGACTTGAAATAAAAAGACTCTGCTTCCTTAAACAATAGAGACAATGCTGTCCCTTTCTGGCAGATGGTTTTCTTAAAAGTCAGTTGTGAGTCTATGATTGTCCTCAGACATTTATAACTGTCAACAATCGCTCTACTACACTTGTTGGTGTATGTTTTTTTTTTCTGAAATTAATTATATGTTCCTTAGCTCTTATAGAATGTAACTGGTTCCATTTCAGTCTCCTGGCTAAATCATGAATCTCTAACTTGTTACCCAGTCTAGCGGTATTGGGCACAAAGCAGGAACTTGAAATTGAAACAATGTGAAGGTGAAGGTGAATTTTATTAAATAGTAACAGACCTAGATGGCACTGTCATGTAGTTGTTCAGCATTACTGCTGCACAGTTTCAGGAACCTGGTTACTATATCTATGTGGTTTTTTCCCCCCCATATACCATAAAATTTATGTCATAATAATTAACAATATTAGATTTATCTATATAACACATTTCTTGTGCTCTAAGGCCTTCATAAATAATCAGATGGACACAAGAGGAATCAAATAAATAACACCAGATGCAAACTAATACCAAACATTAAACACCAAATAAAAATGTAAATACATGAAATACAAAATTATGAAATGAAACCATAATTCTCTCAAAATTTAGAATACTCAGATTTATTCTTGACTAGTTGATACCGTTTTTATATTAAAATGTAGCACTGCATTTTTAGGATTATGTTATGTAGGTAAATTGTTCTACTATTACATACATCAAATTGATGCTAAAAAGAGAGTAGATGGAAAAGACCTAGAAATGGCAAATCAAATACAATGACTAGAACTAAGAACTACTTGTTCTGCTGTTGATAATGGTCCCACATTATATTAATGTTTGGACGAATCTGTTCTAAGGTTACAACTAGCTATATTTTGAGAGAGACATTTTCTGTATTGCAACCAGTTCTGCAGAAAACATGAAAACAGAAGTACAGTTAGTGAGGGTTGGCACATGTTTTGGGGAGAGTGAGAGGCTACAATAAAGAAAATCTACTTTGAAGAATGAATTTTGAGTCAACATTACTGTCATCGATCACCACCTCACAAACACAACACTTGCACATTATATAAGTTAAAAACATTTGGGTTGTAGCTCATACCTAATCACATTCCCAGCCTCTTGGAGCCTCGTTACACCTGCCATACATGTTCTCTTCATTGAACATGCAGATGATTTGCAATGGCAATGGAGGAATACAGCACAGCACATGACATCTGATTTTCACCTCAGTCATACTGCACTGTAGTTGTGTGTAGCACGCCATTGCTGGAAGTGCGGCTGCACCATACCTAGTGTGGACAAGGAAGAGGTAATGGAGGTTGGAAAAATTAAAAAAATCCTGATCTTGGAGCATAGGGTGTCTATCAGGCTGGAGTGGAGGCTTCATGCAATCACCACTACAGTTTTTTTATTCATTTTATTTAGTTCATCAGTTTCTAATTAAAGGACTGTTTTCAATTCACTGTACTTGAGTTACTCCCTATACTGTATATCTCAAAAATTACCACACCAGTCACAGCCTGAGAGAGTGTGGAAATGTTTTATTGCATAATGAAATTTATTTCCTCCTATTCATTTAAGAATTGTGCAAAAATAACCAGTAATATAAATTAAATAATTCACAAGCTGCCTCCATGCTGTCCAGTTCATATACATACAGTATGTGTGTCTGAAATTAGACAGAGTTGGTTTAGATATGCAGGTACTTATTCTCTTTTAACATTTCACCCCACTATTATTTTTCCTTCCTGTTGAAAAGGCTGCCACAACAATGCTCTGTGGTCATCTAAAGGAACAAGCTTTGTAGAAGAATGTGGTTTTCATTTATGGCTTGTATCGGTTTTTTCGTAGAAGCAGTAGATGACTGATTTTTGCACTTATTTATATAGTTTGCCTTGATTGGTTATTAAATAAAATAATATGCAATATGTAATTATTATCCCATGTACAGAGTACAGTGAAGTTCTCGAACATGCAATCCAATTTAACTTTCTTTGCACTATGATTATTGAGTGGCATAATAATGTTAGGTTTACTTCATATTACACTTCACAAATGCATTGCATCCCAATGGAGAACCAAAAACATCATTTAATGAAAATATTGGTAATAGATTCATTTTTCAAACAACTTGTGATGCTTTTTACTAAGCAAATGCATGGGCAGGATTGTCCAACAAAGAAAGGCTTTGGGAACAGGAGCATGTACGTATATTGTACGGTTAACCATTAATCTCTAAGATTCATTGTTTCTCAGGGAAACTCTCCGCTGACTTGTTCTCACGTTGTTTGAAATACTGAACTGGAATGGCTTGTTTTTATGTATTGCTGGCCATCAAACATTACTCCTATGAGTGACCAAGGTCATACAATCATGTCATGAGCAATATTTAGAGCAATAAAATGTTGTTCTGACCACCTTTGGCACTCAGTGCAGTTACAAAATCATGGGGCACAGTGTCTGTGCATTGTTCAGCTGTAGGTAAGAAGACTCCGTTAATAAAGCATAGCCTATCTGTTAATCCAAGCGACTAGTTCTCCTCCCAAACTGCAGCATACAGAAGCTGTGGAGGTGGGTGGAGAGCACACTAAAACTCAATGGAGGGCATCTAATCAAGCTGCTTGGGGCATTGAGAGTAGAAAGTGCTCATACTGAGGCAGCCCCTGCTGTAGGGCCTGAGGATCAGAAAGATGCAAAATATTGTATGAAAACTGTGAGCTAGGGTAAGCACTTTTAAAGTCCCTAAGGCTGTGAAGCAACCCAGGAAAACTGACATGCTGATAGTAATTAAGAGACACGCAGTGGAAGAAACGACGGCGCTCAACTCAGCGGAGGCCACTGCCTCAGATAGTTTAGGAAAGGATGAATTTACTGACTACTTTAGCCTCAGAAGGCTGTCATGACAGCACAGAATGGTAAAACAGGATAAAGTCATTTTATTGTTACGAACAAAGGGCACCATGGCAGCACAGTGGTGCTGTGGTTAGCGCCACAGCATCATAGCTCCAGGGATCTGGGTTTAGTCTCCATTCCAGTTTATGTCAGTGTAGAGTTTTCCCCTTGTTTCTTTCCATCTGGGGTACTATGTGTGTATGTGTGTTTAATTGGCAGACCTGAAAATTCTCACGAGGAGTCAGTGGCCTGGACTACTTAGTAGAAGTCCATTCTGCAAACGAATGGCATCCCATTCAGGACTGAGTATTGTTGTGTGATGGTTTTTGCTGGGATAGGCCCAGAATACCTATGGCTTGGTAAAGAACAAAAAAAAATGGATCAGAAAATAAATTGATATAAGGTTAAAATTAAAAAAAAGGGTCATAGAAATGCACAGGAGCCAATTTTGAATTTTAACCCCTCTATTGTAAAACCCTAAAAGCCATTAAAGTTCTTTCAGTGCAATTACCAGTCACAAATTATACAAGTGGTACCTTTTGATACTTCAATGGAAAACACAGAATACAAGATAACATTTCCTAAAAAATGAGATACAGTGAAAAGCTTTTAAATGCATTTGCATAAATGAATATAAAATAAAGATTAAATTTACATAGAATTGCCTCAATGGTGCAGTCATCAGCAGAACTACCTCATAGCTCCTGGGACATGGGTTCAAATCATGGTCAGCAGTGTTAATTTTGCATGCTCTACTCATGGCCTTGTGAGTTTCCTCTGGATATATGTGTGCCCCCTGAATGACTGGTGTGGCATCATATCCCCGCTGATTCCTACTTTAGGCCTAATGCTCCCAACCATGTAATGGACAAAGTGTTTGCAGAAAATAATCTTGTAGGTACACTAAGCCAAGGGCTGGAAAAAGATGGTATTGCAGGAATGCTGAAATGAAGCCATACATGTAGTTATTCAGTTACTGAGACACAGACAAGGGAGAAGATATTTTCACATATTTTTATTTAGAAGCAACAGTGTTATTGAGTCCAAAGAGTAATATGCTATGTAAAGGTGCATTAACTAAGATTGCTGGTGTAGTGTCGCCCAGCTCAAGCACTTCACTTAAGGAGAAGATTGCTATTGTCAAGGATAAGTAAATTTATTGTACAATAAACTTGAAACACTTGTGCGTCTTTTTGGAGGAGGGTAACTTCTGAAATTAGTCTGACAAATATAAAACAACTGGACACTACCATCTGCTCAAAGTTTAGTCAGTAAATAGCATGAGGTGCCTAATATGTGGTGGACACAGATGCAGAACGGCTCTGTGTGTGTTCAGACTTGATCATTTCTTTTTTTAACTTTCAGACCGCATTTTTCTTTTTCTGTGTTTCCTCTCACTTCAGTTGTGTGTGTGTGTGTTTGTGTGTATTATGAAATCATGACATTTTATACAGTGTAAGCCATTTATTTGGACCTGTGTTGTCAACTGCACACCACAAGTGTCCTATGGAGAACGAGGTAGCCCCTAACATGAGAAACAGAAGAGCTTTGCTGAGATGGAGCATTTAGTCAGGATGAAGGCCAAAGGAGGCTATGCTATCAGACAAGGCTGACCATAAAGCCCAGGAACCTTTTTAGGTCTACAGGGACTATGGTGATTTTTTGAGTAAAAAAAAAAAAAATAAGGGTCATAGTAGCATAATGATCTTCTGCCACTGTTTAAATCACCACTATACAATATCTTGACTAATGCTTTCCTTCACTAATTGATCTCAAAACCTGTTTTGTGTGTCCATTTTGTCAAGGACAAATGATAATTTTTATTGCTTTCTATTTTCTTTTCAGACTCAATGTTTTATATTGTTTATTTAGTGTTTGAGATTTGTCTTTTTGCGATTCTGTCTTTACTTATGGTGTTGCAAACTCAAAAAACAAAGATTTCTTGGGTTTGTGAAGTTCCTCTCAGGCCATAAGAAGTGGAAGACTGTGATCCAGGTGAGCAGGGATTGACGCTGAGCATTAATGCTTACTGTCCTGGTGATGACCAGGTGACTCCTACTATTGGTTTGTTTCAGAAAATCACTTCTATTGTAATCGGAGAGCTGTTTTCTGAATTGTAGATCCTAATTTTAATTTATTCCTGTTAAGAATGCTTCCACTTATGATTCCAGTGTGCTATAAAGTACAAATATAATATAAAAAATTAAATGCCATCCAGATGTTAAATGTAATTTTACATCTTAAAAACAGAAACGTCTTATTCATTTTCATATATACAGAAATTTTTTAAGTCTAAATTCTAACTCCTGTTGATCAGCTGCATTCTGTAATGCATTCCATAAGCAAATAATGATAGTTTCATTCAGAAGATGATCAGAAAGAAGTACGTCATATGTGATACATCACTCATTTGAAAAATGAGAAAGAAAATGGAAAAGACTTAGAAATAGCAAATCGAAAACAATGACTACAATCAATTAAAAAGTGATATAACAGAGTAATACGAAACAACCTTAGCAGCAGCACTGAGTACACTAAACTAAAATAATAAGTGTTTAGCCTTGGTTTAAATCTTTCCTCAGACACTTGGCAGAGTTTCCAAACAGGTGATTCATATTTCTGAATTTCAGTATTTCTTTTCATGTATATTTAATTTGTTTATTTCTTCCTAATCTAGTTGTATTCAGTACGTATTTCTTCTTTTAGATGTTTTTATTTTCTTATTGGATTTAAATGTGTTCATCCATTTACAGGATCCTCTTAATTTAATTATTGCAGTATGTTGTACCATGGGGGGAAAAAGGTGGGGACCAAACACTGGACAAGCCACAAACCAGATAGACTCATTCTTATACCGGTATACTCCCTCAAACTGAGCCCTCTTACACGCGCCCATTAGTGCCCTGGTGGAACAGGAACTGAAGCACCCAAGTAAAACTCACAGTGACACCTTGGACAACATGAAAACACCATACAGGCACTGACCAGACTGGGATCTGAACCTGGTCTCGTGGACCCCGGTTCTTCCTTATTATACTCACAATTTCTATTAATAATCAAAATATTCAGCACAAATACTGTAAACTCTTAGGATCTCAAGCCTTGAAACGGTCACCTGGACGTTTATTGGCATTTTTGAGTGGAACTTCGTTATTTTACAGTTATCACTAAGCTTTTCATTTCTCTTATTAAGCTCCAATTTAAAATGGCAAAAAGAGTTAAAAAAAAAAAGCAAACAGATGACATTTTTGCATTTTTATTGATTCATTATCCAGAACACTATAACAACCCTTTTGTACTCTACCACCTCCCCTTCTCCCCCTTTTTGCTGTAGTCAAGCCAAATGACAAAAAAATTGTAAATAAAAGGCATTGCCGGTGTACTTCAACTCAAGCAAAAGAAAAGTTAGTTTAATAAGACATAATTTCTAACCAAAAACATGGCTCCAGATGCAAAACCTGAGACATGACTACAGGTTGGCACCTCCTCATAAATAAAAGCAGCACTGTAGAAACTCTTTAGATTCAAAAAAAGCAGCAGCATGGATTTACTTTATCTACAAAACCAATATAACGTAAAGGAATAAGTCAGTAAAAACTACATGTAGGATAAATCTGGAAAACTACTTTCAGCCAAGGTCCACTTGGCATTGGAGCAAGAGAGATTGGCTCTTTTTAACCTCCTCTTCTTCCTTCATCTTAATTTTCTCCACTTTAGTTGTGGAAAAAATATGTTGCAGCAATCGTTTTGGTAGAAATCTACAAAATACTGTTGCAAAATCAAAGAAATTGCTAGCATGAGGTCATCTTATTTTGTGATCCTCTGGTGTATCATTATCCATTCTCTTAATTTCACAACAAGCAAACCAAGGTTTGAAATATGCCCACTGACGTGCAGAAAACCATTGAAAAAAGTCTTCTAATGTGTAAAAATCATCACCAGTCAAAAATGGCAAATACAATGCACATTGCTTCCTGAAATATGGCAAGAGCATACTTAACATGGACATGTTTAGGCCATTGGAATGTTCTGGTTGGCTACTTTCATGAAGAGACTGAAGTATCTTCATATCTCCAACTAATCCAAAACTAATCAGATTTGGAAACTGGTATTACAAATGCATGACCTGTGGCTCACTGGTGTATC
Source organism: Polypterus senegalus (assembly GCF_016835505.1). Taxonomy (NCBI): domain Eukaryota; kingdom Metazoa; phylum Chordata; class Cladistia; order Polypteriformes; family Polypteridae; genus Polypterus; species Polypterus senegalus. Next base: position 74,890,048 of record NC_053167.1, read on the forward strand.
ATCAGTGACAAGTTTAGGCCCCCTTTGATTAATACAGTTAAATTCTGATCCTACACTTTATACAGTTGTCAACATCTTTACAGGTGATCATTCCTCTTAAATCATCCACTACTACTACCACTGCTGACTCCTTCTGCTGTCCTCTTTATGTCAGGCACAGTACCTCCCTCACAATGCATCTCCTCTTACTTTCTACTTTTTGATTGAGTGTACCCATTATACCTCAGCTTGTGTCTCTTCCTCTTTTCTTTCCTTTCTTTCAGAGAAGTGCTTCATATCCACCTGATTACTTTCACCTCACTTCTAACTTCATTTTTTGACTTCTTTGGCTACTTCTTAATTTCACACACTATACACATTCACCTCATGTGATACACTTTTCACTAGAATGGCAAAGATGTTCACCAGGAAATTAAAATGAAAGAGTCTTTTTCCACTCTTGTCATTCGGTTAGTCCAGAGAATTTGCCACTCCATCCACATTCATCATGTTTTCTTATTTCTGCTTTCCAGAATAGGCTTTTTGCCTTAAGGGCAATCGCTAAAAAAATGTTGCCCCAACTCAGCTGGAAATCTCCCAATTCTCTTTCTCTCTTTCATGTACTCTCTCTCTCTTGAAGAAATTCTTTTCAACAAGAAAATCAAAAGAAAATGCTCTTTAGGCATTGTTGCCCTTGTCACTTCATAATAAGAAATTAAAGCTCAGCTTCTAGCCACAGATTAGATTTGTTTTCCTCAGGAGCTCTGTCCAGCAGGTTGATCTTGCCAAAATGATGCCTCCTTCCAGGAAGCTGGTGTTCTTATGAAAACGGTACAGGAAGAAGCTAGGTCAGGTGCCCTCACGGGGCAGTTTCACAGTGCTGTAGAGAGAGAAGGAGAAGACGGTGAGTGTTAGTGATAGTGCCCCCTCTCGTCCAAGCGGGTTATGACATACCTCGACAGAGCCCGTAAGGAGATCCTCTGACATGCATGCATGACGCTTACATATGGTTAATAGAGAAGTAGAGTCCTTGTATACAGAATCAGTTTTTAAGACTCTAAAGATGATTTAGATGATAAGGTCAGTTGGCCGGAGAGGACTAAAAAAAATAGGCATTCCCCATAGCATAAATATTCTTAAATCATTCCTTATTTTTTTATTCTTTGTCTTAGAGGATTTACTAATAACTGTAACTATTATATACAGTTCCTCTCTTGCACTGTTATAATTAGGGTTGCATTTAGCTATGGATATTTCTCACACCTCCAAATCTTTCATAAATTTGTTTCCAGTAGCTTTCTTCTCACTGAAGAAAGTTGTTCCAAATAACTTTACTCCACACGCACACACACACACCAAACTACCTTTTCAGTGTGCTCTGCTTCCATGATACATCACTTTTCAACATCAATGTAAAATCTTTGGCATACACCTGATGAATCTTTAAAGAGGAACAAAGTAACTGAATTGATCAGTGTGTGACATATCACTACCCAGGGTAAAGTTTATCTACAGGGAATGGTGTCCTCTGCTTCAAGAATCATTAAATGACCAGTCCCTTATGGAGAATCATGATATTCTCTTTCAGACTAATCCGTAAACTCATAAAGATTTTGCTGGATCCATCACATCTTGTCTGTTCTCCATTCACTCTTCTTCTATCAACTAAATGGCTTAGATTAGATCTATCAAGATAAGAACTACCCGATTTTGTAACTTTATCTGCAATCTGTAAGAGGCCTGAGTCACAATCTTGACCTTCGAGTCCTGTTTGTTTTAGTTGATGACGATGATGCAGCTTTATAACTGTAAAACTTGGTGTCTGTTTGATCAATTTGTCTGTGTTTTGTTGTGCTAGATTGCTTGAGGTTACTGGGAATGATTATTACCAAAGTCTCTATGTTATAATTAATACAAGAGCTGCATTGGCAATCTTTCATGTACATCTCCCATAACCATGTTCATCACAGAGACAAATTGCAGTGGACTCCATATAGGCAGTGATTCCCCAACCTCATCATTCCCAAATGCCATGATGACCTTTCAGTTTTCTTTTTAATTACTTCTTCTTAAATGAAGAATAGAACAAAAATAATAAAGTTGACACATCCTACAATTTTAAAACATGCAGTTGAATGTAATATGTTTGCCATAACAGAAGGTTTATGTATTACTTGAAGATATCCTGGAAAAGGATTTTCGATTTTCAGTACTGTACTATGTGTACAAGAAATATTTTCAAGTCATTTTTCTGTGCGCTGAACAAAATAACTACTTCTAGGACTTTTTAAAATTGTGTTTCCCCTCAGTCTGACACAAGATAACTTATTTAAAACAATTAATTATAAGGTGTGTATATTTTGTAACACCTTGACAGTTTTAAATCATCCACATTTTTCTCCAAGATTAAAGTGAAAATGTACCTGTGACTTTGTCCTTATATTTCATTTTTTTAAATAGGTTTGTGTTATGCATTTGACAGTCATATTAAATCAGCATTTTTGTATAATGAATGGCATTGATTATTTGTACAAACATTTTTTCATTACTTTTCAATTCTCCTAATTCAGTTAGTACGTGAGTAATAACATATAAATTCTCCTGAAATACGTATTTTTAAATTTTATTTTATGCCAGTGATTAACACCATCTGTTACACAGGAATATAGAATATACACAGGATATTAGGTCCACATGAATTACTGACACAACACTTGCAAGTAATTATTTAGGAATCCAGGGAAAGTGCAAAAGATATGTTGGTATAATTCCTTTGATATAGCAGTTGCATTTCTGATTAATCTAAAGATCATATTTTGATGTTTTTGTAAATGAATGCGTGCAAATGTGTTGATGCTATAGAGGACATGATTACCTTCTACATTTTCATTAACACTGTTTTTCAGACACATTAAATCATTAAGAAGTGGGTCAGACATGAAGGTCCTTTATTATTATTAATGAAATGAATAACAAAATAGTTAAATTAATTGGTTGCTGGAATACTTTTCAATATGGAAGCATCAGTCTTTACTATCTGCACTTTGTTTGCCTAAAAAATGTATACTATTACCATAGCAGACCATTCATTTCATATTTGAACTGGATTATTTATAACAAGTCCAATGCAACAGTGTAGTATGTCATATTTTTCAAAATTGAGTTTTTTTTAGCCTGTCAAGAAATAATTATATCCTGAAGCAGTGGTCCAATATAAACAGCATAGGAGGATAGGATGGCCAAGTATATAAATGGATAGTTTTGGAAGTTTATTATGCACACAGTCATCACTAACTGATCACATAGAACACATTAAGACCGTCTCAGTCATATGTTTGAAAATGAGTAGATTCGGTGGACTTAATTAGGCTGGGGGTTCTGCTTGATATATTGGGGGACATGCTTGCTAGAGGCTTAGACAATTTAATTGAATTTGAAGCAAAACTTGTGATCTTTACCAGTAAAATTCACACCATTGACCTAGGAAGAAGGATTTAAAACAGTATATCCAAAAACCCTTTACCTCCTATATTTTCACATCATCTGCTTCCTTAAGGCCATGCCAGTACAGGGTCTACAGTTTCCAGCAGGTAGCAGGAGTGTGCTCTGGCTGATGGGAGGATGACTTTATTATCATGAACAAAGTTTAAACAGCACTTGCAAAATGCAAAATTGCAAAATTATCTAAGACTACCGCTGTGGAGTTTCTTTCCATTAAAATTTGGATTACATCTTTTGTCTAGGAGTAAGTCTCATAATGACTAGTGTTTAGCCGAGTTGAATTTTTCAAAGGATACTCGTCCCCGGTTTATTTTCTTTTGGATCCTTTTTTGGGAAATTTTGAGTACAAAAGTAGTGTACAGTGTTGACATATCTTTAAGTAGTAGCAAGTTCCTTTCTTTCCAGCACAAAAAAACATTTTTGTTAGTTTCATGGTCATGAATTTTAGCATACACTTTGCAAAACTTTATGTGAAAGGAAACTCTGCAGTTATGCACATCACTACCTATTACATTTTATAACATTATATTTTACACAAGCTACGTAGTGAGAATGGAAATGCTGGGCAAGGACGGTGCCAGCTGGCTCTGTGTTGGTTAAAGATGCAGATATGAATGTCATCGTACTGTGTACATGTGACAGTAACTCTGAAATGAACTGATGACATTTATTATCATGCACTTATAATTTCTATCCGAGCAAAGCCTTAAATTATAAAAAAAAGCTAACTGTTGTACACTTGCATGTAATTATATAAGTGCAACATACCTACGACCCAATGAAACAGAATGCTTTTGTAATTCAGAATATAGTAGAAAGAGAACGATGGAGGATGGTGTTACTAGTCTATTACTATTTTATTACTATTTTATGATATGGCAGTTACAATTTTAGGCTTTGATATACTGTATTGTGATTTGTAGAAACTTAAATCAACTTTAAATCATTTTAAAAATATTTTTGAATACTGCTGCTGTCTAATAATATGGAGTCCCCAACTACTCCATGACTCCTCCAACTTCCACAGTCCATGCTGCTTGTAGGAGGGCTTTTACATCTCTCATAAGATAGGGGATGCTCAGAGCAGAAACACCATACAGAAGCAGTGGATCATTCAACAAACTATCACAGAACTTATGTCCATGCTTTCTGTGGTATAATCCATTGCCTTGGATCGTGAGCTAATGACTCGATGAGTATAGAGTCGAGTCAAACGTTGCTATCACCCATCATAAGACCTTTCCTGGCAGACTGGTATGGTGCAGTTTTTGAACTGGTGAAAGCCATTTCACTCAAAGCTGCAGCCTCAATGGAATGTCTTCTATATGTGATACAAAGCCAAATGTACTGTCATAAATGGGGACGTTACCTCCTGCTAATGAGACTTGCCTGATCACCTTTCCTGTATGCCATTTTTTATGTAAACGTGATCGCTAGATCTAACAACACTTTTTTCATCACTAAATATATAAACGTATAATGTGAATTATCAAGACAACCACACATTCAAAGCCTGCATTAGCTATACCAGTGTTTCCCAAACTCAGTCCTGGGGACCCCCTGTGGCTGCAGGTTTTTGTTCCAACCAGCTTCTTTTTTTAATTGAACTCCTGGGCAAATTAAGTGAACTGATATTTCCCAAGTTCTGTGTTTAGAGAATAATATAGAAATTAGAAAACGAAGTTTGCGAAAAAAAATATTAAAATGTACCAAGCAGTTATTTAGAAATAATGCTTTTTGTTTTCTTTTTAACAGTGTTTTCATCTTGATTTTCATTCTACTTTTCTAGGTGTTCTAATTGTTTAATTAATCCATTATTTACTAATTAGTGGGTCTGACTCTAAAGCACTTGCAGCCTTTGATTATTCCATGTTGTTTTCCTGGGTGTCTGATCTGCTTGTTTTAAATTGTCATTATTAAGATACAACGAATGGGGAAAAACTGCACAGAGAAAGGGCAAAATATAATGAAATCAACAAAAGAGAGTTAAGCATTTAAATCTATAGCAAAAGCACAAATATTTATAAATGTCTTATAAATGTAAAAATCATGCTGCTGTGCTTTTCTCAATGTCGAATAAAAGAAAAAAAAAAATACCAGCTAATTAAATGAAATCAGTGTTATCAGGTGGTGTCACTGATTAAGAATCCGGTTGGAACAAAAACCTGCAGCCACAGGGGGTCCCCAGGACCGAGTTTGGGAAACACTGAGCTATACTGTACATAAGCTACAGGAAAAGTTTTAAAATTGCACCCACATATGTGTTTTAACTAGGGTTGTTCTGAACTGGATTATTATGACGGATTCTCTATTTTTACTGTCTCAGTCTCAATCTGCTTACTCAGACAAAAGCATTTCCTATCTTCAATCCCACATGGATGATTACAATCAAATTTGGACAATTTGCAAATTTGTTTTTAGTGAGTTCTGCATGTATTTTAAGCAATGGTTTATTGTAATACATTTGACTATCCACATTTGAAGTGAGCATATTGAGCACCATGTGTTTAGCTACATTATGGAATCCTGGAGATGCTAAGACTAAACAAAGCTGGCTATCTTTGCAGTATATTCTATTCCCTTGTTTGTTATACCCTTTAGTTTTTGACTGTAGTGGTTCTAAATTACTTTGAAAAATTGCATATACTTATTATTATTATTATTATTATTCTAAATGATATTTTTCCTCATTTACTTTTTTATCAGTTTTCATTTTTTTTTTTTTTTTTGAAATGGCTTGTCATCAGTTTGGTTGCTTTTGATTGTTTCCACGAAGAACATTCAATGAATCTGAGCGATTTATGTCATCAGCCTCAAAAAGATTAATCAACCTTTAATATTATCTGAATTTTGTGAATCCATATTGAAAAGGTTTATGATATTGGTTTTCTTATTATTCTCTAATATCGCTTGGCTCCTGACTCTAGCATTAGTATTTCAACAAGGATTCTTTGGGTTACAACTTTGGAATTTACACACTATTAATTATTTTCTGGTAATTACTCCTGGCTTGTTTTTGTGAATCTTCTCCTGCCATTCCCATTACTTTTGGTTGCATTCTGGTGCTAACTGTAACAATACTGGTGGCATGGACAAAGCAACAATATTCTAGTTTATTTATGCAACAGGAATAAACAAAATTAACGGGGGATATAAGGAATAATATTACCCTACCGGCATATGAAAAATTAAGAAATGAAGAAATCTAATTTAATACATTCAACAGTATGCATTAATTTTTCAGATATTCTTCATAATAAATAAAATGATAAGATGTAATAAATAGCAAAAGAATAAAGTCTCATATTGAAAGGATGCAAAAGAGCTGTAAAAAGAAAAGGCTGTTGTCTTTTTAAAATTGAATGGGTTGCTCCTGAGAATCATTTTTTTTCCCCATACATTCCCCATACATTTTTTCCCCATTACATAAAGTAGCATGCTCCTCAGCAGAGCCATATTGTGCCCTAAGCGTGCTAAGTGAATGCTTAGGGCTCCATAACAAGTAGGGTCCGTAACCCTTACAGAGAAGATAATGTTTCTGCATGTCATCCAAAAAATAAGGACCCCACTTATGAGGCCAAAATGGCTGAAAACATTTGTACTACTAAGCCTTTGCAAATAGGAGAGTGAGCCAGAATTTTGCCAGCAAAACATTAGGTAGCAAAAGCATAAACAATACAACTGATCATTTAGGGAGGGGGTTACATTTATGGTAAGTCTAGAGTAAGATATAAGTGGATAAGTGGAAGTGTCCCATCTTTGGACAGATGGCATGCTGGTGACATTTATGGTAAGCATTCCTAGAATTTAATTTGTTAAAGTTCCCAACAATAATAAATAATATCTCAGGACACAAATGTTTGTTTTCTGTGATAACGTTATACAGTTTGTTCAGCACATTGTTTCTGTTGGCTTGCAGAGGAATATAAACAGCAATGGGAAGAACAGCAGAAAACTCCCTCAGAAGATAAACCAGACAATAATTGGTCCATGAATTATCAAGTGACTAAGTTGTGGAGGCTATTATAACATTTCTGCAGCATGTGGGGTTTAGTATAAAACACATAGGTACTTCCTTTACTTTTACCTGACAGTTCAGTCCAATCCTCACAAAAGACAGTGTGATGGAAATTGGGGTGTCAAACACACAAGCACAGTCCCGGGTTTAAATAAAGGTTGGTTTATTAACCAAACTACATAATACCTCCACAAAGTAATAAAAAAACACAAAAATACAGGTTTCTCCGGAATTCAATTCTTTCCCACAATTCCTCTCACCACCACACTGCCCTCCTCCAGTCGAGTGTTGCCCTTCTTCCTCCCAGTTCTGACTTGCCTGGAATACAGTTCCTTTTATTAAGGACCCAGGAGTACTTCTGGTGCCAAAGCCCCTGCCCGATGGAAGTACGTCAACATCATACAAAAGTCCATTACAGCAAGGAGCTTGTCTCCCTGCAGCACCCTGTTTTGGCACCCAGTGACTCCAGAAGGGCTGCTCTTCCAGAATACATTTCCCTGCATGCACTGCTGGCTTTCCATTTGGAACTGATATCTGGTGCTGCTGCCATCTAGCGTGCTGGGGGAATAACAAACTCCCAGCGATATCTTTTCTTTTCAACTGGCTGTCCGTCTATTATTTCTGATCCTTTCTTCCGGGTCTGCTCCTTCTATTCTCCCCGAGCTGGATGCTTATCTGCCTATTAGGAGTCCCCCATCCAGGTAAGAAATCCTCCCCCATCCTGGCCGGGATGCCCATCCAGCCCATGTGGCATCTACAACAGTAAACCAGTCTGGATGTATTACAACATTTAGTGTCTCAGCAGTTAGCTGCATTGCTGAGAAACAAAAAATCACAGCAGTTTCTGATGTCTCTCTGTGTCACCAGTCTGGTCTGAATGTTGTCTAGTGTGTTATGCAGTGATCACTTGGATGCCTCCCCATTGTCCATTTTCTAGCTCTCTTAGTTGATTTGTGTTATTTGTGTTTCTGTAGGAAGCAGCTCCGGAATTTGACCTGGCACAAGTCAAATTCTGAATACTTACTCTTATGTATGTTTAAAAGGGTTTGTCATTCAAAATTAATAATCATTACAATTGACATCACAATCAACAAAAATAACAATTATATAAAACAAGTCAAATGTCTACAAGGAGAATCGTGCAACACTTCACAACTCTCTGGTGTCAAGAGTCAAGTCACATGGCATTCTTACAAAAACACTAAGATAACCAAACATACAGTACGGTAAATTTGCTAATTCATATTGATTTAATGTAAGCACTGTTATATATTGATTTTTTATATATATTTTTTCTTTTTGCCTCACTAGCAAAGAGTTCAGCTCTGCATCAACTATGTCAGCACCTCATTCAGACCAATCAACCATCAAGGTCTTGAAGATTTGTGGACTTAAAAAGGAAACCAAGGAATTGCTTTATAAAGTCACTTGTATCTTTGCTCTTCTGTATGAGAGTGAGACCTCACCTACCATTGTGACCTGAAACTCTCATTTAACTCTTGAAACATTCCTCAGGTTGATTCTGTATATTAACTGAAAGGATTGCCACACCAGTTTTATTGTCCCCACCAAGAAAAAGATGCCCAGCATTATAGCACTGGTCATGACATCTGCATCTCTCCAGACAACTGTTCTATTTCAAAATGAGTTGAGGTATGCTGTGGAATCAATACAAAGACCCTCTCAAGACATACCCTACAAAAGGCCAGATTATCAACTTTAGTGAGAAGACCCATAAGAAAAGAGCATTACATAAAGCAATATGAGGATTCATGAAGAAGCACCGCTCTTTGAGATTGAATTTCTTGCTGATGAGACAAACAATAGATAGCAATGGAAGGAAAATCGAAATGGAAACTCCTGTTCCCAGTGTGCTGGAGTCCATTCTGGACTCTCCATTAATCTAAGGTCACACATACTACATAATGTCGATGTACTCTAATTTGTTAGATGAAACTGCTTGAAGATGACAAGCAAGATGGTAACCAAAGCAGGCCAGGACACCAAGCCATTGGAGAGCATGTAGATACTCTCAATTACTAGACCATCATAAACTTTTTGTGGGAAGACATTTAAGTACTTGATGGAAACCCATGCAGGAGAACATGCAACTTCAACACAAACAGTGACTCAGCTGTGAACTGGAGCCTGATCCTGGTGGCTATGAGACCACCACTATTCCATGCATTGATAATGAACGTTTCCATCCATTTAATGAATCCTCTTTCTGTCTGCTTCAAAACCGATTTAATTACAAAGTACATGATAACTGCACTGAGGAAGTTTGTAGTTGGCAGTAACCCTAAAAAATATTTTTTAGATTGTGAGCTCACAAAATATTAGAGGAATCCCTTGTAAATATGGGGAGAAGATGCAAGGTCCACACAGAAGACAGCTGAGTGGTAATCAGACTGGAATCTAAGTGTTGTGAGACAGCAATGCCATCTACTGTAGCACTGAATCTACGTGACAGAGACTACCTGAAGACGATTCTGTAAGTTGTATATCTATTAAACAATTAATAGTGACTTAATGTGTTAGATATGTGCATTTGAAGGTTTCACTAAAAATCTGAATGTTCTTTGGCAAATAAGTCTTAGGTTTGTCTGGCATTATCCAGCCAATTCCATAAGTGTATGTCAGGCTACTTGATTGAGTTGCTATGAATTACTGTGTCTTATCATAGACTGAGGACCTGTAGAGGGCTGGTTTTTGACTTATGAGGATGTCTTGCATTGCTTGGGTTTCAAAATCGATAGATGCAATTTAATCCTAATACAGCTAATCATGAGTATCTCCGAGATCAATGACAAGGTGACAATATTAGCAGGTGCAAAAGCTCTTATCAGTCTGAACGGTTTAAATGGACAGCATGGCTTTGACACCATAGTGTTGGCACTGACTTGGTGAGCTGTCCTCGAAGTACAGTTGTCTGACTTTGGGGGTCAGCTGGTGTTGAATGTGAATAAAATCACGGTTATTTGCCTTAATTTTTAAAATCTCATTTGTTCCTATGTATAACATACAGTTTGTCTGAATATCTCTTTTTTGGAGCACACTGTATTCCAGCACTTTCCATTACCCTAAACTGGTTTAAGTGAATTGAATATAGAAAGGAAGGATGGCTGGATGCTCCGGTAATTAAAGAAAAATGATCCTTAATTTTAAATGCCCGTACAGGATCTTTTAACAGATACATTTCTTAGTATTGTCATCCTTGTTTAAACAGTACTTGCTTTATTTGTGAGACTAATAACATGACATTTATTTGAGTGTGTTTCTTAAGTGTCTGCCACTTGCTTACGCCAAGGGGCCACTCAGATGTAATTAAAACACTCTCTCAATCATGCTTTTCAACAGACATATTTGCAACTGCTATTGCAAGCAACGGCATTATAATAATTCTCTCATCTTACTTTTGGCTGGGATCATTTCACAAGACAATCTGCGTTCAGCACATTCAGGGCTAATGGCTGAAGCATCAAAGAGCAGGGCCTAGCCTCAATTTTCTATTCCCCTCCTGAGGTCACTGTGATGGAACTCAATCTAATCTTGTTTAAGAACGCTGCTCTTCAAAGGTAAAGCACCTGGCACAAGTTTTCCATCAAGACCTAATTATTGTAGGCCTTTGATGCGATGAGAGTGAAATTCAGTGTACAATAAAGGGAAACAGGTCTTACGTCGAGGGGACATGATTCCTTCTTTTAAAGGATAAACATAAGCAGATTTTGCAGTGGTGGTGTATTGGGGGTGGTGGGTGGCATGAATTAAAATCTTTATGCTAATCAGCTAAGCCTCTGAAAAGCCAACTAAAACCACTAAACACACCAGTGGCAAGTGTACTGGGCGAGATAAAGCGCATTGGAGTTTTATCGGTTAGTCTAATTTATTCGGTGTCAGTGCCATATCACAACCCTGTGTTTGATTTTCTTATAAACTAATAATTTCCTGAGCAAACTAATACCTCTGCAGCCGCTGGTAGCTCTGCCTTATAGAAGTCTTTTATTGTTGTGTATGCAACTAAATTGAAATATCTTTCACTTGAAATATTGACTTTAATATCTCATTTGAAAAATTCATGAAGCCTTTGATGTTAAATCCATACTCAATTTAGCCAAATGCCATTAAAATATGCAGTAGAGAAAGCATTATTGTCTGTGTTTCTGTAGAAGAATTACATTTTATGACTCTAATGCGGGGATCTTTTCTGTGTTTTTGTGCAAGAGAAAAGAAAAGAAATAGCAGCCCATTAGAAGCAAAATGAAAAGTGGTATTGATTAGTCTCTTATTTCCCCACTCTTTGCCTCATTTCCTAAATGCATGGCAATAAGAGCGATGCCTGTGCAAGTAACAATAAGCTTTAATGAATGAAACAATCTTTAGAAAATTAGTATAGGTTTTAAGACGGTACACAGATGTTGCTCATTGTAACTGTCATACTTTTGTGTTTTTGTTTCAATCTCCATTTACAAAGGTCTCTTCATCTCCTAATAGTATTATAATGCAAACATGACAATACATAATGATTTCAATAAAATCTATACAGCGTGCTTGTCAGGAGAGAAGAGGGATATAAATTGAATCTTTAAAGCAGCAACACATTAGAATTAAATTCCTTATAGTTAATCATGATCAGAATGGTATTTTTTTAAAAATTGTTTGAGGGTAAGGCAGGTAAAAAAGACAAGCTTTTAGCAAATGGGTTTTCAAGCTTTGAGGGGAAAAAAAGCTAGTGAGATAGTGAAATGCTGTGAAATCTTCTATGGCTAATAGTATTTGCCTTTTGGTAATTTATAAGCACTTTACCCCTGCTTATTGATCATGTTTGAAAAAGTAAACTGCATTAACATTTAAGGCTAAAACAATCTTCCAAGGTGTTCTATTACTGCTGCTACAATGTTATTCTGTTTCCAGAATATTTAAGTGTCAGGAGTTTTGTAAATAACCGCTGCCCTCATTACTTCAGCGTTAGAAAGGCAGCCTTCTCTGCGTAGTCTCTTATTGAGTCAGATCAAAGTTACGGTTCCTTTCTCTGTGCTAAAGACTCATTTAAAGGATGAGACCCTCGTTCTTTATTGACGGGATTTATTGATATGGTGACACTGTCTATAAACTGTTTTTAATATGTGATTGCTGTCAGTCGATGTGTTAATGAGGTATAGGGCATACATTAAACTAACAGCATTTTTTGCAAGATAAGAACACATGATAATTGAGGGTAGAATTTCTGATTGGTAAAGGGATGCACAAGGCAAAAGGAGCAATTAGAGGGCAGGGTACAATATGAAAACTACAGAAGAGCCATTTAAATGATAGGCTATAATGGTGAGCAGTGATGGCATCCCACAATTAGCATGATCTCTAGGGTACAGCTTATAGGTACAGTAACTAGTCTTCGGCAGGAGCTGTGGTTGAACTGAGGAAGATTACAGGCGACCTGGGACACCCGCGGGGCATTGATGATGTAGTGTGGTGGACAGAAGTTGCATACCTTGGGGGTTGGCCTGTTTATGTGCTAAGTGCAGTGACTATTGGAGGAATCAAGAGGTAAAGGAAGTCTGTAAAATAGTTGTTCCCAAACTTAGTCCTCGGGGACCCAATATGGCTGCAGCTTTTTGTTTCAGCCAGATTCACAATCAGTGATGATAACTGTTCTCATTTAATTAGCTCGTCTTCTTTTCTCCTCTGTTATTCTGCATTCAGCAAAGCAGAGCCTATGATTTCTACATTTATAAGACATTTAATAATAAGCAATGGCAAAAAGATATATATTTTTTCTTATTATTTTTCCCTTTTTTTGTGCAGTTTGCTCCCTTCATTGTCTCCTAATAATGACAATTAAATACAAGCAGAGCAGACACCCAGGCAAAGAACACTGAATGATAAAAGATTGCAACGACTTCAGTGTCACACACACTAATTAGTAAATAATGGATTAAATAACCAGAACACCTGGAAATGCAGAATAAATACCAGATGAAAACATTGCTAAAAAGGAAAATACTGTAAAACTAAATCATCCTCATATAACTGCTTAGTACATTTTATTAAAAATTTACCAAACTTTGTTATGTAATTTCTACATTGACTCCAAAACACAGAAACTGGGAAATAACTGCTCACTTAATTAGGCTCGGAGTCGAATAGAAACAGATGAGAGTTGGAACTAAAACCTGCAGACCCCCAGTACTGAGTTTGGGAGCCACCGCTATAGAGTGACGATGGATCAGTGACATGTCTTAAGAAGAGAAGAGAACTTTTCTTAAAGTGCTGGCTTTGTGGGGATCACATATATAAGTTAACCTTTCAGTTGCATTTGTAAGTGGAACACTGACAGTTGTTTTGTTAGTTTGTGTGTCTATGTATGTAAGTATGTACATTTATTTATTTACTCTCGTGGTGGTACTGTGGTTAGTTCTGGTGCCTCACAGATCCACAAGGCTGTGTTCAAATCCCAGGTTAGTCAATGTCCGTGTAGAATTCAATCATTTTCTACTCATCTCTTTAGGTTTTCTCCTTACTCTCCACTTTTTTTAAAACATCCCAAACACATGCATGTTAGACTGAGTGGTCCTAAGATTGTGAGTATGCCCTGAAAAAGAATTTCAGTTTGTCAGCAAGTTTCTTCTGCTTCTACTAATGGAACGATGAATATTTCTAATGGAAACTAATGGATGAAAAAATTTTTAGTATGCACTCCCCAAACTAATCTTTCGATAATCACCTTGTGAATTAGAGGGTTGTGTGATATTACTTCTGTAGTGGGACTGTTTCATTGTGCTTTGGGTTGTGAGGAAGGTGGCTCACTTAATATGAGAAAACGATGAATATTTAGATAACGTCAACATTTAAAGATCTATTTCAAGCTTATGACAAAAAGCCACAATTAATTATTAAAATATTTCACCCTGTTCTAGAATTTGTACTTAACAATCTAGTGAATGATATCCACGGACACACTTTTGCTGCCCCAATATAATGTATATCCTTACTAGGCATGAGTTGATACACTTAATCCACATACCTTAAGTATTGCTGTACAGAGTACAAAATAAAACATCCCACAACACAGTACATCCTCTGAAAAAATAACAACATAATAAAAAAACTAATATTATTTGAAAAAAGTGTGGGAAAAAAATAAAAGGATTAGCCTAAAATTAGTAAAATACACAAAATTTTACATTAAATAAATGTGTACATATACTCTTCATTGCTTCTGTTTGACCCAGATATACAGTATATTTTTAATAGGTTTTGTAATGGAAAAATTGAATGTGAAATGATACACTGCTGTTCTGCTTATCCCACACACTTCTCTAAATATCTCGGCAGTTCCAAACTCTCCTGCAGACTAAAAAAACATCTACTCTTTGTAATTAAATACACATGTTACAAACTTGAGACATCTGAAAAACATTGTACCTGTGATTGACACCTTCATAACATTCCAGAAATTAACAGATTTTTTAAAATAATATTCAATATTTACACAATACAATAGGTAAAAAAAAAATCTGGAAAATTAATGCTAATAAGTTACTGCCATGAAGCTTTCAAATGGGCACACACCATATTAAAGCTCAAATCACAGTGCAGAGAAGCAGTGCGAAGTTAGATAAGATAGTTGAAACTTTTAAAATGAAAAAAAATCTTACCATTAATAAAGGCAGTATATAAATTAAGCATTAATATGTATATGACTCTTACGGTTTATACTCTTTTTGTAATTTTATTTTGTAATGTTTATAGAAAAAAAAGGCTATCCTGACCAAAGTTCTACCCAAGACAATCCTCTCATTACCTTACACCAATAGCCAGCTTTGATAACAACCACCGTTTAAAGTGGGGAAAGGAGAAATTTCTCCTACTAAGTTAATGAAGATTCCATCATTTTGACCTATTATTGTCACTCTTTTTAGTGGAGCCTGGCTTAAGTTCTCTTCTTAATTTGATATTATTTTTATACAGTATACAGATAGCCAGCAAGGTAGCAAAGCAGTAGTGCAGGTTGTCCCTGCATGAAGTTTGAAGTATGTACGGATTTGTTCTGAGTGGTCCTGCTTCCTCCCTCTGTCCAATGACATGCAGATTAGGTGGATTTGTGATGCTAAATTGGCTGTCGTATGTGTTTGGTGAGTGTGTGTCTGTTCACCCTGCAATGGACTGGTGCCCAGTCTGGGGTATGTTTTTTGCCTTGTGCCCAATACTATCTGGGATAGGTTCCAGTACCCCTGCGATTCTGGTCTCGTTAGAAAATGACATGACTGTATGCAGTAAATTCCTGCAGATTTGTTCATGCATTTGTTCTCTGGGGTTTATAGTTTTAGCCAATACAAAATAATGTTTTATAATTATGAATGTATTTGAATGATTGATAAAATATTATTGGTTATTGGCCTGTGCCATCTGCTGTCAGATTATTTTCTAAGTACTTGCAAACCTTGTCTGGAAAAAATTAATATCGAAAAAAATGTGAATGTTTCTATTGTAATATAGCTGCAGTGATGAATTTCAAAATTTGCCAGAGCATTTTTGCTGAGATCACTGGTGGCCTTGTTTGCCTTTTTATCCCCTCTAAAAATTCAGTGTGTGGCTGGCTTAGATAAACTATTTTTTCCCAGCTCCCCATGATGCTTTGCAAGGCTAACATGACATCACAGAGGTGTAACAGCCATGCACACACATTTCACACATGCATACTGTAAGCATTCTCTACCTCACACTTTACGGCAATGAACGATCTAATTTGCACATGAGTGTGAAAAATATGTCACGTGCATGCATGATATCACTACTTAAATGGCACTCCAGCTAGATTTGCACTCCACATGTATTTTTAAAAAGAAAACAAAGTAGTATTTTTATTTAAGGGGTACATTAGCTGACTTAAATGAGAATGTTATAAAAATGCTTTCTTGTCCTTTTGATTTCTTCTCATTTGCGTCTTCATGGCTAAATTAAGCATGTTATGCTCCTTGCTGTACAGCACAAATCGGGGAGTCTCCAGAAGAGCTCCCTGAGTATATAACGCTGATCCCTTGCATCACAGCCTCTCAGTGTGTGTTAGTCTTTGTGGTAGGAGCTTGGAGATGCAGAAAGTAAAAAAGAAGAACATTAAGCCACAGGAATATTCCTTTAGCTTTTTGGGCTATGCCCCTCGAGGACTGAGCAAGGTGTCAGGTTTGAGTAGATTAGAGTGCCAATCTGCAGCATGAAGTTTTTGGTATGGTACTGCATATGGTGACGTTAACTGGAGACGAACGTAACATAATTAAGGAATGAACTTGTTCTTTCGAGTGGCAGTGTTGTAGGAACTTGTAGGTTTTGATGAGATAGCTATTGAGAAAAAATAGAATTCCTAACAAAATCAGTTTTTCACTTTGTAAAAATTTTAATGATGCAAGTGATGTTTTGTTACTAGTGAAATTCATGTCATTGTCAATGAAAGACAAAGATTTAGTCACTGCTTTGAAGCATTTCCTGGGCTAATTATATACAATTCAGTAGAGGAGGAAGAAGTCACCATGATGAGTTCCTTTTAAGGTAAATTTTCTTGACCTATGATACATTTCGTTGTTCTTCTCATAATTAGACCACCTGCTTTCACACCAACAACAAACCATCAACAACTCCTAACAATTCAGCTGGAATGGTCTGTGACAAGTCCGCCTGTGACCATAGGTATGTGCTGTCCATAACTAAAGACCAATTAGGGAGACAACTGAGGAGGCTACACACCAGAAAAACTACAGGTCCAGATGGTGTCAGTCCTCGGGTTCTTAAGGCCAGTGCGGATGTGTCTTCTATCACCTGTTCCTTCTGTCTTTAAGGCTCTGGAAAGTGGCACTGCTGGGGAAAATATTCTACAATGTTCCTCTTACAAAGAAGGCGGGTATCTCTTCACCTAATGACTACAGACCAGTGGCTCTGACATCTCACATCATGAAGACCTGTGAGAGGCTGGTCTTGGACTATATGGTAGACCACTTGGACCCAGTGTAGTTTTCCTATTGGACAAATTATCTTTCTGGTCCACAAGGTTGATTTGCATCGTGACAAGCTGTCAGGACTGTTATGTTTTTTGATTTCTCCAGCACCTTCAGTACAATCCAGCCATTCCTGCTAAGGAGTAAACTCAGAGATATGCAGGTGGATGAGTTTGTGGTGTCCTGTATAATGGACTGTCTGTCAGATACACCACTGTTTTTGAGACTCCGGGACTGTAGTTCTGATATGGATGTGAGCAACACTCTAGCACCACAAGGACCAGTCCTCCTTTGCTTCTTTCTCTTGGGTCTGTACACCTCAAACTATAAATATAACAGGTCCTGTCACTTTCTTAGGTGATTCTGCACTAATGGGTTGTATTGATAAGGGGAGTGAGATAAAGTATAGGAATCAAATGGAGAAAGAATTGTGTTGCTTTTAACATCAGAAAAACCAAAGGAACTGGTAATTGACTTTCACCACACCAAAAAGCCTTGAAGTCCATTCACTATTCAAAGAGTGGATGTAGAGGTGGTCCAGTCCTATAAGTACTGTGGGGGTCGACATCAATTACAGGTTAGACTGCTCAGAACACAGAGAGAACTATAAAAAAAGACCCCTTTTCTTAGGAGGCCATGTTCATTTAATTTGGGTAATAACATCCTTCACATCTTTTATAACTCTGTGATGGCCAGTGCAATTTTCAATGCTGTGGTGTGCTGGGCTGGTAATATCATCTCAAGAGAGGCCCACTGAATCAACAAACTATTTAGAAGAGCAAGTTCAGTTATAGAACACACTCTGGACACTAAGCCAATGAAACACTACTGGTGCTCCTTTATACCAACAGCAATACGCCTACATAATGCCTCACTATGAGTGTGACTGTCAAGTTAGAAGATTTTCTTTCTTTTTAATTTTCTTCATTTTTAGTCATTCTGGGGTGTGTGTGTGTATGTGTGTATATCTGTCTATCTAACTGTAGTGTAGACACCCATTTTTGGATGAACCAGAGTACATTTTTCTGGTCTGCACCCAAATGCAGAAAATAGCTTTTACAATAATCAAGTGAACTGAACTTTAAGAGCAAATGGATTTTGGTCAGGACCTTAACCTTTAGTGTGAACACATCCTAAAATGAAGACTGATTATCTGATAGTATGATACTGCGTACTACAGCGCAAAATTGTGTATATCCCTAATGATTTTTTAAATAATGATACTCCTGATCTTCAGCTTATTATCCAGTGCTTTTCAACTTGTCAAATTCATTTATATATTGCAGTGCACAGTGATGCACTTCTAAAGCCTAGTTATGACATTTTACACTTTTTCCATGACTGATTTTTTTTTTTTCTCTCATTGTTCTGATATCTGGCTGTTTTTTTCTCATAGAAAAAGAAAATATACATTTACATATATTATTGCTTTTAGTTCATTCTGAGTAAATAAGATCACAGCCGTAGAATAGCATCGTTACACCACTTTTCTTTTGTGTGAACTCAGCTGGTCTAATGCCTCTGGATGACACTGTGAGCTGTGTATCTAAAATGTCTGTTTTATTAAGAAGGATTCACTTTAATTTTTATACTTATGGGCAAACAAAAAGGCAAATCAGCCAGTGGGCTGAAAAACAATTGCAATTAGCTAATGAATTCAAACTGGATTGAAAAAAGCAGTGCTAATGGAGTTGTATAAGTGTAAAGCCTTAAATGAACATACAAAAGGTAAAGAGCAGACAATGTCAGGGTCTAGAAAATGATTTAAAAAGACATGCTGTCAATATGATAGAAGAACAGAAGCATAAAAGATTCATTAATGGTAGCATAAAAGCAGTCCCTAAAACAGGTTCAAAAAGAGATTTCTTTGACTTGGAAGCAGAACTTGGAGCCACTTTATTTTTCAATTTACATCAGAATTTATTATTCCTTTGCTGCTGCTGATTTCTGAAAAAGGGGGTGATGGGTTCACTGTATGTAAATGGTACATTGGTGCCGTTGTTGTGTCTCAAGTCAGCAAAAGGAGTGACTTAATGCTATCTGGTCTGGAGCCAGTCTTCCCATTAGTAGTTGATGTCCAGCCAGTAAAGGGTTTATCTTCCTTGTATCCTACATGGGAAACATTACGAGGAACCTTCAGAGGAGAAAACTATATTTAACTGTACATAAATGTCTTTTACTTGAATCACAAACTTGGTGTGTGTGAGGGGGAATGTAACCTTGAGCAAAGATCATCCATGGCTGATAGCTCTACTGCTTATCGCTATAATGACAATAAACATGTGCTATACATTTGGAAATTACAGGTTTGAGATTCTTTTTCATGTCGGACAAAGCCCGCCTGAGATCTTTAATATGGAAATAAGGACAATTTCTTCAGTGAATGCAGAGGGTGTCATCAAGGAGAAATGTTGTTTACTCTGAGGATCCCATTGAAGCAAAAAAAAACTTATTTATTGTGTCTTCTAAACAAACTTGGATGGCTTTTCTTTAATTGGACAGTAACCAAAAGATAACACTCCTAAAATAATTAAAGAAGCAAAGATGTCCAAGATCTCAATTTATTTTTCATAGCAGGAAAACTAAAGGACCACAAGAGGGCAGAAGTATCTACAGTGCATATGCAGAACAGACAGACAGAATTGTCTATTTTTACTCGCTTACTCCCTGCGTTGTTCCCTTTATCTGTTATAGTTCAGACATCAGAGAACACCTTGAACAGAACTTAATTAAGCTCACTGTTCCTGTTTTTTTTTTTTTTTTGTAGTTGATGGGTATGAGTGCACTGATCATTGCTGCCTTCTGGAAATAGGCGCATACAGTCTCTCTTCTTACAACTAATCCTTTATACCAGGAAGGAGGAACATCTGATTACTGCCTGACAGTATTTGGAGAAAGGGACCAAGGAAAAAAATAATCAAAGGAAGAATCCTTTCAGAGATAATAATAGCTATATGGAGTCTAGAACATGATGCCAGAGAGTGGATAATGTACTGGGATTCCCTCAGGTCACCCAATTTTGTCTCAATATAAAGTAGTCTTGCCCATTGCTCTTACAGTTATGTGAATTTTTTTTTTTTTTTGGTAATTCTCCTTCTTCCAAAGAAGTTTGAAAGATGAACACCAACTTCAAGTTGAGGTGTGTCTTATATAGGAAGTCTACTAGAAAGGTTGGGGTTTGTGGATGCAGGGCAGATGTGACATCATTGGTTTTTGGGGGAGTCCTCCTTCACTGTAAAGACTGAATTGAGATAAACTGTTGGTTATATACTCTGCATTACCCAAATTCCTTCTTGTTGGTCTTACTCAAACAGAGTCAGTTAAACATGCCCTACCCTCATGTGCTTGACAGGAGCTAATTCTAAGAATTAAAGTGTAAAAGTGGGATTCATTTTTTTTTTGGCTGGTAGGTAATGATAGAATATTGAACACTTCATGTAAAAGCAATAACTTGCTTCACAAGACTGATGCTTTATGGTTGCTTTTTCCATAACCTTAATAAATGCATTAATTTAAATACAATAAAGGTAAGAAAACTCTTCTGTATAGATTAAGTAATCTGGGCCTGTTTCACTGCAGGATCCAAAGCTGAAAGTCAAGACTTTAGCCATGACATTTAAGCAATAGCCATAGAGTATAACATTAAATTGCCTAACAATTCTGTACTAAAAGACAATGTGTTTTACATTAGCCTGACCTGTATGTTTGCATGCTGAGAAAGAGATTTATTACAGGGCTGTCATAAATGTTCATAATGTGAAAATGCCTCCTAGCTACTGTACATTTCAGCCAAACCAGCCAATAAAGGTGTAGCAGAAAACTGAGTTTAGCAAAGGTTTATAAAATATGGTGCCAAATGTAATAAATTAGTAGTAAATATGTGTTGGAAAATTAATATAAATTAAACAGTGTGAGCATAAATAACAAAGTAACTGGGGTAGCTCCCTAGCCAGGACATCAGAAAAAGCACAAATCTTACTTTGTGAGTCACATGAGACTGTTACTTGTACATTAACTGCTAGATGGCCAGCACCATGGGTACTGAACTCCTATTAGTTTTATTTATTTATTCATTTTGTAACAATATGTTAGTCTAAACTGACCATTAGCAGTATGGCAAATGAAATTAGGTCATTCAGTCCTTCAAGCTCATTTTATCAGCTAAGACTTAAAGGAATACTCAATCCAAAAATTAGATGTTACTTACCCCTTGTTATGTGTAGTGGTTGCCTAGAAATTTTTTTTAATCTCATGCTTTCATGGAGAAGGGACCAAACAAAAATTCTGATACCATAGGACCCATACCTGAACCACAGCAATAAAAAAAAATCTGACTACTTGTGTCGCATAATCAAATCAAGTCATAGAGTCATATGCTCACGACATGTAAAATGCACATACGATCTGGTAAACTTTTGTAAAAGAAATAATTCCAGAAAATGAAAGTAGTCAACAACCAGAAAGCCTCTTCACATAGCGTTGTGCTTTTGAATTACATGTGTTTTACACATTGTGAGCATACAACTGGGTGAGCTGACATGTGGTTTATGCGACACGAGTAACATGAGAATTTTACATGGATGTTTCTGACGTTGATGTCTAGCATTGGTCACCATTGGGTCTCATTCGATCAAACTTTGCCTATTTTCCTCAAAAATATGGGAATAATTTTTTTTTTCCCCAATCACCACTACAAACTACCAGGGGTTACTAACATACAGAAAAAAAAACATTTTTTGGGTGGCCATTCCTTTAACTTGTCTCAGTGTTACATTCTGATACCTCCTAGAAAGTAACTCAGTAGTATGTTGCAGGATTGAAAAACACTTTGTGAAAAAGAGTTCCTGGATTCTATCTTGAATGCAGTTGAATTTCTTTCAGTGCCCACAAGTCCACGATTGGCTGTTTTACTGAAAAAGTCCTACTGGGCCATCTTTACTGATTACTCTCAGAAATTTTGAGGACCTTATCTGCACAAGACTAAAAAGGATTACATCCCTTACCTCTATATCACTAAGACATACATTTTAGTTGAATGATCGACTTGGTTGCTGTTCTGTGCACAATTTATACATTTATGTATTCAGTTTTGTAGAGTAGTAACTAGAACTGTACATGCTACAACTGATGCAGTGTACTGCACCTTGCCCACAAAACTTGACCATATGGTAAAGTCTTTTGATTTTATATTTAACAGTTTTTACAGGATAACTGTATCCCCATAAGGGGCACATGCTTCCTATGAATGTGTTCTTCTAGAATTTTAATCACACTATAACTGGTACACTGTTTATTCCTCCCCAGTAACCACGACAGAGATGTTAATACAAGAGAAATCTGGCACAAAACGTTTGTTCTGCTTTTTAATGCATCTTCTAACTCCTACTGTCTATATATAGTAGGAGTCAAAAATAAAGTTAAACAATACCATTGTTTTCCAATTCTTCTGTTAGGTCTTTTTGGGAAGTCGGGGGGATTTTTCTAGGCAAAGATAATCTTGGAAAAGCCTGACGTATAATGTAAACATCTGGAGACAACCATGAGTGAATTTTGCTCAAGTCTGCGTGGGAACAATAACACATGTCACTGAGTGTCACATTTTTAAACCAATCCAATGGCTTCTGAAGGTGGGGTTCAAAGTAGGGGTGGTGATTTTGAACTATAAAGATCAGAGGTGCTTTTGTTAACCTGGCCCAGCAGACAGCAAGCTCTTTTTGTGATGAACCGTCTCTACAGGGGAAAAAGTCTCCTAAAAAAACCTTATTAGATATATAAACGTATGTCACATGTGCAGAAAGGAAATTGCACATTTTAAACATAAACATCCTGTTGCAAGGGAAAAATCTTTCTGTGGAATCAGATTATATATTGCCATTCAATGGACAAGTAGTAAACGGGAACAATGTGTTTTCGCAGGTGCTGTGCTCTCTCTGTTGGTCAGCATTATAACAACAGTGTAGGAGTCGATGTAAGGTAGAAAGAATTGGCAGCTGCCATATGTTCATTAAAATATGAACAGAGAAAAGTTTTTGAAGTAAACAGTGTGTCACACCCTGTCAAAAGGACTGTCATTAAGAGAGCGGACAACGAAGAGCCACAGGAGATCCAGATTTCAGTTCTCAAAACACCGGAACCAACAAGTCTGCGTAACAACACCAGTAAAGCACAACCAAGGCTACACAGCACCTATCTTCTGACCGCATCTTTAAACGAGTAGCTACAGAAAGTTAACTTTACTTTCTAATTGGAAATGCAAACATGCCAGGCCAGAATAGAACTGTGGCATTTCCACATGATTAGTATATCCATAGACTACAATGCTTATCTACACTCTATGTGCTGTTGTTATGCCATATATTTATGTAATAGTCAAAATGTCAGAAAGATATCATAGTAGACATAAGTACTTCTCAAATATGGAGCCATGTAGCTATGTTTTTCTATGTGTATCTCCTTTATCGTAGCACTCATTAAACTGTACAAATTAAGCTTCAGTTCCCTTGTGCTAATGAGCTCCTGAACTGACAACAGCAATTCTAACTTTTTTCTCACTGTTTTTCGTGTTCACTTATTTTGCTC